>NC_081421.1:32064658-32377241 GCF_949786415.1 Peromyscus eremicus
CCAATAAGACTTTCTTCTACTTTACTACTTCTGTGTGTGTGTGTGTGTGTGTGTGTGTGTGTGTGTGTGTGTGTGTGTATAGGTAACCCAATGAGTTTCTTTAGAGTTGGCTACACAAGCATGGATGACAACTCATTTACAGGAACATGGCCATCTACCAGTGGCTACACCACTGAGGAAAATTTCTCTTCCTCCCTGACAAACCCTTGTTTGGCTGTAAATCCTCAGGGAGTGCTGGGGCCCCCTAAGCCCCCACCCTTTTCATCACAAGATGTTGACAGGCACGATCTTGTACAGGTAATCATAGCTTTTGTGAGTTTGAGAGCACAGCAGTCATGCTGTGCCCAGAAGTCAGTGTTCCACATCATCCCACCTTCTTCTTGCACTTACGCTATTTCCTACTCATTCTTCCACTGTGTTCTCTGAGTAGAACATACAGATGTTCTGCCTATGGCTGAGCATTCACTAGTCATATATTCTCAATACTCTGACCACAAATGAGCCTCTGGAGTCATGGCTGACCATGGCAAAAATAATTTCTCTGACCACAACTGCTAGCAATCCTGTCCTATGGACTTCAGAATGGTTATTTAGAATGCAGTTTGACAGTTACACCACAAACATCTAGCAAAACAGCCGCAGTGGCATCCCCAGTATGGCCTATGTCCCCTAGCCACAGGCTCGGGACTGCATTTACAACACCAGATGTGATTTTTTTTTAAAGATTTTATTTATTATGTATACAATGTTCTGCCTGCATGCCAGAAGAGGGCACCAGATCTCATTACAGATGGTTGGGAGCCACCATGTGGTTGCTGGGAATTGAACTTAGGACCTCTGGAAGAACAGCCAGTGCTCTTAACCGCTGAGCCATCTCTCTAGCCCTGTGAATTTTTTTTTCTGTAAAATGAGCATCAAATCCGACCAGAGACTGGTTGGTGACGCCATAATACTCCTGCCACTGTTGCCCTAGTGGGCTCTTCTTGCCTACTTGGTTGGTAGTGTTGTGTATGGGTCCAGAGGTGAATTCTCTCCAGCAGACTGTATAGTACTTTCTGGAAACTCTCTGAGTTAGCCAGAAGATAAGGTCTGACTGTTTTATCCTACTGGAAAACCAACAGTAAGGGCAATTTGTTGTTTTTGGAGCCTCATCGGCTTCCCTACCAACAACTAAGGAGGAAATAGCCTTCTTCTGGGAGCAGCTTTTCCCACTCATACATGGACTCTCCATATATATTATCTTATCAGCATCAGACTTCCTTACGGCTTAGTTGTGGCCTTAGGTCAGCCCTCCCCGACCCTTTCCTCTTTCACGTGTCCTTGCCTGCCTTCCTGCTTTCCATCCCCAGCATTCCTCTTCCCAGTTTCATGTCACAGTGTCCTACCTCCCATCACTTGGTGACTTCCCCGCTTCTCATGTCCCCCTTTCCACTTTCCTGAGCTTTACAATACACTCACTTCACATCAAGGTACGTATTTAAAAGCTGTAACTTAGTGTCCACATATGAGAGAAAACATATGGTGCTTGTGTTTTAGATCCTGGCTTACCTCATTTTTATATAATATATTCCAGTTCCACCCATTTTTTGCACATTTTATTTTTCCTTTTGACTGAATACAATTCCACTGGGCATACACAGCACACTTTGTTTATCCACCCGTCAGCTGTCGGCACTGAGGCTGGTTTCACTTACTTCCTGTGGTAGATAGAGCAGCAGTAAACATGAATGTGGGCGCTGGTTAGCTTCTGTCAACCTGACATAAACGAGTCACCTGGGAAGGAGGGACCTCAGTGGAGGCACTGCTTCCATCATATTGGCCCATGGGGACATCTGTGGGGCGTTGTCTTGGTTAATGATTGATGTGGGAGGCTCATCCCACTGTGAGTGGTGCCAGCCAGGTGCTCCTGGGTCATATAAGAAAGCAGGCTGACCGTGCCACAGAGAGCAAGCCAGTGAGCAGCATTCTCTATGGTCTTAGCTTCAGCTCCTGCCTCCAGATCTCTGCCTTGGCTTCCCTTGTTGATGAAAATTGTGACCTATAAGCTAAATAAACCCTTTTCCTCTCCGAGCTGCTTTTGGTCAGTGTTTTGCTACAACAACAGAGAGACAAACCAGGACAATGTGGTAGTGTGGTAGGATACGGAGGTCTTCGGGTACATGCCCAGGAGTCTGTTAGCCGGGTTATGTGTGGGTTCCATTTTTAGTTTTTTGAGAAACCTGCAGACTGATTTCCACAGTGGCTGTGTCAGTTTGCACAGGTACCCACAGTGCAGGAAGGTTCGTTTCCCACCACATCCACACCATCATTTATTGCCATTTGTTTTCTTAATGAAAGCCGTCCTAGCAGGCATGGGATGGAATCTCAAAGCAGTTTACCTTTTGTTTCTCTCATGACTAATATCATCCGTGCTCCTTCTTTGCAGAGTTCCATTTGGCCTGTTTTTGGTTTTTGTTTTCCTTAGTGCATTGTTGGTTCCCTGCTGTTTACTTTTCTGTGTTCTGGATATTATTCCCCCGTTAGATGTCTAGCTGGCAAAGGGTTTCCCATTCTGTGGCTGCCTCTTCACTTGATGAACTGTTTCCTGCACAGTCAGAAGCTCCCTCATCCCAGAATGTCCTTTGTGCATTGCTAGCCTTATTCTAGCCTCGAGCTGCTCGAGTCCATTCATCAAGTCCTACTATGTCTGAATCTCACGGTGTTTCCTCTTCCTTTTCCTCGAGCACTTCTCAGGTTCCCATTATGGTACTGGATCCATTTGAAGCTTCCCCCCTTTTTTTAAATGAAAGGTGAGAGATAAGATTTAGTTTCAGTCTTCTACAGTCAGCTACCCAGTTTCCCCAGCACCATTTGTTGAAGATTCTGTGTTTTCTCCAGCATATATTTTTTGGCTTTGTTGTAAAGGTCAGGGGGTTGTAACGGTGTGGGTTGACTTCTGGGTCCTCTGTCTGCTTCACCTGTAGCCACCTGTTTCAGTGTTAGGACCAATCGGGTTTTGTCACTCTGGCTCCACATAATTCGAGGTCAGGTGTTGTGATGCCCCAGCACTGCTCTTTCTTCTAAGGATTGCTTTGGCCGTTTGGATGTTTTTGTTCTTTCATGTGAATTCAGGGGCGTTTTCTTCTGCTTCTGTGAGGGTCATTGGATTTTGATGGAGATTGCATTGAATGTGTAGATTGATTTTGGTGATGCACTCATTCCCACAATGTTAGTTCTCCCAGACCATAAGCACAGGAATCTTTCCGTCTTCTAATATCATCTCTGGTTTCTTTCTTCAGTGTCTTAAAGCTTTCATTGTAGAGGTCTTTTGCCTTCTTGGTTAGGTTTACTACTAGGTCCCCCTCCATTTAAAAATCAATTTGTTTAGAATTTTATACAAAGTACTTGATCATTTTTACCTCCAACTCCTCCCAGATCTACCCCACCTCCCTACCCTCAATTTCATGTCATCTCTATTGTTTTTAATAGTCCATTGACTACAATTTGTGTTGTCTGTATCTCCTGGGCATGGAACTGTTATAGGTCTATTCCTCCCCATGTAAGCCATATGCTGCCTAAGATCCTCACTTAGGGGTGGGAGCTCATGAACCCCTTCATACTCCATGCTAGGATATTGACTGCCTTGATCTTATGTGGGTAGCCACACTGTGAGTTTATGATGTAGTGAGTGTAGTAGACTGTCATTTCCAGACCTGTTTGGCTCTGGTCTTCTCTGATCTCTGGCTCTTACGATCTTTGTGTCCCCTCTTTCTTGATGGTTCCTGAGACTTGGTGTGGAAGGGTGATATATGTAGAGTGAAAATGGCTAAGGAAAATCACCATGACCCTGACTTGACCCTAGGACCAGGGCTTGAAATTGCACCAATCCTTAAGCTTGCCATAGAATCAGACCACCAAAATTCACCAATCCCAAGCCGTACTGGAAAGCTCTGCCCCCCAAGAAATCCTATATAAGGTCTGTACCCTGCTCAGTTTGCTGCTGCTTCTCACCCGAGGCAGCCACCCTCCTGGATTCTTCCTTCCCAATAAACCTCTTGAGGGAGGTTTGTTGTGCAGTGTGACATTTTTGCCGGAGCCCAGCTGTAACAACTTTCACTGGAGCAGGAGCTGAGCCTAGCAGAACTGTAACACTTTTGCTGGGGGAACTTTCCCCAGCCCAGCAGAGCATTACCCTCTGGGTGACCTGAGCCGAGCTGTAACAACTTTGCTGGGAAACGAGCCGCTGCTTGAGGAGAGCTGTAACACTTGCACTAGAGAAACCTTGCCCTGGAGCCGGGCTGTAAGCTGCTGCGCTTATGGTGGCTTTGTGGTATCCTTTGGCTCCTGACTGCAGGGATCTCTTTCCATCCAGGCTGCAATGCTTACAATACAGATGTCCCATTTGTGGGTAAACACTCCACTGACACTTGTTCTCTGCACTTTGACCAGCTGTGAGTTTCTCTGTTGACCACTATTCACTGAACAAAGAAACGTCTCTGATGTGGTCTGAGAACTGTACTAATTATGAATATAGAGATATGAATTAGAGGGCATTTTGATACAATGTCCATTTAAGAGATAATGATAGTAGGTTCACTTGTGGGGCCTGTGACCTCCCCAACAACATTTATTTTTCTCCCAAATTTACAGTGTGTTTCCTCCGTTGCAGAGGGCTTAAATCCAATCAGAAAGTGGATAGACATCCATAATATTCATGCCACTGTGGTGTCCAAGGGCATATGTTGTCACATTATTACAGTTTACTGGGTTTATGCCTGGGTAAGACTATTGATGATTGTCTGCACACACACACACACACACACACACACACACACACACACACACACACATACACACACACACACACACCAAACAGCATGTATAGCACCTTCCAGCATTGTGACTACTAGCCAGACAGGAGTAAACTTCTTTTTGATATTGGAAATTTTTCCTAATTTTTTTTTTTTTTTGGGTTTTTCGAGACAGGGTTTCTCTGTGTAGCTTTGCGCCTTTCCTGGGACTCACTTGGTAGCCCAGGCTGGCCTCGAACTCACAGAGATCCGCCTGGCTTTGCCTCCCGAGTGCTGGGATTAAAGGCGTGCACCACCACCGCCCGGCAATTTTTCCTAATTTTGTATCCTGCTATTTTGTTAAAAGTGTTATCAAGTCCAAGTTTTCTGGTGAAGATTGGGGTCTTATAAGTATGGAACCATGCTGTCTGCAAAAAAGGGATACTTGGGGTTCTTTCTTTCCTTTTAGTATCCCTTAAATTTATTTCATTTGTTGTTCTAGCTAGACTTCAAGCACTCCACTGGGTCGATACTCCAGAGAGTGTTGGCCACCTCGTCTTGTGCCTGGTTTTAGGGGACATGCTCTCAGGTTTTTGTCATTTAGTATTATGTTGGCTGTAGGTTTGCTGTATATAGCCTATGCTGTATTGAGATATGTTCTTTTCATCTTGGTTTCTCTTATCACAAAGGGATGTTGAACTTTGAAGAAACTGTGAGTTAGCACATGGCCAGTGTTTTAGGTGTAATTTCAGAACAGAAATTGAAATAAATCAGCCTACAATGTGAGTTTGTTTTTGTTAGCTTGTTTGCTTTGCCCTCAGCTGCCTCTACAGTCCCGGCTTTTGTCCCCATGGTCTCCTGAAGAACTGCTTAAGGAGAGTCTAGGTCTTGTGGCTCTTTCACTATAGTCGACTATTGTTCTAGAACCCTCTTAGTGTAGCAGTCAGATGTGGGGGAGGGGAAAGTTTTACGGCATCGAAGCTAAGCATCAGTCCTCCAGTGGCCTTGGGTCTGCTCTGTGATCTTCACAGCTGTCTCTTCAATTCCTTTTCTCCCTGTATGTGAGACAGAAAATCTAGAGAGAGCCAGAGTTAGGAAACTGACTTTCTCCCAGGTTAGGTAAGACTGGATTAAGGAACAGGATTAAGACCTCACCAAATACTTTCTGCTTTAAGAGCTTATTTTGTGTTATTAGTCTTGAATTAAGAGGAGGACTGCCTCAGAAGTGTGTGCTATACACTGATCCCAACTAATTCTATGGTGACACCAAAATCGCACCAATTATGATTCTCTGCTTGGTCGATTCTTCATCAGCAATCACTGAAGCAGCTATCAAAATAAATTGATTAGAAAAATATAAATGTGGTTCTTTTAAACACCACAAATACAGTAAAGTATGGGTAAGAGAATAAAACTGTCTTGATTGGTTGGTGACAGAGACACTTTGGACGCAGGATTGGGGTCGACATCAGGAAGGATCTGTGCATTTAAATTAGTAGTATTAATTTTTATCTCTATGTCTCTCCATGCAAAATGTTGCAGGGATCTCTGCTTGGCACTCAGTGAATTCAAATACACACACACACACACACACACACACACACACACACACATGCATGTAAATATGCACAAAGCCAATAATCTGCTTAGACCTATGGAAGATGAAATAATATAGTGTTCCAGCCTCAGAGAATATAAGTAAATGAACAAATTGAAATGAAATATTATGATATATAGACATGTGGAAAAAATCAAAATAATGCACTTTACTGTCAAAGATAACTTTTAGCTGGTCACATAGGGTGAGTAGATGTAGAAAATAGAGAGGAAATTGGGAAAAGTGTGGTACCTTCCATATGTCCCCCCCCCCCCGATATATTCATATGGATTCAGCTGATGGCGGAACAGGGCAGGTCTGAGACCCATGAGGCTTAGAGAGTAGTTAATATGAGGATTGAAAGTAGGTGAATGTCATGTAAAGTATCTTTTGGTGACACTAAAGGAGCTGATGGCAGAAGACTGGAAATAAGAACGTGGGAATAAGCAGGAAGATGATGAGTTTGGGATGCGCTTGGACTCAACTGGGCCCTCATTGCTGGGGGATCAGTGGGTTGTGCATATGGACTTCCATGCACTTATCAAACAATTTTAAGGAGTATTTTAAAAACGTGCATTCACACACTAAACTTATCCCCATGGATGGGAAAGCAGTCAGTTACAATGGGAGGGTTCGGAGGGAAGCCTGCAGTCAGTGTTTTAAAATATTAAAGGGTCACAAATAAAAATACTGGAGAATCTGAAAGTTGGGAGCAGTTGAAAATGAGTACAAACCGGAAGTTTGTGTTTACATTTGACTCATTCCTGGCCAAGTCAATTGTTTTCTATGCACCGCAGTGGAAGTCATCCTCCAAGGCTGAGATGGTGAGGCGTGATTTTCCCATCATTTGTCAACTAGCAGTATGGCTTCCACTGCTGCTGTTATTGAAGGTAAAAGGTGAGAGAAGTGTTCGTTCCTTCTGCTTTATCAGCCGGGTGTCAGTGCTGGGGATCACAGTCGCATTTGAATCTGTGGGCTCAGAAAGGATTTATTCTTTTGCACAAAGAAAGAGTGCAATGGTGGTGGTCAAGATAAAAAGAAATGAGATTTAGAAAAAAGTGGATTTCTGGGTCCATAAAAATAGCTTTTTATTCAAGGAAGATTTAATGGGAATCAGTAGCATTGTTTCACTTAAAGGGGTGGATTAGCGCTGAGCCCTGAAAGGCAGATGGATTTATAGTTTACAAATGTACTCTCTCTATGACATCACTAGACAGAGTAAAAAAAAATGGAGGCTGGGTATAAGGTTATTTGTTATGGTGTTGTCAAAACACTTCTATTTTACATTACAAATACATTATAAAGATTTAAATTTAAATATTATACCTAGAAAGACTCCCATTTCTGCCTGAAATGATAGAGAAAAGATGGACCCATATATCAAGAAACTAGAGGTATCTTTTTGGTGATTTCTGTCAAGTCAAAACCTCTCATCATTTGATTGCAACTTCTAAAACTGAGGCTAGAGATGAGCTTTTGCCAGGGATGGTCTCTTGGGTTGTGCTTGGATAGTTACAGTGAGCTAGCCCGTACAGTGCCAGCCCTCCTCTAAGGGTTCATGGACTTAGAGAAAATGCCTTCAGGAATACACAGATCTTATATTTATTCTTATTTCATAAGGCCATGGAGATGAAAATCTTTTTATAGCTCTGACCTAACACGTTCATTTTACAGATATGAAAATTAAGTCTCAGTGATGTCAGTTGAGTTGTGCAGGACATTAGAACTAAGTTACAGATAAGTTGGAACAAAGTACCTGATGTCAGTTGCATTTTCTGAGGCATGGGGGGGAGAGGGAGGGGGAGGGGAAGGGGAAGGGGGAGGGGGAGGGGAGAGGGAGAGGGAGGGGGAGGGGGAGAGGGAGAGGGAAAGGGAGGAAAGGGGGAGGGGGAGAGGGAGGGGGAGGGAAGGGGGAGGGGGAGAGGGAGAGGGAGGGGGAGGGAAGGGGGAGGGGGAGAGGGAGAGGGAGGGGGAGAGGGAGAGGGAGGGGGAGAGGGAGGGGGAGAGAGAACTCTAAGTACACAGAGAAGCAGCCAGGGAAACGGAGAGGAGTGATTTGCTAGTGGGTTGGCCTGCTACCACTGCAGCATCTGGGCTCCTAAGACTCACAGTTCACACTCCCTGCCGTGTGGTGCAGAGCCCACTTGAGTGGAGGGTAAAGCCAGAGAACTGGATTTGTAGAGTGGACAGGAAGAAGGGCCACAGCTGGCTTGGAAGCCTCAGTTTGCTTTGGCCTTCTCTGGCTGTGTCATTTTGAAAGGCCAGCTTCTCAGCGCTTCTGGTTCTTTGGTGAACACTCAATTTCATGTCAGTGTGATGGACATTTCCTGGCCACCCAACATTCTTTTCTTCTTTTTGGTGGCAGCAGTTTATCTGTTAGGGACTTACCTCTCTACTGTGTGAGACCACCACCAAGACACTTGACCTTCCTCCAGCTGAAGGGTGGACATCTTTCTCAAGCCAGTTTATTAAAGCATGTCTTTGGGCTTTTATTTTCTGAGAGGATTAAAAAAATGTGAAAAGGGATGCTTTTCCTTTTTGGTTCCTGTTGGTGGTTGTTCCCTGAGATCACACCCATCAGTTTAGCCTTCATTCCTGTTTCTACCCAGATGAGCCATGTGATACACCTGACCATGGGGTCATATCCGATAAAGTAACATAAAGATACAGATAGAAACACTTTCAATGTACTGATTATAGAAATGCTTTCAATGTACCATTGTCCTGAACATAGCTAACTCAGTAGCATAGCTCACTGTGGCAGATTTGCTGTTCAGCCTTGTCTTAGTTTCTTTTCTCTTGCTTTGAAGAAATACCATGACCAAGACAACTTACAGAAGAAAACATTTAATTAGGGCTTGCTTATGGTTTCAAAGGGTGAGTCCATGACCATCCTTGTGGGAAGCATGGCAGCAGCCAGGCACACATCGTGCTGGAGCAATAGCTATCAGCTTACATTTTGATCCACAGGTTGGAGGCAGAGGGGGGTGGAGAGAGCTGGTCTGGTATGGCCTTTTTAAACCTCAAAACCAGTGACACACTTCCCCCAACAAGGAAGGCCACAGGCTCTAATCCTTTGCATAGCAGTTTAACCAATTAGGGACACATTTAAATATATGAACCAATGAGGGGGCATTTCTCATTCAAACTACAACAAATCTCATGACCAAGACTGAAAGTATTGTACCAGGATTTGCTAGCCCCTGAAAATACCCAAATTCAAAACTCAAGGTATTTTTTTCCTTTCCCAAATGTGTATTACTTTCATGCCATAATAAAGCAGAAAGACTGTAGGCTGAACCATGAAGCTTGGAGATCATTTCTATTTCTTCTTCAGCTTCCCTTTCAAGTCTTTAAATGAACAAAGTCCTAGTATTTCTGCTTAAAGTTTACCACATAGCGTTGGTTTTGATTGCTTATAACTAGAGTGACATATTCATAGCAAGAGTAAGAAGAAAGCCTTGAGTGAGCAGATGTCATCATCCCACGCATCTGTCTCAGACGAGTCACGAGTTGATGCCATCACTGTGTTATATTAGACTTCACTCGAGCAGGGCAGATCTAGTGTGCATCCTATTTGCGCTCAGACACTGTAGTGCCTGATGCAGAGCCTGCCTTGGACTCTAAGAATTTGGGGCCAGAAAGCAAACAGTCCGTCTCATATTATTTAAAGTGTAAGAGGACACAAATGCGTAATTCTTTAGAGGAGAAAGGAATGTATACTATGTGTACAAAATCTCAAAGATTTCTAAGAATAAATCAGGCCAGAGATGTCTGTAAGTGGAAGCTCTCCCTTTTCATGCTGAATGATGCCAAGTCAGGGGTCTGAAGCCCACACGGAGGCTTTGTGATCTGTGGCATCTTTTTGTGCTCACTAGATTGTGACTGTCCTGATCATGCACAAGGATGGCTGTCTTGGGTATTCCTCCCTGTTTCCCATGCCATTTATTCTTGGAGGCAATGAACAAGCTGTCTAGAGTTACCCTTCTACAGTGACCTCTTCAGGGTTGGTTGAGACTTGGGAAAGACATGCTGGATATCCTGTGATTGTTTGGAAGGGGAATGTTTCATGTATATACACCCAAGACACTGGCTGTCAAACTCTAGCATGCATGGGATGGGTCGTTACAATGCAGCTCTTGGGAGCCATTCCTGGGGCTTTAGATTCATTCGGTCTAGGGATGTGCGTTTTTAACAGTGTGGCTACCATGGGGACTGTAGTTTGGAAAGCCGTCAGTCCAGGAAGATAGCATGCTTACCACTTACCTATGTCCTTGATGGAGGGAGGGGAGTAAATCTGTACTGCCGTTGGAAGAGGAGAAGGAGAAATGAAGAATTCATATCTCTTACAGTAAGAGGTTTCTCAAACAGGCATCAAGCTTGCATTCTTAAAAAGTGAGGCTCAGGTAGGGGAGGAAAGGGTTTTATAACTCCACAAAGCGTAGCCTAGTGGAAGACATTTGGTCATTTAGGGAGTGCTTTTGAGGGGATGTTGGGATTCCAGCCCCTTATTCTCTTTGCTGCAAAACTGTCATGAAGTAACTTTCATCAACTGGTTAACTTTCGTCAACCTGACACAAATTTAGACGTATCTGAGAACAGGAAATCTTTGAGAAGATTGGCCTGTAGGTAAATCTGTGCGGCATTGTCTTGATTAATCATTTATGTGGGAGCGCCTAGCCCCTGCAGGTGGTGCTAACCCTGGGTGTCTGGTCATGGGTTGTGTAAGAAAGTCAGCTGAGAAAGGCACAGAGAGCAAGTCAATAAGTAGCGTTTCTCTAAAGTTTCTGTTCTGTTCTTGCATTGAGTTCCTGCCTTGACTTCCTAGTGATGGACTGTGATGTATAAGCAGAAGCCACATAACCCCCTTCCTTCGTGTTGCTTTTGATTTTATTACTTCAATAGAAGCACAACTGAGACAGATATTAGTGCCAGAAGTGGGGTATTGCTGTGACACACCTGACCGTGTGCTTTTGGGAGAATTGTGGGAGCCTTCGAACTTGGGCTGCAATAGCCATTGAGTGCCTAAGCTCAGTGGGGTGTTCTGTGGGTATTTGCAAGAATGTTCTCTCATAGTGCAGATGATGGAGCCTGGGCTTGTGAAGTGTCTCCTCAGGGTCAGCACATAGAAGCTGCATTCTAGAGGCATCCAAGGTTGTACCTCGTGATGGCAGCCAAACTTGGCAATGTATAAGCATCTCCCAGGTGGTACTGACTTTGAAGGCAGGTAGGGGTCATGGAGAGCAGCCGAGGCTTATCACTGTGAAAGATGAAAAGAGGACATCAATGAAGGTCCAGCCTCAGTTGTAGTAGGAGGCTCAGAACAGAAGGGTTTATGGAAAGAAGTCGAGGCTTGACATCATGTAGAAGGGGCAGAATCCTTGAAGAGAGCCTAGGAGAGGCTATTGGTAAAGGAGTTTTGGAGATACCAGTGCTGTGGGAGGAGCACCAGGGACAGGAGCAGCTCTGGGAGGAGCCAGCCTGAGCCTGAGATGAGATGGGGTCTGGGTGCGTGTTGTGGATGCTAGAGCCAGAGAGGTGGAGCTGCCCAAGCTCTTTGAGTTCAGAAGATGATGAGTGAGTTCCACATGTCCAACACTCAGCTTTATGCACTTTCAGAATTTTGTTATAGGAGCCCACAGTTGAGAGACTTTGGACATTTTAGCAAGGCTTTGTATATTTTAGAGAGGCTTTGAACTTTGAAAGAGACTTTGTTTTAAGAGATTAAATTTTTTTCAACATAATAATTTTCATTGATTATTTGGGAATTTTACATAATGCGCTCTTGTCACACTCACTTCCCAGTCCTCCAGGTCTGCCCTCTGACACTTGTGCCCTCCCAAAAGAAGAAAGCAAAACAAAAACATCAAATAAACAAACAAAAATGAAAAACAAACAAACAAAACCCCATATGTCCATTTGTGTTGCCCATATACTCACTGGAGTATGGTCAAATGCCCAGTCATTAGCCTCTTAAAGAAAATCGAGTTCTCCCCCACCTGCACAGTCCATCAGTTGTGGAGTGCTACATCCTTATCACAATTTGAAAGTTCTTTTCGATGGTTTCCAGTCTAGGCTGTTTGTTTGGGGGGAGCGGGGAGGGTCTGTCACAGAAGCCCTCTATAACTCGTTTTCAACTGTGAGTCTGCAGTCACCAACACCACTGCAAAAGCAGCTTCCTTGCCCTTACAGTCAGCAGGAACATACATCACAGACTGCACATGGTTTTTAGCAACAGCACAGACCATGGACATTCACATGGCCTCTGGTGTCAGCATGTGCCATGGACCTCGGTGTGGTCTCTGGTGGCAGTACAGACCATAGACATTAACACGGCCCTCTGCCACAGCACAGGGCTGGACACCATCATAGACCTCAGCTGCGGCACAGGCCATGGACATTCACATGGCCTCTGGGGCAACAAGGGCCACAGATACCAATGTGGCCCCCCCGTGGCAGCATGGCCCATGGACATCAACACGAATTCAAGCTGCGGCACAAATCATGGACATCTGCCTGGCCTTTGGTGGAAACATGGGCCATGGGAGATTGTACTTTCAAAGTGTTTGAATTTTTAAAAACTGTGGGACTTTTAAATGTTGAAATGTCTTATATTGTGATGGTGACACTAATGTGAGTTTTTGGAGATAAGCAAGAAAGGAAAGGCTATGACTTAATAAGTGATGTGTTTGTATGTCAAGTTGACAAGGGTCAGCTGCGCTGGTCAGTTTTTGTCGACATGACACAGACTTTCTCATGAGGTACTATGAGTGAAAGTGTAAGACAAATAAACCCTTTCCTTCCCATGTCACTTGTCGTCGTGGTGTTTTATCACAGCAATAGGAAACCCAAGACGGCTGTTCTCTTCTGACTTCCTCCCCTGCCACACGGCATGGTGCAGCCAGCAGCTCAGAGCAGCAGGACCAATGGCCTCAGACTGAGACCGAGAGCCTGATCAGCCCTTCCTTCTTAGATGGTAACTCAGGTGTTTTGTCACAGTGATGGGAAACTAGCAGGGGCCTGATATGGTGGGACAGAGGAACGCCTGAGTTTAGATGCTCTGAGTCACCCTTAGATCCCAGGTAGTGGGGGAAGAATCTGCAAGTGTGCCCTGTGGAGGGTGGCAAAGGTCAGGGAAGGGGTTGATGGTGGTCTTATCAAGTCCAGAGCTTAAGGACTGCAAAGAGGGTGCCTGGGCCAGTGGTCAAAAGGGAACCAGAACATCTTAGGGACCTGTGCTGAGAATACACCTGCAGCCTTCAGACAGCAGTAGACACTCAGAAATTTCAGAGATTGAACCAGCCATACTAAACTGGTCAGCAGTTGGGGAGGGAGGCAGTCCAGACACCTCACAGCCCCTCCCCCAATAACTCCAACCCCACGAGCAAGCAACTTAGTCTTCCCTCCTATGTCACCAGGACACCAAAGTCACATTTGTCTTGCATATGAATCTGTGAGATCTGGGGGAAGGGGAGAATTCGAAACTTCAGAACTTCCTTCAGCCTTGTACCTGGAAACTGAGATAAATGACTGTTTAATTGAGGTTACCACATGAGAATAGAACTTTCTCCACTCCGTCCTTTGTTACTGTACAGTTACACAGAAATACTTTCTCTGTATAGCTGTTGGTGGGACTGTTATTCTGTGTTTTAGGAAAATCAAAGAATATCGTTGTCCATTTAGGGATCTAAATAATGTCTTCATAATTTTTGTTCCATTTACTGGGTCTATGTAATTCCATATTGACTTATTTCTAGGCAGGACTTAATAAATGTGGGCAGAGAAGAGAATAAATACCCAAACTGTCTAATATGATAGTTTTCTTGTTGCTGTGTCCAGATACCTGACAACGGGCAACTCAGGGGAGGAAGGGTTTATTTGGTCTCACAATTAGGGGGATACAGTCTATTATGATGGGGAAGCCATGGTTACATCAACCTGAGGCATCTGTCAGATTTTATTGTTGTTTGTTTTTGCCCTTTTTTGGGGGCCCTCCACCCAGTTCCCAAATAAGTCATACACGGAGGCTTATTCTTGCTTATGAATGCCCAGCCTTAGCTTGACTTAGTTTCTTACCAGCTTTCCTTAACTTTAAATTATCCCATCTACCTTTTGCCTCTGGGCTTTTCCCATTCTTACTTCTGTAAATCTTACTCTTACTCCGTGGCTTGCTGTGTAGCTGGGTGGCTGGCCCCTGGAGTCCTCCTCCTTCTCTGGCTGCTGGATTTTTTCCCCTCCCAGGTTTTTCCCTTCTATATATTTTCTCTGCCTGCCAGCCCCACTTACCCTTTCTTCCACCTTGCTATTGATCATTCAGCTCTTTATTAGACCATCAGGTGTTTTACACAGGCACAGTAACACAGCTTTACAGAGTTAAACAAATGCAACACAAACAAAAGCAACACACCTTAAAATAATATTCTACAATGTTTTATCATGGTCAATAGGTCAATACTGAATAGGAAGTGGCACCAGGCTAAGAATTCTGAAGCCTCACCCCCATTGACCTACTACCTCCAATGTGACTCCACTCTCCACATTCTTCTGACATAGTATCACTGGATGGGGACCAAATGTAAAACCACAGGAACATATAGGGGACATTTCCCATTGAAACTCCTCTCCTCAAAAATGACTGTTTAGCCATTCTGTGTTACACAGTCAGAGTGGGTCTCTTTAACTGATGTTGTCACCTGCCATTGGAGGGAAGAGAGGGCTGGGTTTGTGACTGGAGCAGGTACTGGCTACAGGGCAGGTGTTGCTGTATGGCCTTTGGGGATCCCCTTCTACCAAATGTCTAGGAGGAAACAGGAAATAGAATTAGAAGATGTGCCCTCATGTCAGTTTCAAGTGTGCTCTTGGAATTGAGAATTTCCAGGAAGCTTTGCTGAGGAGTTGGAGCAACCAGGATTGTTCCTCATGGACATCATGCAAGAATGAAAGCAAAGGAAGCCCCTTGGGAACCTTGATGGAGGCTTCCCTTAGTGGGATCTGGCTGGTCCTCCACTCCATTCCACATGCATCCACTCTTCTGTGCTTTAGGATTGACTTCGGGCAGCACCTCTTCTGGGAAACCACTCTAGTGCTGGGTTCTGGACCTTTGCGTAGCTCTCCTGCAAGTGTGGTCACACAATTTATTGTCTAAACTGAGACATATTTGAGATTGAAACTGTCAACATTAATTTAAAAATTGGACCAGAATAGCAGGTATAAACTGGGGTGTCTTATTAACAGGATGCACAGTTCTCCTGTTAGATGCCCCAAAGTCAGATGATGGAAACTTGCTTGTCTATCATACCAATTTGCTACCTTAGTAGTGAAGGCTATCCCTTAGCCAATCATTTAGCACAGCTGTGTTAAATGCTCTCTTGATGCTGAACAAAGAAGCACCTCCCCCAGTCCTTGAAGCCTGGCAGATTTACATTGCCTCCTTAGATTTAGAGGACTGATATGTGTATTAGGTGCACTCGATCAGTCCTGCCCCTACTCATTCTCGGGGTGTGTGTGTGTGTGTGTGTGTGTGTGTGTGTGTGTGTGTGTGTGTGTGTTGTAGCTCCTTCTCTGTCGGATGCAGAGGAGACTAATTAAATGATTCTGTTTAGAGAGACTCCAAGTACCAATAAAAGGGACTCAAGCTGTCCTACCAGTGTTTAGCTCCGGTTGCTAATCTGTCCCTTCAATTTCATTTGAAAAGTCTTATTTCATGTATATCACACTGTAAATCAACAGCCTAAACATAGCAATAGCTTAATTTATTTTGCCTTTTTATGGCAGGTTTGTATATAAATGCATTTCAAAATATAATCTTCTAAACTTGCAGATATCCATAATCATTTAGAAATGATAAAAAAGTTGTCAAATACTTGTAATTATATAAATTGTCACTCAAATTACAGGAAGCTTAGAGCAGCTTCATTGCTGTTTGGTTTTGTTTGGGTACTGCTGACTGCGCTGTTAGAGCGTTGATGAATCAGGAGGGCTGAGGGATGGGAACGGTCATAGTGTTTAAGTTACATTACATTTAAACCCATCGAATTAACCATTTCCATAAACATGGTGTTCTTTTGTAAGAAACATTTAGAAAGCCATTCTTGTCCGCATTCTCCTTCATAGAACCAAAAGAAAATCCATCCCTGCACGCCTTTGTATTTTTCATTCTCTGGTTTTCTCCTAATGCACGTATATAATTATATGTTCATGTTGTCATGGTGATTCAGGGCTAGAATTGTGAGATGGTTGTAATCACTTTCCTGAGCCTGAAACACGCTGTCCAGCCCCACTCCATCAGCTAAGCTGTAGGGAGTGGTGGCTGGCAATGCTTCATTCTCTGCAAATTAAGATATTCTTGAAAATACCTCTTTGATTGCCAGAGTTTTCTCAGTATGTAACACTCACAGTTATTATAGAATTAAAAATATAGCATCCAAGATTCTTAAATTTAAACCCCACTGTGGTCCTCATTTTTTTCTATTTTGTTAAGTTAGATGGTACCTTTCTTCCCAGATAACCTGACATTTCTTTTTTAAGTGTATGGCTTCTTCAGGAAGGAACTACACAGTTTTAAATTTATAAAGCATTACCTAGGTACTTAAATAATAAAAATGTATTAGTCCATAAAATACCAGTTTCTGCACTTAACTGCCCCTAGAAATGCTACCACTGAATGTGTGTAATTAGTGACCATGGCATCTCTGTGGCCATTTCATGCTTATTTAATTTTTCATCCTGTGTATTAATTGTTGATTATGTGTGTGAACATACAGTGCATATAAACATCATAGTAAGCATGTGGAGGTCAGAGGAGAAATTGTGGAGTCAGTTCTCTCTTTCTACCATGTGGGACTTGGGGATTGAACTCAGGTCGTCAGCCTTGGTATTAAGTACCGATGTCATCCCCTGCTATTACAGGATCCTCTTCTGAAAGGAAGAAAGGAACTGGGCTTGTGAATGGAGCAGGTGCTTATGGTGGGCAGTGATTGCTGCCCTCTGAGAATCCCCTCTGCCAAATGTCACAGAATCGTGAAGACGCATCCCCATGGCAGTTTCAAGTGAGTTTTGTGAATAGTGGTGAGGGAGGAAGGCAGAAGAGAACTTCTGTCTTAGGGTTTCTGTTGCTGTGATAAAACACCATGAGCAAAAGCAACATGGAGAGGAAAGGGCTTATTTGACTTATACTTCCACAACAGTCTCTCTTCAGGAAGTCAGGGCAAGAACTAAAAGAAGCAGCTTGGCAGCTAAAGAAATGGCCGAGCCATTAAAAGCACTCGCTGCTCTCAAAGAGGATCCACGTTCAGTCCTAGCATGCAAGTCACGTGGCTCTCAACCACCTGTATTCCCAGTTTCAGGGGGTCCAAGGACTTCTTCTGGCTTTTGTGGGTACATACACAGGCATGCGCACACATACATACACACACACACACACACACACACAAAATAAATAAATAAATAAATAAATAAATAAATAAATAAATAAATAAATCTGCAAGTCCCAGTGACTTAAGAAAGGGTTCCTTTGGTCATATTTGAAGCTCCAGTCCCCATGAAGTCATGACAGTGGGAACATGAGGCAGCTGGTCACCTTGTAGCCACAGTCAGAGAGCGGAGATGGACGCTGGTGCACAGTTGACCTTTTCCTTCTAGTTCAGTCTAGGACCCAGGCCACGAAATGGTGCCACCCACATTTAGGGTAGGCTTTCCTGTCTCTGTTAGTATAATTAAGGAAATTCTTCACAGGCCTGCCCCAACTCTAGCCTGCTCTAGACAGCCCCTCACAGCATGCCCAGGAGCTCCTTCCTGTCAAGTGTGTGAAACTCTGAGAACGCCTCCGCTCATCGTGTAAGAAGTCAGCGGTGGCACATTTCGCCTCTCCTTCCTCACCCTCTGCCATCATAGCTGCTCTGCCAGGAGGTGGAGAAGGTGGACTTGATTTGGCTCAGGGTACAGAGAAACCTCCTAGGACTGGGCATTTTCAGAAGCAGTAGCAGCCTGAAGAGGAGGTGAACAGGAGAGGTCAAAACCACAGATCCTCTCAGGTTGAGTTCCTAGCTTTTGCCAGTTAGACTAGCTGAGTATCCAGACACTCACCAGTGATATTCAGGGAGGGGGAGAGCCATGGTGGGTATTGGCATGTTCCCCCATCTTCCTGGTCAGATAGAAGTCTGCGGATAAACAGACATCAGTGTATAAACCCAGGAGCTGTGAAGTGACCCTTTCGTGTTCCTGGCTTAATGTGCTATCCACACACAGAGGAGAAATGAGGTAATTCAGTGGAAAATGAAAACTGGGAGAAGCTTGTAAATTATACGAAATTGAACATATTCTCTATACCTACAGACAGATCCACCAGCAAGGTGCAGAGTCTGTCCTGGCTCCAAGCACTTAAAGCTCAAAGCTCACCAGTCACGTGCTGATCAATGAATTGTGTTTCATGATTCCCTAGGAAGCAGGGTTAAAAATAAAAGCGAGACTATAGAAAAGTAACTGAGTGGAAATGCTAATGGGTCTATCACGTTGCTCAGGCGGGTTACAGAACAAGGACAGCCTAGCCACAGAGACCACAGTGAGATGAGGCTAAGGCTCCAGGGATGCCCAGACATGCTCTTTAATCACTGCAGAGCTGTGAGGTGGCTCACGGGTTTGGTTTCCCTAACTTGGTCTGTAGACGCAACGCAATCTCAATCAAACTCTTAGAAAATTGTTTTGAGCTAGTGAGAAATGGATTTAAAATGTATGTGGAGGAAATACAGCATAGTTACCTCAGGACCACAGAGAGCAAAGGCAGATGACCACACTCAGCTTTCAGACTTCAGAGACAACATCCAGGAGCATGGCATGGGAAACTATGGACAAGCCAGCCAACACCACAGAGATGTAAGTTCAGCCAAACCCAGGACCCCCCGCCTGCCAGGCAGGAGCCTTCTATTGTACTGCATGCCCAACTCCAAGCCAAAGAAACAAAGGCAATACAATGAGGAAAGGCGTTTTTAAAAGTGATGTTGGAACATCTGGCAATGAAAATTTGTAACCTTTTCATTAAAATACTGTGCATTCTATGCTCTTGCAGAAAATGAGGTTAAAACATGAAACTTTTCTCATTTCTTCTTAAAAGTCAGTATCAGCAGCAAAAGCATGTCTTGGGTGATGTATATATTTCCCATAACCGCAGCTCATGCTGTGTGTGCCATGCGGGCTCCTTCTCATTATTTTGTGTGTCTCCTGAGGCATTTCACAGGAGCACACAAGGCTTCATCTCACTTTAAAACATTCAACCGCAGTCACAGAAGTGCAGAACAAGTAAATGCTCCCTTCTAAACCTAGTAGAAGGGTTGAATGATTAAAATTTACATACTTATTAATTAAGAGTTTAGCAATCACAAAAGCCTCTCAGTTAGCATTTTTACTGTAAATAAATTCATTATTACTTTTAAAATTTATTCTTTGAAAATTTCATACAAGTATGCAATGTGTATACCCACCCCACCGGCTCCTTGGTCGGTGATTTGGCAGTTGAAAACGTTCCTGCATTCTTTCCGTTCCTGGGCAGGAAGCTCCTGAGAGCGGGGCTTGGTTTTCTGGTGTATCTCAAGATCTAAGCTAAGAAACTGAGTGCTAACTTCATGCTCTTCATAGGGCATTTTGCATCTGTCCAGTGCTTCAGACAGCTTTATGAAATGGGGTCCTAAGCGGGGCGGTGGTGGCGCACGCCTTTAATCCCAGCACTTGGGAAGCAGGGGCAGGAGGATCTCTGTGAGTTCGAGGCCAGCCTGGGCTACAAAGTGAGTTCCAGGAAAGGCACAAAGCTACACAGAGAAACCCTGTCTCAGAAAAACCAAAATAAATAAATAAATAAATAAATAAATAAATAGGGTCCTCCATCCCGTTTCACAGTTCAGGAGACACACACACAGAGGCTGCGGACCCTAGCCAAACCCTTAGGAGGCAGTCTTCTAAACAGAGCCCGGGGAAGGGGGGCTGTCATCCAAACTGCTGCAAGAACCGAGGCAGGAGGCTTGCAGACTCAAGGCCAGCCTGGGCAATTTGGTGGAACCCTGTCCAAAACAAGAGCAAAAATGGCTGGGAGGGATAGCTCAGTGGTACAGTGCTTGCCCAGAGGTTCTGGGTTCCATCCCCAGGATTGGAGGAAAAGCAGAGCTATGGTTTTGTACCAGAACATTTGATTCGATCTGACCTTTAGGATCAGAAGAGAGATCAGCATCCTAGAGGTAAATCAGACACAATTCTGACTGGTTTTTCCTGTGGGAAGAGTGAATGCTTTTCTGTGTTACCTAAAGCTGCATGTGGGATAGTGACCACAGGGGTGTGTGTGTGTGTGTGTGTGTGTGTGTGTGTGTGTGTGTGTGTTAGAGTTCAGTGGCTCTGTGGTTGTTATATACAGGGTCATGTGGGACAGTGAGCACAAGTGTGTGTGTGTGTGTGTGTGTGTGTGTGTGTGTGTGTGGTAGAGTTCAGTGGCTCTGTGGTTGTTATATACAGGGTCATGTGGGACAGTGAGCACAGGTGTGTGGTGGAGTTCAGTGGGATGCTATCTCTGCAGCCTTTGTCTTCATCTCCTTGGTTTGAGGATTCTTCCTACACCAATCTGAGTGAGCCCTTTGTCTCCTGCTCAAATGGGCCTGTCTTTCTATCCTCTCCCTGGGGTGGAAAGAGGCACTCTCTCTTCTGTATGTGTATAATTAGACTGACACTTTTCCTTAAGGATTCTATAAACACAAGAAGGAATTATTCAGAATTGACCAAATTAATGGTGTAAATTAAATTAGATGCAGTTTACAGTAGAATTAACTGGGGTAAAACTCTAATGCATAAACTAGTTCCACTGGCTTACATTTTCAAGTGTTCCTTAAAGCATCAAGAAAAATAGGTAAGTGTGATTTGTCTTCAGATCCAAGAGAGATTCGTGGGCTTTCACTCATCTCTGCAGCATCCATCATTCAGAGGCTTCTCGGTCTGTTCTGAGCCTGGACCTTCCTAACAGCAGAACCCTTGATGCTTAGAGCAGGCTGAACCTGAGTACTAAGGACTACTCTTTGGAGCCTGAATGTATACAGGAAAAAGTCTCTGTGAATTTGATTTAGAATCTTAGCGGGGTGATGGTGGTGCACTCCTTCAACCCCATCACTCTGGAGGCAGAGGCAGGTGGATCTCTGAGTTTGAGGCTAGCCTGGTCTATAGAGTAAGTTCCAGGACAGCCAGGGTTACCCAGAGAAACCAAAAATAGAACCTTGAGGTAGGGCGCTAACCCTGCACACCATGTTTCTCCTGATAGGAGGAGGCCAGAGAGATTTCCACATATGGCAAGGAAGGTGATATGAAGCATGGCACAGGCGTGGTGTGGCCACACATCAAGGAGTGCTGGTAGCTCCAAGAACTGGAGGCTTGAGGAGGCGAGGAGGATGCCCACGGCAGTCTCTGCAGGGGGTGCAGCCACACCAGGACTTTGTCTGTGGTCAGTGGTGCTGACTGCAGAGTTATGGTCTCCAGAACCATAGGTGTCGAGCGAGTTCTGCTGGCCAAGCCTCCTCATCCAGTACTCTGAGGTCACAGCTCTAGGACACAAAGCATCACTAGCTCCTACAAGTTCCTACGTGTGCCACATTCTTTGGGTTATAAACTTTGTTTTCTTTTTTCCCCCATAAAATGTTTTAATCATATTTTTCTCCTCCCCCAGCTCCTCCCAGCCCCTCCCAGCCCCTCCCACCCCTCCCAGCCCCTCCCACCCCTCCCAGCCCCTCCCACCCCTCCCAGCCCCTCCCAGCCCCTCCCAGCCCCTCCCACCCCTCCCAGCCCCTCCCACCCCTCCCAGCCCCTCCCAGCCCCTCCCAGCCCCTCCCAGCCCCTCCCAGCCCCTCCCAGCCCCTCCCAGCCGCCCCTCTGCTTCCTACCTATCCAACTTCATGGTCTTTTTCTCTCTCTCAAAAATAAAAACAAACAATAAACAAAAACAGAAAATGAAAATCAAAACAAACAAATAAAACCCCAATAATACAAAATAAAACCTGGGGGAATCCTGTGGAAGAGAGGGAGAAAGGATTGTAGGAGCCAGAGGGGTCAAGGACACCACAAGAAAACCCACAGAATCAACTAACCTGGGCTCATGGGAGCTCACAGAGACTGATCCGCCAAGCAGGGAGCCTGCATGGGACTGACCTAGGCCCTCTGCCTATATGTCAGTTGTGTATCATGATCTTCTCATTGCGGACCTCCTGAGAGTGGGAGCAGGGCCTGTCTCTGACTCTGTTACCTGCTTTGGGAATCATTTCCTCTACTGGGTTGCCTTGTCCAGCCTTAATATGCCATGGTGCCTAGTCTCACTGCAACTTGATATGCCATGGCTGGCTGATATCCATGGGAGGCCTGCACTTTTCTGAAGAGAAATGGAGGAGGAGGGGATGGAGGAGGGGAGACTGGAGGAAGGGGCTAGAAAGAGTTAACTAATTAATTAATTAGTAAAACAGTACCAAGACTAAACAAAAGGCCCATACAAAACAAACCAAACTCATGGAATTCATTTTGAGTTGGTCAGTCCTCCTGAGCATGGGCCTGCCCTGGAGTGTCGTGGATATATCCAGGGAGACTCCATTGGAGGAAACTGACTTTCTCTTAGCCAGTGGGTATCTTACTGGGTATCCCACTCCCTTCACAGGTGACCAGGAGGTGCCAAGTGACAGACTTCTACCTCGTAGAATGTCAGCCTTATTATTTAGATTTCAAAATGAGAAGAAATGTGGCTGTCCCTTATGAAAAAGGCCGGATAGCTACTTCTAAAATCCATTTGATGCCCAATATCCTATAGGGTCCTTTTCCCCTTCTTAGAATGACCTTAAATTCTTTTAAATTGCATTTATTTATTTACTCGTGTGTGTGTGTGTGTGTGTGTGTGTGTGTGTGTGTGTGTGTGTGTGTGTGTTTACTTGCCACAGTGCGTGTGTGGAGATCAGAGGACAACTTGAGGGAGCTGTATTTCTCCCTGTGCTGAGCCGGTCCTAGGGATTGCTCTCAGGCCATCAGGCAGCATGTACTCTAACCTGGCAAGCCGTCTCACATGCCCTCGCTTCATATGCTTAGACACGAAGGTGAGCATCTGAGATCAGCAGGCCTAGCTCACACCTCAGCTCCTGTTTCTATCTGTGCTGTCTTCTGTGAACCACGTTGACCTGAGGCTTTGGAACTTCCCATCAGTGAAGAGAGAAAGCCGTGGGGTGTCATGAGAGTCCCTGGGATTTTAGGGAACAACTTTTGCTTTTGTTTTCATATACGTTGCTTGTCTTGTTGCTGCGACAAAATAAACAACCTAAGGAAGGGAGGTTTATTCAGGCTCACACTTGGAGCGTACAGTCCGCCATAGTATAGGAGACAAGGCAGCCAGAGCCTGAGGCAGATGCTCACACCGCATTGGTGGTCCCGAAGCAGAGAGATGAACGCTGATCCTCAGCTCGCTTCTGCCTTTTCCGTCTAGGACCCCCGTGGGATGGTGCCCCCACAGCTAGGGTGTACTTTTCCTCCTCAGATAAACCTCTTGGGAATGCTCATAGCCACTCCTGGGGCTTGTCCCCTGGATGATTCTAGAGCCAGTCAAGTTAACAATATTAACCATTACAGCCTTTAATTGTATTTAAAAAATCCAATGTGGTGAAAACACAACACAAAATTCATCCTCATGAGTGGCTGAATATACTACTCATCATTGCTCTATATGTGCAGTGTGGTGGAGCAGAGACGTATTGGTCTGGCAGGATGGGAATCCAGGCCTTTTGTTTAGGAGTTCTCATTTCTCCACCCAGCCCCTGTTTGGTTCTATGCAGTTGACTATATGAGCTTCCTCCTGCAGGTGACCTCCTGCAGCATTTCCCCCTCTGAGTGGATTATCTCGCTTAGCTCGATATCAGTCACAACTTCCATCTCTGATGTCACACATCGCAGACTTTTTTTTAAATTTTGTTTTTAAGGTTGAGTAATATTCTACTGCATGTCTATGACATTTTTCATTCCTGTCAACTGCACGCTAGAATTCCAGTTTTTTTTCACATTCTTCCTAACACTTCCTTTTCTTTTTAAATAATGGCCACTCTGAAGCATGAAGGGTGTCACTGAGCATCTTGTCATCTTGGTGAGCACTTGTGTGTCATCTCAGAAAAATGTCCATTTGGGTTTGTTTACTCCCTAAAAAATTATAGGAATGCGAGTGTGGCTCAAATGCCACACTCTGGGATTCATCTGAAGGCCCTGGGTCCTATCCCTAGCACTGTACAAACATGTACACAAATAAAACATTTCTCTTCTTCCTACTGAGCTGTCAGTGTTTCCTTGTGTGTTTGGGATGTTAATTCTATAGCAGGTGTGTAGCATGAATCTTAAAGGTACTTACTAATAAAAACAAACCCCGAGTTAGGTATTGGGGTGAATGCTGGAAGAGCAGAGAAGCAGAACAAGCCACAGCTTCCTCACCTTGCCAATTCCTCAGGTGATCCTGTTTCCTCAAACTGGAAGCCTCTGAGTCCTCATCCAGAATGAATCTCAGCTGAACTGTTGCTCAAAAGCCTAAAAGCTTAACCAGGCTAGTTCCTCATCCTCACGCCTTAAATACCTTTCTGCTTTCTGCCATCAGTTCTTGGGATTAAAGGCGTGAGTCACCATGCCTGGCTGTTTCCAGTGTGGCTTTAAACTCACAGAGATCTGGATGGATCTCTGCCTCCAGAATGCTAGGATTAAAGGTGTGAGTGCCACCATTTTCTAGCCTCTATGTCTGTCTAGTGGCTGTTCTGTTCTCTGACCCCAGATAAATTTATTAGGATGCACAATATTTTGGGGGACACAATATATCACCCACACAGATGTGTCTGGCAAATGTGTCCTTCTACTGTGTGGCCTGTCTCTAACTGTAGTGGCTGTGACCACGCCTTGGCTGTGAGGGTGGGGTATGCAATCCCATTTATCTACTTGTCTTCTGATGTCTATGCTTTTGGGGTCTGATCCAAAGTCATTTCCAAACAAGTACTCTCTCTGTACTATATTCTTGTAACCTTTATTAAATAAAATTGATGAGGCCGGAGAGATGGCTCGGTGGTTAAGAACACTCACCACTCTTGCAGAAATCTGTAGTTCCATTCCCAGCATCCAGGTCAGGTGGCTCACAATGATTCCAGCTTTAGGAACTTGGATGCCTCCACAGGTACCTGCATGCATATGGCACACACAGACACACACAGACACACACAGACACACACACACACACACACACACACACACACACACACACACACACACACAAAAATAAAGACAAGTTTTTAAAAAACAAGAAAGAGAATTGATTGCAAATATGTGGGCCTCCTTCTGGGCTCCTTGCTATGCTGTGACCAGCTCTTATGCAAGAACGGGACTGTTTGGGTCACCCTAGCCTTGTGACACATACTAATGTTAGGAAGTGTGATGTCCAGTTTGGTTCTTGCTCAATGTTGCCTTGGACATTTGGAGTGTTTTATGGTTCTATGTGAATTTTATTTTGAAAACTTAATAGGAATTTTGACCAGATTCTGCTGAATCTGTAGATGTCTTTGAGTTGTATGACTTCACAATCGTATTAGTTCTAAGCCATGAACACAAGGTCTCCACGGTTCTGTCTTCTTCAAGCATCACTATTCCACTGTTTTTGGCATCTATACCTCTTTGCTTCCATTTATACCTAAGAATTTTACTTTTAATGCTTTTGTAAACTGTTTTCCTTATTTTACTTTTTGGAGGATTCTTTATCATTATTATATATATTATATTTTTGTTGCATTTACTTTTTCAGCATTTTTCCTCAGTCTATGTCCTGCGACTTCATTGCATTTTCTGCTTAAACTTTTTGTTAGCCTTTATGGTTTTCTTCTATAAGATTTACATGTGTACATTTATGTATATGTGTATATATGCATACATGTATACATAGCATGTAATCATCAAACAGACAGTTTTACCTTATCTTTTCTGATCTGTGCTTTCCCACCCCCTTCCACTCTTACTGGATTTCCGCACAGTTCTTAGTTCAGTGTTGGATAGAAATGGGAAGAGGAGAAGCTCTTGCTCACTCCCATTGACTATTCTTTTCACTGCGGGCTTCTCATACCACCTTCTTTATGTTGGAGTAATTTTTTTCTATTTGCAGTCTGTTGAGTTCTTACTTGCAAAAGGGTGTTCAATGTTGTCGAGTGCCTTTTCTGCGTCTGCTGAGACTGTTCGGTCACCATTCCCATTTACACTTCCTGACTTTCACATGTTGAGCCGTCCTTGCCTGTGACAGATAACGCTTGTTCTTGCTGTCTGAGTCACGGTTGGGTTCATTTTGACAGTGTTTGGCTCTGGGGGTTTGCACCTGCATTTATCAGGAAGAGTGGCCTGCAAGTTTCTCTTCTTGCTCTGTTCTTGTCCATTAAGGCAACTTTGGCCTTCAGAGCCGAGTTTGGATTATCCCCGAGCTCCTTTTCTCTTTGGGCAGAGTTTGAGAAGGATTAATTTGAGTTCTTCAAATATTTGACACAATTCTTTAGTGAAGCCATCTTATTCTGGGCACGTGCACATACACACGCAAACACACATGTCTATAATATATATATATATATATATATATATATATATATATATATATATATATATTAGGATTCGGATTACAGTTCAATCCCTATAGAGTAATGATATTGCTCAGACCTTGTATAGCTCTATAATCTATTTGCTCAGAATTTAACAGTCACTATGATTTAGTATTTGTAGGGTGCCACTCATGGGAATCAATCAGTGCTTTCCAGTTTGTTGGTGTAGAATTGCTCACAGCAGTTTTTTGTGGGTCTCTGTGTTTCCGCACCCTTAATTTGAGCCTTTCTTCTTTAGTTACTATTTTATTTACTTTTTGTCTTAGTTAACTTAAAGGTTTATTAAATGCTTCTTCTCAAAAATAAATCAGAATTTTGTCGATTTCTCTGTTGTTTTATTTGTATCTACTTTAATGCTTGTCATTTCCTTCTGTTTCCCATGAGGCTTACACTGTTTTCCTTTTCTAGAACATTCCTTTTCAATGTAGATGTTTATTACTATAAACTCTCTTTTATATGTTTGTTGTATCCCATGTGTTTTACTGTGTTGTGTCTTTACCTTCATTTGTCTTGTGGTGGTATTTTCTAATTTATTTTTTACTTCTCTGTTGGACACTGGTTGTGTAAGAATATGCTTACTTCTCACAAAAATATGGATTTTCTAATTTTTCTTCTGCCATTAATTTTTGGTTTCATCACACTGTGATTGAAAAAAAAAACTCACTTGCTGTGATTAAGCCTTCCTACCTTTGTGGACCTGTCTTGTGACTGGCATGTTATCCTTTGGACACGTATCTGTGCCAGTGAAGAAAGTGTCCTGTGTCGCTGTTGGGTAGAGTGAGCACCTGTTAGGTACCTGTGATCAGGATTCGCTGCTTGGGCCCTCCCTGCTCTACCTTTCTGGATTTACTGTGCATTATTAGAAGTCATGTGACTGGGTATCTGATTATTACACCACCATCTCTTTGTTCCTCCAGTTTGGTCTGTGTCTGTGTTGTGCGTTGTATGTTGTGATGTTTGAGTTCTTTATATTTATATCTTCTTGATGGTCTGACTTTTCTGTAATTAAATGCCCTGTATAACATGGCAGCTTTTGACCTCAATATGTTATTTTGTTTGCTATAAATATACCCGACCTACTCTCTTCTGTTGACCATTCTCTGCTCCCCCCCCTTCACTTCTTCCACATAACGTGCAGTATTGCTTTTCACCTGCTCAACCCCTTTATCTCTTCTTGGGATGGTTATTTCACTAGTAGTCAGTAGTAGGAAAGACATTGCTGCTGTCATGTTGTGCGCTATTTTCTGTTGCTCTGACTGTTTCCTGTCTTGCTTACTTTCTGATCTATTGATTTCTTGGCACAATTACACTATGCAACCCCCCACACCTGCCATCTTAGACTTGGGAGTTCTGTAGTTATGTTGGAACTCACACCAAGTATCTCTAGGTAAAAACAGTTATGTAAACTGATTGCAGATTAAGCTCAACCCCTACATATGTTTACTGTGTTATGTGTCTTTGTTTGTGTTATGTATGTGTGTACATGTATGTGCAGATGTGCATGCCAGTGTGGGCACATGTGGGGGCCAGAGGAGGACATTGGGCATCTGAGGGAATCTCTGCAGGTGTCAGGCAGAGAAGAGAACCTTGAAGAGATAAGAATGAAACCCAGTTCAGATTGACTTGCTAACCTTGAGCAGGACTTTGGGGAGTCTGAGATCAGGTAGTTTTTCCCAACAAATTGAAACCCAGTATAATTTGGACAAAAAGATTTCCTGTGTAATACAATCCCCAGCGCACAAGGAAATATAATTACATTGAAACTTGACTCAGGGTACACGTAATTTCTTCCAAGAAGATGAGTTAGAGATAGGTTACCTGTACTAGCTTAAGGGTCTAGGGAAGGCTCTGACCTGGTATTGATCATATAGATAGCATAGAGATCATCTGAGCTATTAACCGCCTCTGGTTCTGGTTGTGGGAGGTTGGGAAGCCTCTGGCTATGAAGGTCATTTAGATTATTAGGTATCTCTGGACCTGGGTGGGGAGCCTCTGGCTGTAAGGGTCATTTAGATTAGTAGCCACCTACAGTCCTAGTTGTAGGAGCTTGATATGGCCTGGCCCAACACATAAGTCACCAAGCCATTAATCACTTCCAATTCCCAGCTTTCTGGATGGAAGAACAGGTTTTTTGTTTGTTTGCTTTACATCTTTCCCATTGGAAAGCCAATCCTGCATGCTTAACATTCCTGCTTTCTCTGGAGATCTGTGGGCACAAGGACCTTCGTGCTGTACTCCCAACAGGCATCCTCCTCTGTTGCTCTCTTCCTTAGTCCCTTGAGATAGGCTCTTGCACTGACCCCGAAGTTCACCATCATTCAGCTACGATTGCAGCTATCCTCCTGTCTGTTTCCCATTCCAAACACTGGGTTACAGACATGTGTGGCTATGGCCGGCTCTTTACGTGGGTGCTGGGGATCCAAACTCAGCTCCTCATGTCTGCATAGCAAGGAGTTCTATACTGAACCCTGTCCCCAAGCCCTCCCATCCCCCCAGTGTGTAGTCTCTAATATGTATGTTAGTTACAGTAATTTTATACTAGAATTGAAATCTCTTGAGCACCACCACAGCAATCCGGTGCTCTGCCTTGTGCATAAATGTGTTGTCACCAAGCATCGTACCTTCTTCCATTGTGGTGCTGCCACTTAGCAGCCCTTCCAATTTGCACGCACCATTTGGTCTTCTAGTAATGCAGTTGTGGCTATGTACCCTCTTGCTTCTGTGGACTGGGAAAGGCTTTATCTCACCTACATAGTTTTCTTAGTAGGAGGCACTTTTCTTTTGGTGCTTTGAAGATATCATGCTATTGTTTCTGGTTCCTGCTGAGAAAAGCCACTGACAATCCTAACAAGATCACATTCTCTCTGTGCTTTCAAAATTCTCTGTCTTTGACTTTTGATAATTTCATTATTGTGTATCCAAATGTGAATGTGTGTGCCTGTGTGCCTGTGTGTGTGCCTCTGTGTGTATGTGTGTGTGTGAGTGTGTGTGTGTATGTGTGTGTGTTGTTTCTGTCAACATTGGCTTCAGGTGCCATATACCTTGATTTTTAACAGGATTTCTCACAGGGACCAGAGACTTACTTAGCAGGCTGGTGTGGTTGGCCAGTCAGCTCCAGGGACCCTCCTGTCTCTATCCCTAGTACTTAGCTTAGACCTGTCATCATAGCCAGGTTTTCATGCAGGTTGTGGGGTTTGAACTCAGGTTCTCATACTTGTACAAAAAGCAGTTTACTGACTGCTCCCCAGCTCCAAATGTGAATGCGTTAAATTTCTATTTCATGTTATTTTTTGGGTTTCTAGAATATGTATATTCACTTCTTCAGATTTCATCCATTTTTAACTTAAGTGTGATTTTTGGTTCTTTCTCTCCTTTTCACATTCTCAAATCACCCCTAAGCTCTCCACTGCTTGTCCTCCTTCAGTTGCTATGACAACACTCCACAGGCTCAAAGAGATTATGTATTTTTCACAGAGGCTAAGGAGTCCAAGGTAAAAGTGTAGTTTAGTGTCTAGTTGGCACCTGCTTCTTAGTTCACAGATGTCCTTCAGCTTGCCATGTCCCCACCATGCAGAATTTGTACAAGAGTGCTCTCTTGGACCTGTTTGTTAGGGCACTTACTTCAGAGAGGATACACCACCCTCTGAGCTCATTACTTCTAAGTCCCAGATCTGAACACTGTCACAGTGCAGGCCAGGATGCATTGTCTTCATTCTTTAAAGTGCCTGCTTCTCCAACTGTCATTGCAGCCACTCACTCTTTGCTTTGATTCCGCCTCCCCTGCTTGATCCACGCTGCCATTGCACCTCTCTAGCAGACTCTTCAGTTCTGTTACTGTGTTCTCCAGCTCTATGATCTCTGGTGCTTCAAAAATAATTTTTTATCTTTGTTGAAAGACTTTTGCTTTGTTCTCTTGGTAACAGTAAACATGCTTGTGAGTTAGTTTTTTATTAGCATGTATTAGTTATATTCAACAATGGATTTCACACATGTATTTTGATTACATTCACTTCATTACTCTCGTTCCCTTCCCAGTGCTGCTGATCCCCTTCCTCTTTTCAACTAGTCTTCCCTCTTCTTGAATGTCTTCCTTTTGGGGGAGTGAACCAGTGAGTTTAATTACTTACAGGAGCTTGGATGGGGAATTCTGTACAGGAACATTGATGTCCTACCAATGTCTACATGACTGAAGATGTCTCCACATTTCCCTGCAATCATTTCTTGCTTATTAATTCCTAAGGAAGGGTTGGGCCTTGTGAGTTTCTCTGCACTCCGTGATGTAATGTTGATGGGCCCTGTCTTGTGCAGGCCTTGAACAAGTAACCATAGCTTCAGAGAGTTCCTGAGTAAAATATCTACATCTGACTCAGAAGATAGCACTCTCCAATGGTCTGCTGCTTCCTCTGACATTCTTTACACTCCTTCCATGGTATTTCCTGGGTTTTGAAGGAGGTAATACAGACATCTCACTCAGGATTGAACACTCACTGTCAGTGTTCTCAACACTTTGACTAGTTATGACTCTCTGCATTAACTACTTCCCACTGCAAAAAGGAGTTTCTCTGGCCAGGCTGAGAGCAGTCTCCGGTTAAAAACACAAGTATTTAGAAGGGAGTTTGGTAGATACATCATGCCCGTTTAGTAAAGCAACAGCAACAGCTTCTCCTCTAGAGCCTGTGGTCTCCCTAGCCATGGGCTTTCAATGAGGCTTATAGCACTAGGGACGAACCCTTCCTGTGGAGTGGGCTCAAATCCAATCAGAACCTGCGTATTCTGTTTCATTAAGGTTGCTTGGTGTCTTGGTTACTTTCTATTGCTGTGAAGCCACACTATAGCCCAGGAAACTTATAGAAAAAAGGGTTTATTGGGGGCATATGGTTTCAGAGGGTTAGAGTCCATGACCATCATGGCAGGGAGTGTGTCAGTAGGTAGGCATTGCACTGGAGCAGTAATGGAGAGTTTTACACACACACACACACACACACACACACACACACACACACACACACAATGAGTTTAAGACTAGTCTGGGCTTCATAGAGAGTTCCAGATCAGTTTGGGTTACAGAGTGATACTATGTCACAAACAAAACAAAATATAATTTCTCTTCTTTTTATTTATTGTGGTGATCTGAATGAAAATGGCCAGAGGGAGTAGCATTATTAGAAGTGTGACCTTGTTGGAGGAAGTATGTCATTGAGGAGCAGGTTTTGAGGTTTCAGAAGCTCAAGCCATTTCTAGTGGCTCACTGTCTCTTCTTGCTGTCTGCAGATCCAGATGTAGAACTCTCAGCTCCTTTTCCAGCACCATGTCTGCCTTCCTGTTGTCATGCTTTCTGCCATGGTGATAATGGACTAAACCTCTGAACTATAAGCCAGCCCCAATTAAACATTTTCCTTTGTAGGAGTTGCCATGGTTATGGTGTCTCTTCATAGCAATAAAACCCTAAGGCACTCAGCATACTAAAAACTTTATATTTATCTCAAAATAACACACACACACACACACACACACACACACACACACACTCTATATCAAAGTGAACAGATATCCTGTTGGCTTAAGCTCTGTGGATCAACTGCTTACAGAGCCACTAATATAAATTACGGAGTATGTATCATTATGGTATGCCAAAACTATGTGAAACTTGGTTAAATATTTATTTTAGATGCACACAATTTATTGTTTTTAGTAGTACTTATTCATAGGAAGGAAACACAATTTTCTAGTATCTTAAATACTGGATTGAATAAAAATACTTATTTTTCTGCTTTTCTGTCTATGTTTTCAATAATATTTATTTTAAATATACATGTAGCATACAATATATTTTTAATGGAATTTTTTTTCATACAGTATCTTCTGATCATGTTTCCCTCTTCCCAATTCCCCTAAGAGCCTCCTTCCTACTTTCCTACCCACTTAAATTTATGTTATCACTCTAAAATATACAAATAAACCAAACCAAACCCAAACAAAAACCTAAGAAACACACACACACACACACACACACACACACACACACACACACACACACAAACTCCACAAAATAGAAATCAAAATAAATAAGCTAAAGATTAGTAAGACAAAAAAAATGCCCCAAACAAAGTGAAATGAGATTAAAAAGTTTACAAAAATACCATTGAGTTTGTTTTGTGCTAGCCAACTACTACTGGGCATAGTTAATATACCCAGTGAGACCCTGTGATGGTTTGAATGAAAATGGACCCCATAAGCTCATAGGGAGTGGTGCTATTAGGAGGTGTGGCTTTGCTGGAGTACATAAGGCCTTGTTGGAGGAAGTGTGTCACTGTGGGGGTGAGATTTGAGGTTTCATATATGCTTAAGCCATGCCCAGTGTCCCATTCATTTTCTGTTGCCTGTGTAAAATGTAGAAATCTCAGCTACCTCTCCAGCACCATGTCTACCTGCATGCTGCTGTGTTCCACCATGATGATAACAGACTGAACCTCTAAACTGTAAGCCACCCCATTAAATGTCTTCCTTTATAAAGGTTGCAGTGGTCATGGTGTCTCTTCACAGCAATAGAAACTCTAAGACAGACTCCTTTTTGAGAAAACTGATTTTTATTTTGCCAGTGTGTATCAATTACAGATAGTTTCTTGGTTAAGAGTGGAAGCCCATGTCCACTTCCCCCTCTCAGTGCTAGGACTCCTGATGTCAACCTGTGTTGGTCCTGTGCATGCTACCACAATCTCTGTGACTTCATATGTTCATCAGTCTTGTTGTGTTTGGAAGACACTGTCTCCTTGGAGTCATTCATCACCTCTGACTCTTACAGTCTTTCAGCTTCCTCTTCTGCATAGCTCCCTTTGCCTTAAAGGTGGGGGGCTTTATGAAGATATCCCATTTAGTAGTGAATGCTTCAAAGTTTCTTATTCTCTGCACAATGACCAGTTGTGGGTCTCTATGTTAGTTCCCATCTACTGCAAGAAGAAGCTTCTCTGAAGAAGGCTGAGCGAGGCATTAATCTATGGGAATAGCAGACAGTCATTGTGAGTCATTTTAGTGCTATGTTCTTTCAGTAGAACAATAGAATTAGACTTTCTCCTAGGACCATAACCCATTTAGTCTCAGATTCTTGCTCACTATAGCAGCGTCAGGTATGGGCTGCTCTCATGAAGTGGACCTTAAACCCATCCAGAAAGTGATTGGTTGCTCCCATAGCATTTGTACCACTATTGTACCAGTATATCTTAAAGGCAGGGCGCTACTGTAGGTCACAGAGTTTGCAGTCAGGGATATTGATTACATTTGTCCACTGGTAACATGAAGAGTACCTTCCCGTACTGTGAATGATAATCAGCAGGGGTGAAGCTTCTCCTTGGGTACTAGCTCGATTTGCTGATGTTCAATGATGTATGTAAGTGTTGTCTCAGCAATAGGGCCTTACCATCAGGTTATCCCTCCCCTTTTAAATCTAATTTTATTAATTTGGTTCTTCTCTCTTGATCTTGTAGTTAATTTGGTTTAAGATTGATCAATCTTGTTGGTTTTCTCAAAGAATCAACTCTCTGTTTAATTGATTTTTTTTGTTTTTGTTATTGTTTGTTTGTTCCTATTTCACTGATTTAAAACTCTGAGTTTATTTATTTCTTACTGCCTACTCTTTTGGGGTGTTATTGCTTCTTTTTGTTCTGGAGTTTCAGATGTATTACTAATACAAGAGCTCTCCAATTCTTTTGGTACAGGCACGTAGTTTTATGAACTTGCTTCTTGGAACTGCTTTTGCCATGTTCCATGAGTTTGGATATGTTGTATTTTCATTTTTATTTAATTCTAAAAAGTATTTAATTTCTTTCTTTATTTCTGTCTTGGTCCATTTTTCATTCAGTAGTGAGTTGCTCAATTTCCATGAATTTGTGTATTTTCTGTTGTTGTTGATATCTAGCTTTAATCCATGGTGGTCAGGTAGGATACAAGGAATTGTCTCAATTTCTTATATTTGTTGAGACTTGATTTGTGTCCAAGTATGTAGTCAATTTTAGAGGAAGTTCCATGAGATACTGAGAGGAAAGCATATTCTTTCGTGTTTGGGTGAAATGTTCTGTATGTATCTGCTAGGTCTATTTGATTTATGATGTTATTTAACTCCAGCATTTCTGTTTAGTTTTCATCTGGATGGCCTGTCCACTGGCAAGTGTCTGGTATTGAAGTTGTCTGCTATTACTGTATAAGGTTCAATATGTGATTTTAGTTGTAGTAATGTTTCTTTTATAAGCTCTGGTAACCTCGTTATTGGTGCATAAATGTATAGAATTTCAATATTCTCTTGGAGGCTTTTTCCTTTGATGGATATATAATCTCTTCTGATTAGTTTTGGTTTGAAGTTTATTGTTTCAGATATTAAAATGGCTACACCTGCTTGCTTCATGGGTGCGTTTACTTGGAATACCCTTTTCCATCTTTTTATTTGATAGTGAACTGTGTTTTTTAGATGCAGAAGAAAGATGGATTCTATTTCCTAATTTGATCTATTAATCTGTGTATTTTTATTGGTAAATTGAAATCATTAATTTTGAGAGCTATCAATGAGCAGTGTTTATTGATTCTTGCTGTTTTGTTGCTATGGTATGGGTTCTTCCTCCTCTTTTGATTTGCTATTCTGGGATTAGTTATTCCTTAGGTCTTCTTGGGTGTGGTAACCTCTTCAGACTGAAGTTTTGCCTTCTAGTTTTTTTCTGTAGAGTTGTATTGGTAGATAGAAATTACTTAAATTTGATTTTTATTATGCGGTGTTTTTCTTTCTCTGTCTATTGTGATTGATAGTTTTGCTGGTTATAATAATTTGGGCTGGTATCTATGGCCTCTCAGAGTTGCTAGAACATCCATTTAGGCCTCTGGCTTCCAGTGTTTCCATTGAGAAGTTAGACATTATTTTAATATGTATGCCTTTATATGTGACTTCGTCCTTTTTTCTTGCAGTTTTTAATATCCTTTCCTAGTTTTGATTAATAGGTGTTCTGAAATTTTTTTTCTGGTCCTCTCTATTTGGCATTTATCATGATTCTTGTACCTTGAAAGACATCTCTTTCTTTAGACTGTGGGAATTTTATTCCATTATTTTTGTTAAAAATATTTTCTGTGCCTTTGTTCTGGATTTCTTCTGCTTCCTCTATACAGATGATTCATAGATTAGGTATTTTCAGTGTCTCAGATTTCCTAGATGTTTTGTGCCTGTAGATTTTTTAGATTTAATCTTTTCTTTGACTGAGCTATCCATTTCATCTACCTTGCCTTCAACACCTGAGGTTCTTTCTTCCATATCTTGTAACCTGTTGATGAGGCTTACCTCTGTGTTTTTTGTTTGATATCCTTAATTTTTTATTTACATTTTTTTTTTTTGGTTTTTCGAGACAGGGTTTCTCTGTGTAGCTTTGCACCTTTCCTGGAACTCACTTGGTAGTTCAGGCTGGCCTCGAACTCACAGAGATCTGCCTGGCTCTGCCTCCCGAGTGCTGGGATTAAAGGCGTGCGCCACCACTGCCCGGCCTTATTTACAGTTTTATTTCAGCTTGGGTTTTCTTTGTTAAATTCTACTTTCAAGTCTCAAATTAGTTCTATTATTTCATTCAACCTTCCCTAGTTCCATGGACTTCACTAAGGGATTTATTCAGATCTTCTTTAAGGTCATTGAACATATTCCTAATTGCTATTTTGAAGTCCCTGTCTTGTGCTTCAACCATATTGCATTTCTTCGGGTCTTCGGCAGTAGAGTTACTGGTTTCTGGTGGAGGTTTATTATCTTGGCTGTTCATGTTTTTCTTCCTGTGCTGGGGCTCAGGCATCTGGAGTTATGATGTTTGATGTGTTTCTTGGTGTCAATGTCTGGTCTTGTTTTTATTGGGTGGGTGTTCTGTTCTTTGGTTGCTGTTGCTCTCTCTGGACCCTAGGCAATTGTGGTGGCTGTGGGGTGCCTGATAGGGAAAGCTCAGGAGGTCATCAGTTGACAGAAAGGAAGGGAGATGGGCTTGGAACAAAGCCTAAGAGGGGCCTCAGGAAAGAGCTAAGGGAACCAAGTCCACACCAGGAAGCAGAGTCCCAGAGAAGGGAGATGGGGAGGGAGGAGGGGCTCCCACAAGCAGGCTGCTACAGGACTATGAGTAAGTTTGAAGAGATTAACAGAGAACAGGAAAGATGATGAACATCACCTGAGTCTCAGCCCACTGTGGCCACTGTGGGTCCCTGGGAGAAAGTATCTCTTCAGATTGGTAGTTAACACAAATAGAGATGAGCTAGAAAGGGAAGCTGAGAGGGATGGAGAGAAAGAGCTACGCTGGGTCTACACAAAGAGGCAGAGTCCAGAGCTCACACCTTAGTCCACACATAGTAGGCAAATGGAGAGAGAACACTGGGAATGGCAGGAGTCTTGAAATCTCAAAGCCCACCTCCAGTGACACATCTTGCCTTACCAAGAGTTACTATCACTGTGATGAAATACCATAACCAAGAGCAATTTTGAGAGGAAAAGATTCATTTGGCTTACACATCCAGAATTACAGTCTATTGAGGGAAACTAAGGTAGGAATTCAAATTGGGGTGGGAACCTGGAGGCAGGACCAGATGCAGAAGCCATGGAGGAGTGTTGTTTACTGACTTGCTCCTCATGGCTTGCTCAGCCTGCTTTTTTACAGAGCCCAGGACCAGCAGCCAAGTGGCACCACACACAGTGGATTGGGCCATCCCCCATCAATTACTAAGAAAATTTCCTACAGGCTTGCCTACATGCCAGTCTTATGGAGACAATTTCTCATTTGAGATTTCCTCCTCTCAAGTGCCTATAGCTTGTGACAAACTGACATAAAACTAGCCAGCACACACTTCCTCCAGTAAGGCTATATCATCTAATCCTTCCCAAAGAGTTCCACAAACTAGGGACTAAGCATTCAAATAATTAGCCTATGAAGGTCATTCTCATTCAAACTACCATGGCTGTCTTCTGAAATTTTACCTTTCCTGTTTTTGGACATCTTTGCTTAATTCCTTTTTCTGATTCTGTGTTGACCTCCAATTAGGTAAAGCAAACATCTTTCCCCATCTTCTTGAGCTGAACTTGTATAGGAGTCTGGCCAGAGATCTGGTGGCCTTTATTACCACTTTCCCTGTCTGGAGATGCAGGCAGCTGTGGTCCTAGTTTACTTACGCTGTTCTGAGTTGGAGGGAAAGCTGTGGTGTGTGCCACTCTAGGCTCCCATCTCCATTCTCCGCTGCATGGCTACACTGGAATGGACTGGCCTACCAGAGGCTCACGCCTGGAAGCACAGACGCCAGTGCCTTGTATCAGTACCTTGCTTCTTTTCCCATTGTTGCTCTAAGATACCCTGACAGAAGCAGCTGGAAGGAGGAAAGGCATCTGTTAGCTCACAGTTACTATGCTACAGTCCTTCACAGAGGAAGAGCCACCGCAGCAGGAGCTTGAGAGAGTTAGTTACATTACTGTAGTTGGGTTTTCTGTTTTTTAACTCTTAGCTCTTTGGGGGGCCTTACACATAGCTCCCAAATAAATACATGGAGACTTATTATTTCTTATGAATATCCAGCCTTAGCTTGGCTTATTTCTACCTAGCTTTTCTTAACTCAGATTATTCCATCTACCTTTTGTCTCTGGGCTTTTACCTTTCTCTATTCTATATGTCTTTTTTTCCTTCTTACTCCATGGCTGGTTGTGTTGCTGGGTGGCTGGCCCCTGGCATCCTCCTCTCCTTCTCCCTTTCTCATTCTCCCTCTTCTTCTTTTCCTTATTTATTCTTTCTGCCTACCAGCCCTGCCTACTTCTCTCTCCTGCCTTGCTATTGGCCCTTCAGCTCTTTATTAGACCATCAGGTGTTTTAGGCAGGCACAGTAATACAGCTTTACAGAGTTAAACAAATGTAACATAAAGGAATGCCTTACATCTTTGCATCATTAAACAAATATTCCACAGCACAAACAACTGCAAAACACCTTTAACTAGTATTCCACAACACATTGCATCTGTAATTAAGAATAGAGAGGAACCAATGCATGCTGCTGCTCAGCCCACATCCCACAGTACAGGATCCTAGTCAGGTTGGGAATAGAGAATCCAATCTTCCAGGGAACTTCCTTAGAAAGTCGGGGGCCTGGTTGGACATATGAACAAATACCTTCTGTCCAAGTAAACTGAGGCACCAGGAGGTCCCTTTCTGATCTTGTGGCACTGTTGAGTGCAGAACCTCCAATGTGGGATGTCTCAATTCTCTGTTGGTGTCATGGAGTCTGGGCTTGTATTTTCTCAGGTGCTAGGATTTTCAACTAGTGATGGAAATAGTACTTATCGGAATTGCTGCCAATGAGTGTTTTTGTGGAGAGGTAACAACCCAGGGCTCCATGTTCTATTTATTGATGTTAGTATTAACAAGGATTGCTTCGGTGGCAGTGAGGAAACTTGAGGTAAAACAGAATGAGAAAAGCCAGCTGGCTGCCACTGCAGCTGTCCACACAGTGAGGTTTGAACTCAGCTGCCACTGCACCTGTCCACACAGTGAGGTTCGGACTCAGCTGCCACTGCAGCTGTCCACACAGTGAAGTTTGAACTCAGCTGCCACTGCACCTGTCCACACAGTGAGGTTCGGACTCAGCTGCCACTGCAGCTGTCCACACAGTGAAGTTTGAACTCAGCTGCCACTGCACCTGTCCACACAGTGAGGTTCCGACTCGGCTGCCACTGCACCTGTCCACACAGTGAGGTTTGAACTCAGCTGCCACTGCACCTGTCCACACAGTGAGGTTCGGACTCGGCTGCCACTGCAGCTGTCCACACAGTGAGGTTTGAACTCAGCTGCCACTGCAGCTGTCCACACAGTGAGGTTTGGACTCGGCTGCCACTGCAGCTGTCCACACAGTGAGGTTCCGACTCAGCTGCCACTGCAGCTGTCCACACAGTGAGGTTTGAACTCAGCTGCCACTGCAGCTGTCCACACAGTGAGGTTCAGACTCGGCTGCCACTGCAGCTGTCCACACAGTGAGGTTTGAACTCAGCTGCCACTGCAGCTGTCCACACAGTGAGGTTCGGACTCGGCTGCCACTGCACCTGTCCACACAGTGAGGTTCCGACTCAGCTGCCACTGCAGCTGTCCACACAGTGAGGTTAGGACTCAGCTGCCACTGCACCTGTCCACACAGTGAGGTTAAGACTCAGCTGCCACTGCAGCTGTCCACACAGTGAGGTTCGGACTCGGCTTGCAAAAGCATGGGAAATTCACACAGCAGCCATGCATCTGGAAAGTGAAGTCGACAAGGGTTACTGAAGGAGGGGGTCTACAATCGGAAGGAAAACATGAGGAGTAGTTTCCAGTTTTACATTCATTAGAAAGGACAAACAACAGTTTGGTCTGTGGGTGTGCACATGCCTGTGCCTGTGCATGTGTGCAGAGGCCAGAGGAAGATGTTGAGCGTCTTACTCTATCCTTCCCCACTCTGTTCTTTTAAAAAAATTTACATTGTATTTTCCAGAATTATTAAAAATTTCAGCATTAATCCTTTAAAAAAATTCAACATTGGGCTTTCTGAAGAACAAAATTCAAATTCAGGACCCAAACATGGGAATGATTAATAGTCTTTTTTTTAAGCTCCTTTATTTTATTTTTTACTTATTTATTTTTTATCAATTAAAATTTTTCATTTATTTTACATACTAACCACAGTTTCCCCTCTCTCCTCTCCTTCCATTCTCCCCCCACATCTACTCCTCCCTGCCCCCCCATCAACTTCTCCGTCTCTATTCAGAAAGGGCAGGCCTCCCATGGGTATCAACAAAGCATAGTACACCAAGTTGAGGCAGGACCAAGCTCCTCACCTGCATCAAGGCCGGGCGAGGCAATCCAGCATGGGGAATGGGTTCCCAAAAGCCAGCTCAAGCGCCAGGGACAGGTCCTGATCCCCTTGCTAGGAATCCCATGTACAGACCAAGCTACACAGCTGTCACACACATGCAGAGGGCCCAGGTCGGTCCCATGCAGGCTCCCTAGCTGTTGGTTTAGAGTCAGTGAGCTTCCACGAGCTCAGGTCAGTTTCTCCCTGAACCTGGAGCTCCACTGGCAGCCAGCAAGCACTGTGGTGCTCCTGTCTCTGCCCTCAGGGTGCTTGTATGTGGCCATACATAGTTCTTCACATGGCCACTGGCTCCAAACTCAGATCTGTATGCTTGCAAACCTTCTCCCTAGCACCTCAGCTTTCTTTACAGAGTTTTAGCTAGACCCTACGAGGTTAGTCACCATATACCACTTGTGTTTCCAACAAATTACATCACGCTAATGTTAAAATCGTTTCATTGCTTAAGCACATTACAATGAGCTTGGTTGGCTCCATTAATAGCTCTGTGTAAATGCTAGTGTTTTGAGTTTTGGTTAGCACAGAAAAACTTGGCTAATTCAGCCAGATCCCACAACTAGCTTCAATGGTCCAAACATTGTAACATTTTCAAAAGAGGCAATTCATGACACAGAAGTTCAAAATGCATCTCACACTAGATAAGAAGCAGAGCCCATCACAAGACTTGCCATAAAGCTTGACAAGATAGTTTAAAAAGCATGGCACATATTTGTAGCTTAATGTTTCCATAATGGTTGACATTTTAATTTTCTAGTAGATTAAACATATCCGTTTAAGTTAAAACTTGCATTATTTCCTTGGCAAAACTCCCTCTCTTAGCTAGTATAAATACTACTTGATTTCCAAATCACCCCTTCTGTTGCTAATAGAATACTAAAGCTAAACTTTCACAACAACTTAGTCTAATTGAAAGCGTTGAAGAATTATGGTATTAAGTAACCTTATTTAAAATTAGGTAGGGACAGGATTGCAAAGCAAGGTGAGCTTGCTCATTTTTGTGTGTGTGGTTTTCTTAAGCAGCATTTGTTATTTAATATGTATGGAATGGTGTCAAACTAACTATTTGCCTCATGAGTAAATACCTCACAGTTTGATAGCTATCTAGATAAATGGGAAAAAGCACCACTTTATGGAAATGAGTCCTCTTCAAACCATGCAACTCTGCACCCTCCATGTTTTCCCATTTGAGACAATCTCTCATGGTATCTGAAGGCTTAAAGTTTCCAAAACAAAGGCTTTTTTAGGATTGGTTTTGGGGTAGCCAGGCCTCCCCTGGCTTTTCTCTTTCATGAGGAAAGACTTAATTCTACGGTAAGCCAAGACAAGTCCAAACTGAAGGACACAAAGACAGAGATAATGCATTTATTCTTTATTATTTCTATCTTTGCAAGATCATATTCTAGTAGGAAAAGCAGATACAAAGTAACAAACACATAGAATTTTATGAATTATAGAGAAAAGCAAATAAGCAAAATGCTGGCCTATGGCAGAAGACAGCGGTCAGTTCTGGTTTTGATTCCAAGTTAAAGTAAGAAAGTGGAATTGCCAGCAGGTTGTTCCAACACATTAAAAAATTCAGTTGCCGAGCTACAGTCATAGTGTAACCCTTAGTGCCTGTGGTTGTGGCAGAAGTAGCTGGACCCACACTAACACTACAGCACAAGGCTGAACTATGGAGCTTCATGCAGAGGCCACCGGGTCATTAAATACAATATCCAGGGCACACAATGGAGAAAGGTAAGATCCGGAAGGCTAGGGAGGTTGTTAAGGGTAACACAGCACAAAGGACAAGTTAGAAGTCCAAACTCAAAGTCAGCCTGAACTCTTGGTCCCTGAGCCATCAACCACACGTATGATTCCATCCTCTGCCTCAACACCAGGAACTATGAAGCTACCTCCCCCTAACCTAAGGTGCGTTTCATTAATCCTGTCATGCTCCACTCATTAACTCAACAAGAACTAAGTAGCTGTTGATCCTCAAAGATGGAGCCACCAATTAGTGTTGCCTCCATGGAGGAACTCATGGTCTGGTGTGGAAGAGAAATGTGACAGAGTTGACTTCTGAAAGCTCTGATCAGTGTCATGATAGCATGCTGTGTCAAAGTCCCTCTAAATTCAGAGCTGTGCTACAGGGCCTCAGATTGTTTCGATTTACTATCTTGAGTTATAACTGCATTAAAAATGTGCACACACAATTAAAATAAAATGTTTATGAACAATGCTGATTCTTAATCCTGAGGCCTCCTCCTCTCTCTACCCTTCCCCTCCTTTTTAAATTGTAAACCCAGGGCTTCACTCAGAAGAGGCAAGTATTCTACTACTGTTCTAACTCCAGCCCTACTATTTCCTTCCTAGAGATAACACTTTGGTCTTGACACACTATGAAAAGATGTAGCATTTAAGCTGGATCTTAAGATATGACTTATATGCTGCCCGATGAGGAGGGAAGGGTATTCAGGGTAAGGGAAAAGTTACACAAAGGTGCTCCACAGGAAGAGGAAGCAGGCCCTGGACCATGGCACACATGTGTGTGGTCCACAGCTGCACTTTGCTCTTCGGTTCTGTGCCTGTGATCATGATGTTCTCATCACTGGACACTTCCCTGATCCTGTGAGCTGAAGGACTCTGTACTTTGGAGAAGCACAGGAAGTTTCTGAAGAGAGCAGTGGAAGGACCACAGCTCTCAAAGATGCTTGTGTTGGTTAAAGAGAAGAATTTCAGGATGAGAGTTTGGTTGTGAAGAATGGGAGAGGCTTAGGGCTGGGAGAAGGGCATGGCCCAGTCTGTAAAGTGCTTGTCTGGCAAGTATGAGGATGTGAGTTGAATCCCAGAACACATGTGAGAAGGTGGACATGACACATGTTTGTAATCCCAGCAGATCCCTGGGGCTTGCTGGTCAGCCAGCCTGGCCTCCTTGATAAGTCCTAGGTCCCAGTGGGCGAACCTGCCTCAAAACAAAACAAACAAAGACAGATGGCCCATGAGGAAAGAGTCCTCTGCCGCCTTGTGTACACGACAATTCACACATATTATAAAGAGCGAAGGGGGGTGTAGCAGATGACTCAGTAGGTAAAGACCCTTGCTGCCAGATTGTGACAACCCGAGTTCAATACCTGGGACCCCCATGGTAGGAAGATAGAACCAACTTCCACAAGTTGTCCTCTGAGCTTCACCTGTGCGTCACACACAGCACACACACACACACACACACACACACACACACAGACACACACACACACACGAGAAAAGAGTAAATGTGAAGATGAGACAGAATGGCCAATGATGGTCTGAGATGTGTTGCCTGAGAAAGTGAGTGTTGCTTTTTACCAAATTGGAGATGAAGGAACTCAGGTGTGAGCCTCTTGAGCCACCACCCTACCTCTTCCTCACTCATCCTCACTTGCCCTCACACTGGCTGCAGGTCAGTTCCAACACACTGAACTAGAACTGGCTTTTGGATCAGTGCTGGGGAGCGGACTTTGGAGTCAGGAGTATTCAAAACGTGGAGAATCTTGAGCAGGAGAGGTGGCCACTGAGTGTGTGGAGAAAAGTGGACCAGAGCAGAGTCTCATGGGGATGAGGGCTTTTGCACTTGGAGTATTGAATTGGAGGACTGGACAACCAGGGAACCAGAGACCAGAAGACCACGAACAGTTTCCGGAAGGCTGGACAGAACAGTGGTGAGATCACAGGGTGAACAGAAGGGAAGACGTTGCTCCTCAAATGAGCGTCTACACAGAGAAGTCAGGAGAATGTTACAGACCCAGGAGAAAGTGCCTGTTGTCAGCGTCGTGAGGACTGTGCATGACCATAGACAGCACTTGAAGGTCGGGTATGGCATGAGGGGAAACTGGAAGCACGTTAATTTATCATGAGACACAAAGGAATGGAGAGACTCAATCATATTGTTGATTTGGGGTCCAGGGCCTCAGGGTAACACATGAACAGAATTAGAGAAGTTGGAAGAATTAGATGAAGTTGTTTTTCCCTGTTGTTCTCTTTATTATGAGATAGAAAAGAGATTCTTTTAGGTTAGGATGCTTTGCAGATTTGGTGTCACAGATGAGTAGAAATGTTGGCAGTTCAGCTGAGATCTGGCATAGTTTGTGTGGAAATACCAATCTCTATATCACCTACTGAGAGCCCATCATGGGAATGGGGTGTTTGGAACTCAATTCAAACAATCTAATCTCATCTAGAAAAGTTTGCCTCTTCACATATTCCAATTGCAGGTCACCTAGAATGGCCTGGCTCCATCATTTGTTTCTGCAAGCTGTGTGCTGGTTGTGTAAGCCACGGGAGAAAGTGTATAAGAGTGCTGAAGTGGAAAGCTGGGCATAGGCATGCTGTCACCGCGCTTGGGCAGCAGACACTGAAGATCACTGAGTCAAGGCCATCCTCCGTTCTATAGGGATGGTGGACTTAAAGAAGGCTCTCCCCAGAGAACTGGAGGCCATTCTCAAAAAGCAGGTGACCAACTCTGCCATTCAGTCTGAATCTTCTTTCTGAATCTGTCTACAAGCCAGTCTGGCCCATTGGCACACGCTGTACCAGAACATTCAAAATACCCGTGTCTTTTTCCCAGTTGCTGACGTCCAGTTCCAGGCCCTACCCCTGCTCGGGAGAAATCCTGACTGGGTTCTCTTGGGGCAGTGAAGTTTCTGAGCCATACAGCTAACTTCACAAAGCAGCCGTCCTCTTTGCTGTTCCCCTTTTCACTCTCTTCTTCTTCCGGGTTACACTAGATGCTTGTAACACTAAAACCGCGAGCCAGGAAGCAATGTTTTCACAGCTTTTAGAGAAAATGTATAAAGCACAATGTTTACCACCTTAAGCAGTTTCATCGATACAGCTCACGATGTTACATTTACATTGTTTTGCAGCCACCCCCACCCCCTGAGATTTTTCAATTTGCAAAACTAAAATTATGTACCCATCACTCAACTCTGTTTCCCCTCTTCTTCCAGCCTCCATTAACTACATATCTCCTTCCTGTTTAGGTCATGAAAGTGAAGGCATATTGTACCCATCCTTGTGTGTGTTCACCTGTGTAGAAGGTGCATGTATGCATACACACATATGGAGACTAGAGATCACTGCTGCTGTCATCCTCTATTGCTTTCCACCTTAGGTTTTGAAACAGGGTTTCTCAATGTGACTGGAGCTTGACAATCCAGTTAGACCGGCTGGGCAGAGAGCCTCAGGGACCCTCCTGTCTCTGCATCCCCAGGGCTGGGGTTAAAGGTGTATGCCCAGGTCCAGCTTCTTACATGGATACTGGGCATTGAACTCAGGTCATTACGCTTATACAGCAAGTACTTTACTGACTGAGCTATCTCCCTAGCCTCTCATATTTGTATTTTTGTGAATGGCTTATTTTATCTGGGATGTTAGAACTTCTTTCTTTGCATTACTGATGGTCCATTGCCTATGTGTACGCTATTCTGTCTCCATCCATCTTTACTCACACTTGGAGTGCCTCTGTTGTTGATACTGTAGATAACACTGCTTTGCATCTGGATATGGAGACAATGGTTGAGACACTTGCTTTGAGTTCTTCAGGTGGCCAGAAGTACAAATGCTAGATCCTGTGGTGTTTCCATGCTCATAAAGCTTGCTTGCTATTAATAGACATTTCTCAAAAAGTCTTGGTTTTCAATTTGACATATTTTTATTTCAGCAATGCATGAACCAAAAAGAATCAGAATTCATTTCTATTTTTTACAACTTCAACTCCATTTGCCATGCTTCTGAGTGTTGACAATATCTTGGGAAGCCAGGTGTAGAGCACACACTTGCAGTCTAGCTCTTGGGAGACCCAAGTAGCAGGATTGAGAATCTAAGGCGAGCTTAGATGTGGCAAGACCAGGATTCCTAAGATAAGATAGTCTTGGAGAATTTACAACTTTCTAGTCACTTTAGTTACTAAAGACTAGTCTAGTGCACCTCGATGCTCTGGGCTCCCTGCTTCTTCTGTTTTCCTCCACCTCAGGCAGCCTTGTTTTGAATACTATTGCTGGAAGGGCACAGGTTTCATTTTCTTGAGTTGTATGCTAGCAAAAAGATTAACAGGTAGTTCTGATTGTTTTTTGTCTAAAAACTTTTATGTATTTTGACTACATGTGTATTTGTGTACCATGTACATGCCTGGTCCTCTGGGACTGGAGTTATAGATTGTTGTTAGCTACTATGTGGGTGCTGGGAATCAAACCCTGATCCTCTGGAAGAACAGTCAGTGCTCTTCACTGCTGAGCTGTCTCTCCAGTCCCTAATAATTCTGTTTTTAAGGGTTTTGAGAAACTTCCACACACAGTTGCATGGATTCTCTTTTTCCATATTCTTTCCAGCACTTGTTATTTTTAGTCTTTTTAATAATAGCCATTCTTTCTGTATGTCAGGGTGATAGCTTGTTGTGTTTTTTTTTTCATTTAGTGTGTGTGTGTGTGTGTGTGTGTGTGTGTGTGTGTGCTTGCATGTGTGTCTGCCATAGCACACACGGGGGGGTGGTCAGAGGATGACTTGTGAGAATTAGTTCTCTTCTTTCATCATATGACTTCTAAGGAACTCAGGTTATTGGGCTTAGTAACATATGCCTTTACTTAGTGACATATGCCTTTACTTAGTGACATATGCCTTTATTCACTAAGCCAACAGCATACAGGGTTTTGATTTGTGAGGTTAGACAGTCTTTTTCTTGTCCCTGTCAGCCATTTGTATACTTTTCTTTGTGCAATGTCTGTTGCCCATTTTTATTGGTTTTATATTGCTCATTAGTATGTTTTCCTGACACATTCTAGATGCCAAACCCTTGTCAGAAGCACACTTACAAGTATTTCCTGTAAGTCATTCTCCTTTCTGCTGATTGTTTCTTTTACTGTGTCTCAACACATTGGAGAGTTCCCACCCTATTTCTTTCCTTTTATGTAGGGTCTCACTACGTAAGACCTTCAACTTCAGGCTGGCCTTCAACCCAGAGAGATCCCTTGCCTTTTCATCCTTAGTACTGGGATTGAAGGAATGACCATCACACCTTGTCCACCTCCACTCATTTTTGAGACAGGGTCTTGACAGGTAGCTCAGGTGGAACTAGAACCTACTACATGGCCTGGAATTCCTCTTCTTGCTTCAGCCTCCCAAACTCTAGGATTAAAAATCTGAGACTCTGATTTGCAGGTGAGAAAAACAAGGCACAGAAGACTAGTGACCAAGCCACCAGCTTGTTGTTACCGGAGCTCAGCGAGTCAGGTTCTCGAATTTGTATTCCTGACGACTTCTCTGATCCATTGTTTGGTAGATGTGCTGCCTAGATTTTGTCACCTTGACAAAAGCTACAGCCACCTGGGAAGAGGGAACCTCAGCTGAGAAAATGTCTCCACCAGATTTGACTGTAGACAAGTCTGTGGAGACATTTTTCTTGGTTAATGATTATGTGGGAAGGCCCAGTCCACTGTGAGTGGTGGTGTCTCCGGGCAGGTGGTCTTGAGTTATATAAAAGAACAAGTTGAAGGAGCCATGGAAGAGCAAGCCAGTGAGCAGTGCTCCTCCACGGTTTCCTTCCTGCCCTGACTTCCCTCCATGGACTGCTATAGTGACATAGGAGCCCTTTCTTCTCCAAGTCCCTTTAGTTCACGGTGCTTATCACAGCAAAAGAAAGAAATCAAGGGCAGTAAATAGTTTTTGGGGGAAGGGCGGTAATCTTTGTCTTCATTTCTGGTGTTTTCCACTGGGTCAGTTCCTAGAGGCAGGATAACTAGGTCAAGGGCTACATAGAATTTCGGACTCTTAAGACGTGTACTATCACCCTCTGCAAGGTTCATGCCAATCCAAGTTTATACCACACTTGGAAGAGCCTGTCTGTTCACTGGCACCTATCAGTTAACAGCCTTCAATTTCTTCTCTCTCTGAATGGTTAATAAAGTCTAAGGCTCCAAGGCTCTCTGAAAAGCAAACAAAGATGGTGTAGTCTGAGACAATGTGGAGTCATGGATTACAGCAAAGATCATCGTATTCTTGTTTCTTGACTATACATAAATGAACTTCCTGTATTATTACTGTACATAAGGAAATTACTAATGTGGGTGAGTATACACTACAGCCACTCATGTCCAAGGTCTGGAAGTCATTATACCTGTCACAGGTGTCCATCCAAATGTGGCCTTATTTTGACAATTGCTGCCATGGCTGATATTGATGGCATTTCTCAAGCTTTTAGGCAGTTAAAAGTCCTTTTATATTAATAACTTTATATTGCTCTTTGGTTTAAACTAGCACAGAAATTTTTCCTGCTCACATATATGTTAACCTAGCATTAGGAGTATGTACTGGACATAGAATGTCAGACTGGGATTGTATTTCCAAGTAATGGGGGCAAGTGAACCCTGGCTTTTTAAATCCCTGAAAGATGCTTTCTTTACTGTCACCCTGAATTCAAGGACCAACGAACTAGTGGCCAGAAAGCCTCACCCTGTTTTTATTTGGGAAAATTGAGGACAATTTTTTGGCAATAGCAGAGGATAAAGGACATGAGTAACGTCTGCTGTCATTTGTGTGGCTTTGATTAGAAATATAAAATATCCCTTGTGATTGGATGAAACAGAATCATCCATCTCTCTCTGGGTCTCTGTGAAGGAGTTTGTTTTCTCTGGTTTTTGAGAGAATCTTCACTGAGTCCCGGGATTCACTGTACTTCGTTAAAGTTCTTGTTTTAATTACAGGTACAGCATAGACTCTAAACTGCTTTTTTAGATTCCTGGCAGAATTGCCATGCTGATCAGTGACCTGGAGTAGAGAACAAGCATTGTCCCTCCACAGCACAGCGTGTGAAGCCTGTGTTGTTTGCAATTCCTTTCCATTTTTTAGTTTTTAAGTGCGACTCTTGGTAGAAGCCTTAGCCTGAACACAATGCTCCTGTTAATAGCGAATGAAATGTCTGAAACTGTGCCGAGGGGGAAAGGAGTAGGCGGAAGCATTTCCAGCGACCACTGCAAACCACAGGCTGCAATTATCCGCAGCTGAAAACAAGTCGCTTTTAATGTGTCCATTTGGCCGAAAGAAGAGAATTACAGAGCTCTGCTCTCCTCTCCCACTCTCCACTCTGTCTTCTTCTCCATCTTTATGTAGTTTATCATCCATAATTTCAGGATGTATTTTGCCTCTTTAAGCTGTTTTATCTATAGGCTTATGAGGTCACTCATGTGTGAATGTCTTTGTTAGGCACCTCACCTTTTGCCTTGATGATAGAAAATTGATCAGGACTAAAGTACAAGCTCAATAGACAACCCTCTTGGTCCTTTGTCTAGGAAAACAGCTACATTGAAGGCCATGAGCAGGTAGCTATTAATATGACAGGCGCTCTATCTCCCACTGTAATTTATAATGAAATACCTAATCTCCATTATTTTGATCCAAGCAGGCGATCCCATGAAAAAGTCTTTTCATCCAGTTCCCAATGGCTGTTGCATGAGAAATGGCAAACCAATAATTTTTGTCAAGTTTTTTAAGCCAACAGAAATGCTTTCCACGGCTGCGGTTTCAAAAGGCAGAGATAAAGCTCATTCACCGCGATGAATGGAAAAGCCATCTGGGGTTTTCTTTTTGACTTCCTTCCCTTTTCTCCATCCTTGTAATCAAATTTGAGCAAAATGAAATGGGGCTTTCTATGAAAGTACCTTTTGTTGATCTGAACGAGCTGGTAATTTACAAAATACCCTTCCTTTGTGGGGAAGGCTAAAGAAAGAAAGAATCCGTAGCTTTTAAAGCCGGGCCTTAGTGGGACTCTAAATGCAATGAAAGCCGTCTGTGTGGAGAGATTGAAATGCATTTCAAAGCCAGGCCTGGCTAGGGGGGCACTGAGAACAGACCTATGAGCTTTTCATAGGAAGGAAAAAAGTGAATGGAGAAGAGGAGAGAAGTGGGGAGCAGTGGACGGGGAGTTGAAGTCACCGTGGTTCTGTGGACTCAGTTGTCACCAGTGGGGCCGAAGTTGGATGTCTGCAGTACACGAGGCTCAGCAGACTGAGCTGGGAAAGTTTGGAGCTCTGTTCGATTGTAAAGAATGTCGCCTGCCGAGGGTGTGGTAATTCCTCCAACTTTTTCTTTCTGTCCTTGTGCTGGGCTCTTGTGGGGCTGCCTCAGGAAAACCTGGAGATGTGAATTTGCAGACGACTAACACTTGCTTTCCCCTCTTTTTGCCTGCTAGATTTCTCCGTGGCACCGACCCCTTTCACCCATCGGAACCAGCAGGATGCAGATAAACGTCTCAAGAACAGTAAGTAACGCGTGCCGTTTTCTTCTGTCCCTGCTCTGAGCTGGTTGCCGTAGAGCCGAGGTTTGATTGTTACAGGAGTTTGGAATAAGCACGCACGCCGTGAAGGGAAGTGGGTTTCCTGCCATATTTGCGTTGTTTGATGCGAATTCTGGGCGACTTGGCTGTTCTTTACAATATTCTGTGGTGACAATGAACATTCTCCCCGATGCTTCCTCTTGTGTACTGTGTGATGCTGAGCTTGTGTGGCGTGGAACTCACGGGTCCTAGCAGAGCAGTTTAAGATTCAACGTGAACATCTCAGGCTCCGGAGACGCTTCTGTGTGTACCATTGTACACTGTAGTTTTAATTCACAGTCATCACGATTTCTCTCCATTTATGCACGAGATAAAATTGTTGTGTAAATTACGTGAGCTTATTTCCTCATGATAAACATCCAGAGAGAGGCGAGAGTTGTTTCCGTATGAAAAGTCAAACAATTTTAAAGGTAACTTACGCAAAATTTCTTGTCATTTAAATATTTTAACGAACCGTAATTAAAATACAAAAGTATTTGAGAAAGTGAAAAGTGCATTTTTTAACTTCCTGAAAATCAGACGGATTTGTTATCTGAAACGTTATACCTTGGATTAGAGCACATGCCACAGGTAATTTTTAAAAAGGCAAATGGGACATTGGCATATGTACATAACCACAATGTTATTGTAAGTTTGAGAAATAGCTCAGTCAGAATGGAGCAAGGGTGCACAGCCAGTTCTAATGTCTCAGGTGGCTTGAAGGGTGTTTATATTGAAGATCACATTACTAAAGCAAGGCGGCGGCAGCAGGGGGGGGGACCCCAAAACCCCACAGAGGCAGCCTTCCTGCTTCCAGAGCCAAGAGCAAACCAACCCAGTGAATCCCAGGGCTTTAATGCCGTTTAACCCTTTAGGTCCCTGGCTGGAGGTTTTTTGGTTTTGTTTTGTTTTTAAATAGAGATGATGAAACACAGAACACAGGACTCAGGTAATCTCACACGAGTCTTGGCAAGGACTAGCCCTGTCCCTTCTAACTACTCCTCTCATGGAATCTGAGTTCCCGAAGTTTGCCTCAGACAGGCCTGTTTTCCACACGTTTCTCTTTCCCAACTTCCCAAAGCCACCTCTTTGCCCATGGTTTTGAGCCATTGCTGCCTCCTAATGCCTAACTTTAAAACAGCATGCTTGGCAAGCTGCCAGGAGGGTGGCAGTGGGGCACTGGTTTGTGCTGGTATTGCAGTTTCAAGGGGCTTTATCCCTGATTGACAAGAGTCCCTGGGAAGCAGACTGTACCCTGAAGGATGGGACTGGAAGCAGGAAGAGCAAGGCAGTGTGTCTGGTATCCTACGTCAGTTTGGGAGTGTGGTGCTCTGTGTGGCTGACCCCCATCAGTGATGCTCTGTGTGTGCACTGTTGACCCCAGTCATCTCTGACCCACATCGGCACCTGGGCAGTGGTGCTCTGTGCACTGCTGACCCACACTGGCACCTGGGCACTGATGCTCTGTGCACTGCTGACCCACATCGGCACCTGGGCACTGATGCTCTGCATTGCTGACCCACACTGACACCTGGGCACTGGTGCTCTGTGCACTGCTGACCCACATTGGCATCTGGGCACTGATGCTCTGTGCATTGCTGATCCACATCAGCACCTGGGCACTGATGCTCTGTGCATTGCTGACCCACATTGGCACCTGGGCACTGGTGCTCTGTGCACTGCTGACCCACACTGGCACCTGGGCACTGGTGCTCTGTGCAGTGCTGACCCACACTGGCACCTGGGCACTGGTGCTCTGTGCACTGCTGACCCACACTGGCACCTGGGCACTGGTGCTCTGTGCAGTGCTGACCCACATTGGCACCTGGGCACTGGTGCTCTGTGCAGTGCTGACCCACACTGGCACCTGGGCACTGGTGCTCTGTGCAGTGCTGACCCACATTGGCACCTGGGCACTGGTGCTCCGTGCACTGCTGACCCACATTGGCATCTGGGCACTGATGCTCTGTGCATTGATGACCCACATTGGCACCTGGGCACTGGCACTCTGTGCACTGCTGACCCACATTGGCACCTGGAGAGTGATGCTGTGTGCACTGCTGACCCCATTAGTACCTCAGCAGCAATATTGTGTGCTGTTTGGTGCTCTCGTGTACAGTCAATATTTCGTTTTGCATAATTTACCTTGAATCTTGTCTGTGAGTACTTCTGGTGAGGCAGAGATGTTATATGAAGTGTTTCTAAAGAAGGTGCTAAAATATGTAACCAGACCAGAAAGCCCATAGGGCTTCTCTGTTCAGCTGACGGACAGTTAATTGCTTGCTTAATTTATTGAGGATTTTTGGTGGCTCTTGTTAGTAGAGCAGTGAGAATTTCCTCTTCCCTCAGGTTTAAACAGTATTCTGTAAAACCTGCATGCTGGGGACCTGAGAGCTGGTTAATTCCCAAGTAGTGACTGAAAATCCAGGAGCACTGGATTTCTTACTTGCCAACTCCTGTTCTTTGACGTAACAACTGACACACCACCTATTTCCTTCTTTGTAAAGCCCAAACAACCACCAATCAGCTAATCCTGGGGGCCTTAGCAACCTCAGATCTGTGTGGTGTCCTCAAAAGTTATAAGAAGAGAGGGAAAAGGTGAGATGTCCGTGAGCTCTGATGGACCTGAGACTTCTTTGAAGGTTTTGGTGTCTGCCTGTTTGTTAGGGATGCTTGAAGCCTTGTGTATGGAGCCAAGGCTGCCTTTCCATTGGTGATGCCACAGGGCTTCCACTGTTTTGCCGGGGCCTGTGGGACCCCAGAGGAGGAGCTCAAGCTGGCTTTTACTTCCCCAGGCAAGTGAGGGCCTGTGCCTTGAGGCTCTGATGCGCTCTAGGCTGCCCAACCAGTGTAGTGGCTTGCTTGTTCCCTGAGTTCCGGGTACAGAAGAAGGGCTGGCCAGGCTGTGTGGGTGCTGTTCTGGGCCGCTCATTAGGATGTAAACAGAATCTCACTCTCTTTAGGTGTCAAGTGGGATGCTTCTGGGCAGGTGTGGGAGGTGAGTTCTCCTTGTAAACATGGTGATTGGTCTAGTCACCTTATCTGGTGACGAGAAAAGAGTTTCCTTAGACATTGACATGACTACCAAATTCAGAGGCAGCCAGGTTCTGATGAGTGGGATCAACACTAAGATTGGTCCAGTTGATGGTCACATGACTCTATGACACTGGAAGCATGGCTATGGAGGGAAAGGTACCAACTGCCACCACACACTAAAATTGTAATGGGAAGATGGGCGACCCAATACAGGGAACAGGGAATACCTTCTCCTGTAGTGCCATCTCTTGCATATGTTTTGAGGTAGTAGCTGTAAATAATTAGGGATAAGACTCAGAGGCAACAGAGGCACATGTACAAAAAGGTCACATATTAATTGTTTTGAGTCAAGCTTCTTTTGACTCAATGTTGACAGCAGCAAAAACAAAAATGGAAAACCCATTATCACTCCCACATTGTCTATCATGCTGTTCCCCTCACAGATGTGAAGCCGTTGTCTCACAGAGGGAAAAGCAAGGTCAGAGGGAGTCGATACTGGTCTCTGGTCATGCAGGAATCCTAAGTCTGCACTGACTGAACCGAGGCCTCTGTTCTTCTCACACCTAAACATTTGGGAGCTGACACAGAGAGAGGTCTGGGGCTCCCGTACTGCCTCGTGTGTGTCTGTCTCTGTCTTAGTTCACTTCCTGCTCCTGTGATAAAATGCCCTGGCAAAAGTCACTTAAGGGAGAAGGGTTTATTTGGCTCACGGTTCTAGGGTAAGCTCAGCACGGAAGTCCCGGCAGCAGGAGCTTAGGGGACTGGTCACACCGTGTCCAGAGCTGGGAAGCTGAGAAGGGTCAATGCAGGCTGGTCCTAAGTTCTCCTTCTCTATTTATACAGTCCAGGATCTCACCCAGGAAATGGTGTCATCCATAGCAGATGAGGCTCCTTACCTCAATTAATGTGGTCAAGGGGCTGTTTCTAAGCTGATTCCAGATCCAGTCGACAACCCACGTGAGCAACCCCAGCCTCTTTCTAGTGCTTGTCCTAAGCCAGTCCAGAGCCATGGACCTCAGTTCTTCCCTGAATTTTAGAAGATGAATCTGTTTTTGTGGGTGAGACAACACAGAGTGGAGACGTTCCTGTGGGGAGGGGATGCATGGAGGGGAGGATTTACTATGAATATCCTGCCAAGCTTTCTTGAGCTTCCTTACAGAACATTCTGGTCTGCAATTGTTCTTCACTTGTCAGTACAGAATGTCTTCCTTTTAATCCTTTCTTCCTCTTCCACATGGCGTTCCTAGGCGTCTTGCTCCGCTTCTAGAGCCCACTTTTGTCTCCATCCTTAACTCACTCATGTTCTAGCACACAAGTTTGTCTCAGCACCCAGAACTGAACGTGTGCATCTCAGCCCAGCACCATACTCAGCTCACCTCCCAAAGTCTGCCTGGCGACAGTTCTTACGTTCCTTAGTGGGAATGGGCATGGTGTGCGAATACAAACAATCCCATCACACATTTTCCTTGAAGGAAAAGCACTCAGGCCTCTAGACATTGTCCTGCAGGTGTATTCGACAGTAGGACTTTAGGCAGGACACCGGGACCTTCTCCTCCACAGAAGCACTCAGGGATTTCATTGTTTCTAGTTCCTGTGATGACTGAGTCAAAGGTGAAAACCCAAACCCAAAACAAATCAAACAACTCATGAAGCGTTGGTTTGCATGGTGCCAAGACCAAGGTCTTAAAGAATAGATTTTAACAAAAGCTGAGGGTAGTGGAGCTAGCACAGTTGGAACATTAGAAGAAAATAAAGAAAAAACAACTTACCAAGTAACACCATGCTGTGACTGAGTTTGAGTCTTCTTTGTGCGTATCTTACAAATTTCATCCCTTCTGGCAATGAGAAATGATGCTCTAAGTCTACACAGTAAACAGCCAAGGACAAATTAGGTCGGAGATCATGTCTAGGAGGAGAAGATGGCTTGGAGACTGAAAGATGGGAATTGCATCTTCAAGGTTAACATAGAATGGTTCAGACTTGTAAGATGGACACTGAGGTGGGTGGTTATACACCACAACATTTTCTGCCTGGATTCTCTTTACAGCTACTCATTTCTTTGCTTCTGCCTTTGGTTCACATAGTTGGTGCTATGTGACTCTTAGAGCCTTGAACTTGTCAGTCACTGTAAGTTTTTAGGAGATGATGTCAGATACACCTGCCATATAAAATTGCCTAAGTTGTCATAGCTCTGGTGAATGTGTCCTTTAAAATAAACTGAAGGCTTAGAATAAATGACCATTGCTGATGACAGACTTACACAGTGCTCTGAGCTATGTCATGGCTGGTGGTATTTTTCCCCCTGGTAAGGTAGCAGTCAGAGCTGGTGATGGGTACGTGTGCTAGACTACAGAGGGCAAGAAGCATGAGCAAACTCTCAGTGGCTCTCAGTTGTTCCCATGGTCAATGGAGGGGAGGCTAGACACTCGTCCAGTAGAGGCCATGTCCCAACAGCTCAAGGGTGGAAGCCAGCAGGACGCCCTAAAATGAAGATATAAGCACAAGGAAATTTGGGGTTCCCCAAACCCAGCTATGAGACCCGAATGGGTCAGGATTCCCTCTTACTCCATAGGGAAATGACATCTTTTTTTTTTTTTTTTTTTTTTTTTTTTTTTTTGAGACAGGGTTTCTCTGTGTAGCTTTGCGCCTTTCCTGGACCTCGCTTTGGAGACCAGGCTGGCCTCGAACTCACAGAGATCTGCCTGGCTCTGCCTTCCGAGTGCTGGGATTAAAGGCGTGCGCCACCACCGCCCGGCCCGGGAAATGACCTCTTAATAGATATAAACCTCCTTAATACATAGTAGGTGCTTGCCTATCTACTTTTTTTTTTTTTTTTTTTTTTCTCGAGACAGGGTTTCTCTGTATAGCTTTGGCGCCCTTCCTGGAACTCTCTCGGTAGCCCAGACTGGCCTCGAACTCACAGAGATCCTCCTGCCTCTGCCTCCCGAGGGCTGGGATTAAAGGCGTGCGCTCCCACTACCCAGCCGCCTATCTACTTTTTGTGGATAACATCTACAACACAATTTCATCCCCCTTTCTGAGGGTTGTCTGGTGTATCCAAAGAGAGGGTCACTTTCATATCCTCATAGAAAATTTAAAAATAGGGAAAATTACTTACTTTTTTTTAATTTTTAAGATCGTTTATTTTGTTTTTTGTGTATGGGTGTTTCGCCTGCTTGTGTGTCTGTGCGCCATGTGCGTGCCTGGCCACCCTCAGAGGCCAGAAGAGGGCATCAGATCACGTGAAACTGGAATTACAGGTGCTGTGATCCACTTTATGAGGTGCTGGGAATCAAACCCACGTCCTCCGCAAGAGCAACAAATGATCTTAACCACTGAGACATTTCTCCAGCTCTGTCACTTACTTTTTTTTTTTGGATAGAGTCTCATGTAGCTCAGGTTAGCCTCAAGCTTGCTATGTAGCAGAGGATGACCCTATATTCTGCACCTCCTTCTCCAGCTCTCCAAGCACACACACCAAGCCTGGTTTGTGCAGTATGAGGCTTGAAAACAGGGCTTCATGCATGATAGAGAAGCACTCTATCAACTGAGTACAGTGTCAGATCCTGAACAGATAACTTGGGTGGTTTCTCAGGAGAAAAGTTCAGCTGTCTGTAGGGATCGTACTGTCCGTCATCAGTGCAGTGAGACAAGGTTAGAGGCATAAAGGGAAGAGTGGGAAAAGAGGAGAGCTGTGAACCGAAAGGAAGTTCTAAAATAACCTGCTCGCTTGGAGGCGTTTCTCTCATTTGGTAAAAGTGTTTATTTAGTACACACTCTGTGCTTAGGAGCTCAGAAATTGAAAATTCGTTATAACCTGACGTCATACAAAGTGGAGAGGCACTTGGCTTTGGTGAGTCGGACGCTGGATGGTCCGCCATGGGGGAGAGTGGTGGGCATTCACAGTTTCTACTCATAACTTCAAAAGTCTGTGGATATATGTAATATGATAATATAGTTGTGCATTTTCAAAAAATGAAAAATACCATTGTTTTAATGACTGAGATATTGTAAATGAGGATTCCACATGCTCCTCTTGGTAAGCTTGCCGGGTCAGTCACCCTCAGCATGCAGAAGGCTTTGGAGAGGCAAAGGCATTTTTGATAGGAAGCATTTGTATTAGGAGAGTGCTAAGATTTAACACATTTATTTAAAGAGGATCTAGGGAGCCTGCAAGATGGCTCAGTGGATAAAAGCCCTTGCTCTGCAAGCCTGATGATCTGAGTTCAAACCCTGGATCCCACAGTAGAAGGAGAGAGCCAGTTTTCAAAGATTGTCCTCTGACTTGCACATGTGTGCATTGGCACACGCCGGGGATCAGGGATACCCATGTGCCCCACCCACAAAGGCACACATCGTCTCAATAATAATCACAATAATAACTAAATTTTAAAAATTAAAGAGGATATGGGTTAAAATAGGTAAAATTAAAAAAAAAATCTTAAAAAAATAAACCAACAAGCCCAGGCTACAAAAAAGAGCAAGTTTGGGAATGATTATTTAGCAAATAAATAGTATTTAGCAAATCCAGGAGCACACTTCTGGATTTGATGACTGCTGAAGATGGGTAGGTCAGAACAGGACTTGCAAACACTGAGCTCAGGAATGTTCCAGCCCAGGACAGAGACCTGGGATCATCTTTCAGTAGAAATGTAGACCAAGGTTCCTTTTTGTACTGAGAGGAAAGTTGATGTCGTTGAGAGTGGGTTAAAGAGGAACATGTGACCTCAGTGTGGGTGGCCGAGGAGAAGGGACAGAGGACAGTGCACTCCAATGCTCATTTTAGGGAGCTTTGCTGGGAAAGAGGAGAAAAATGCTCAGAGACAGAGTAGAACTAGGGAATCAGGGGAGAGTTCTAAAAATGAGACATAACTGGATATATGTATGTATTTTATTATACATTTTCATTAACCATACGTGTTCCTGCATTACGTACGGCCATTTCATAGAGGTGTATTCTATATGACTGCATTCCCTTAGCATACTTTATCCTCCTCTTCTTCCCTATTCTCTAACCTTCGTTAGCTCCGCCCTGACCTCCCCTGTTAGCCCCTCCCTCACCTCCCCCCGTTAGCTCCACCCTGACCTCCCATTAGCCCCGCCCTGACCTCCCCTGTTAGGCCCCTCCATCACCTCCCTGTTAGTCCCTCCCTGACCTCCCCCATTAGCCCCACCCTGACCTCCCGTTAGCCCCGCCCTGACCTCCCCATTAGCCCCTCCCTCACTTCCCCGTTAGCCCCTCCCTGACCTCTCCTGTTTGCCCCTCTTCACTTGCTCCTCTTAGCCCTTTTCTTCCCCTAGTTTTGCTTTACTTTCATGTCAAATATACTCACATAACTTATGTATCTATGTGGAATCTAGGAACCACATATGAAAAAGGCATACAGCAGTTTTCTGACACTAAATTCATTTAAATACATTGTCTCAAGTTGCAGTCATTCTCCTGCAAATAAGATGACTTCCTTCTCCTTGGAGGTTGAAAAGAATCCCATTGCGTATGTACACCAGTTTCTTACTCATTTGTCTGTTGTTGGACTCCTACACTGGTTCCGTGGCTTAGCTGTTAGAAACAGCTCTGCAATAGACATTGATGTGCACGCATCTCTGTAATATGCTGACCAGGAGTCTTTGGGGTGAACACCCAGGAGCTGCATTGCTGGGTCATGAGTAGATCTAGCTTGAGAGTTTTGAACCTTTGTGCTGATGTCAGTGAAGGTCGGACTAGCTTGTATCCCTCCACAGGATGTAAGATCCACATTTGTCTCTCCAGCACTGGTTTTGTAGTGACTGACATTCTGACTGGGGTAGAAAGTCTCAATACAGTTTTCACGCACATTCTCAGATGGTTTGTGAGGCTGAGCATTCTTCAGGTGTTTATTGGCCATTTACATTTCATCTTTTGAGAACTGTCTGTTTACTTCATTAGCCCACTTATTGATTGGGATGTTTGACTTCCTATTTAGTTATCTAAATTCTTTGTAATTTAGATATTAATTCTCTGTCAGATGCTAGCTAGCAAAGATTTCCTCCCATTCTGCAGACTATCTCACCTTGATTAACTGCCTCATTTGCTATACAGAAGCATTTTAATTTCATGAGGTTGCATTTGTTTGCTGGCACAGGCAAGGTGTTTTAATATATGACATAGGTATTTTGTGTCCTTTCATGAGATCATCAGTCAGGGGGTAGCTACAAGAGGATATCTGGGAGAGGCCCTGGGAAACCAAGTCAACTATAGTCACAGGTCCTAACAAAACAGTAGTGTGTGTGTGTGTGTGTGTGTGTGTGTGTGTGTGTGTGTGTGTTAGAGGGAGCCTTCTTAATACAATATGTAGGAAACCAAGAGAGAGCAATTCAGAGTGGGGTACATAAGCAAGGAGGGGAGAATTTAGTTGACCCATTTAGCTGTCATTGGACAGTCAACACAAGGCAAGGCCACCAAGTCAGGGTACTTCTAGAATATGTGTAGGTGTGTTGAGGCAAAAGGAAAGTACAAAGTTTTTTAAATTGAAATGTATTATGAGGTAGAACATGAGATACAGAATGTGTAGTTTAGGTTTGAATCTTTGCTATTCAGTGCAGTCATCTCTAATGGTAACAAGCTGGAAATGATTCAGCACACCAAAGTAGCATGAGCAGGGGTATGTGAAGTAAATACTGGGGTTACTTGTCCATGTTGTGTCAGGGGAGATGTCCTGAAGAGAGTTTTCCCTAATAAAAGGAATTCACAAGGAAGCAGAGAGTTGAAGCTCAGAATGTGATTGTCTGTGTGGTATCATGTTAGATGGTGGATTATTATATAATTATGTTAAAAAGATCTGTTAGGGAATATTGGATTTTTTTTTAACTGCGGGGACTTGAATTTCAGGTTTAAAAATTATTTTACATTTATATATTATTTATTTATTGCTTGTAGTAGGGTGTGTGCAGCAACATGTATGCCGTGGTATTCCTGTGTAGATCAGAAGACAACATGAAGGACTTGGGAGTTAGTTCTTCCAGGAGTTGGCCTCCAGGGATTAAACTCAGTGCTTTTACCCACTAAGTCATCTCATTGGCCTTGTTTTTGCTTTTTAAAAATATTTGTTTCATCTTTAATTATGTGCCAGAATGTGTATCTGTGTGTAGATGGGTACACATGTGTCTGGTTGCCCACAGAGGCCAGAAGGTGGCATCAAGTGCCCTCAAGCTAGAGTTACAGGCTTTTATGAACCAAATGGCGTGTGTTCTGGCACCCCAACTTGGGGATACTGCAAGGGCAGTGTGAGCTCTTAACTCCTTAGCCATCCTCCAGCCCTGTTTTAATTCCACAAGCAGTTGGAAGGTTTTTGAACAAGAGAAGTATGACTCAGAGATCTGTGTCAGGAAGATGAACTTACAAGGAAACCTGGGAATGTGTGGAGGAGCTGGTGAATGAAAGCATTGCTGGGCACATGAAGCAAACCAGGAAAGGAAGTGAAGGCGTCAGGAGAAGGGCAGTGGCCCCTCTCCAATGCGACAGGGAATTACATAGTGTTTCTTATGTGTCAAGCAGACACAGGGCCTGTGATCTCAAGGAGCTCCCAGCCAAGTATGTGATAAGGTCTGGGGTAGAAGAAGATATCAGCAGTAAAGGGGTAGAGACCCAGCTCCACACTGTCACTCTCGGCACTGAAGGCTTCTCCTAATCTTTTAGGGACCTCAATTCAGGCCAAACTGGGATTTGTGTCTTTGACACAGAAAAGAATTTCAGGACTAGCCTGTAAGAAGCAGAGTTGGAAATTTCATTACAGATAATTTAAATGTAGGTTTTAAGCATGAAGGTTAAGATAAAGAGACAGGCCTACATCCAAGGGTAGACGTGTAGATTTCCCTAAGGGAGCCCCAGAGAGTAAGGCATACCCAAGTGCAGGTGTGAGCTCCTCAAGAGACACTCATGATGAATGTCTTAGCACTAGCCATGTATACAATTTCGGTGGCCCTCAAGTTACATCTCAAAAGGTTGCTAAGGAGTGTTCTCCCCCTTGCATTCCCTTTTCATAGGTGAGATAAGAGGGTACTCCAACGTGCCTCGGATCCGATAAGGTGAAACCAGGAACCACCGGGGCCTCATTGGGGGTTAGGATGCGGACTTCTCCTGCAAATTAGGCTTCTGGTGAGATTCCTAGAAAATTGCACCTTCCAACTGGGAAGGGAGAAAGGCCAGAGGCAGTGGTTGATTGCTGCTTCACAGCTGGCTAAAAGCCAGAGCCAGACCCCAGGTGAGGGCTCCTTTCCCTTCCTGTGTTCCATCATTTTCTATGTCTTTTTATCTTGCCCCATCTATATCCATGAGGAGCTATCACACAGAAAGTATATGTATGGAGAATAGATAGATGATAGATAGATAGATAGATAGATAGATAGATAGATAGATGATAGATAGATAGATGATAGATAGATAGATAGATGGATAGATAGATAGATAGAAATTACTAGAGAAAAAGCATGAAGGGGACCTGAAACAAGGGGAGGTTTTGTAACTCCGACAATGTTAGAGGTGTCAGCAGGAGTCATTTCACTGAGACAGGAAGAACTGTAACTGCTGTGGCCTAGAGACCGCTTAAGAGGCGAGGAATTAAGGACAGAGACATGGAAGTAAATAGGTCTCAGTCACTGGCACAGGGTAGTAGAGAATGAGAGTTCAAAAATGATTATATTCTCGAACAGCACCTAATGAACTCACAGGCTGTGTGTGTGTGTGCGCGTGCGTGTGTGCATGTGTGTGTGTGCGTGTGTGCGCGCGTGTGTGTGTGTGTGTGTGTGTGTGTGTGTGTGTAACAGTAATTAAAGATCTGAAAGTCATGAATTTGAGGAGGACACTGGAGGAGGAAAGTAAAGGGTGGAGTTGTGTAAGTACAATAGTCATGATTGAAATTTTCAAAAAAAATTTCAATTAAGAAAAGCAAAGAAGTAAACAAATAAATATTGAGATTATATCTCAGCTCAGAATGGCCCTGAGCAAATGAAATAAACTCAAGCTTTCATTCCCTCTTCTGGAAAGTGATGATGATAATGATGATAATAACTATTAAGTAATTATATAAGATGGTTGGCATATGTTTAAAGCTAAATAACTTAGCTTTTTGTGTCTTCAAAAAAAGATAATTGTATTCTAAGTTTCAGCAAAAATGACAGTATCATTGTACATGGGAAGTCAGGAGAAAGGCTCACATGCATGCTTTGGTTTTGTATTTGGTTGAGTTTGAAATGGGAATAGACCTTTAGTTCATGGTCTGTAAGAAGCATGTTTAGAACTAGATCCAGCTCATTAGATTACCGTCAGATACGTGGCTGAGGTCATGGTGCTAAAAGGCAAAGCTGTAGAGGGGAAGAATATGACATTACAGATAATCTCTTTGTCATCATGGTGTGTGTTTGTGAGTGTGTGAATCTGTGTGTGAAGGAGAGTGTGTGTATGTATGTGTGTGTGTATTGTAGTGTGATTATGTGTATACAAGTGTGTATAAGTGTGTTTGTGTGTGTTTGTTTATTATGTGTGTGTGGGAGTGTGTGTGTGGCAACAACCCTTTGGACTCAGCTTACTCCTTTTAGTATGTGTTCTGCTGTGGGAACTCCCATTGTCAGACTTACAGGACAAACGCTTTTCCTCGCTGAACCACCTTGCTGGCCCCATGTAGAATGTACAGGCAGGAGAAAGGGTTGGGAAAGATCAGGAAGCCGTGGGTGGACAAGCAGAGAGCCATCAGAACAGGCCCTCACCTGGGTGAGGAGAGCTTTGTTCCATGCTTGTTCTGGCTTTGGTTGTTACTTGGTAATAGGTACTTAGTTACAACTGAGTATTGTGGTACTAAGTACTTTGGCACTTAGTTGTAAGTACTTAGATTGTTCCTTGGGAAGCAAAATGAAGACACAGACAATGTCATGGGTTTTGGCGACAAATTTGGTCACAATTATCCTCAGCTATATAGTGAGCTCAAGGCCATGGCTGGAGGGGTAGGTGTGTTGGTAAGGTGCTTGTCTTACAAGTGTGAGCATTTCAGTTTTGCCTCTGGAACCCATATGAAGATGTTTAGTCCAGGAGCAGCAGCATGAGTATAATCTCAGTGCTGGGGAGGTAGAGACAGGAGGATCTGGTCCTCATTGGCCAGCTATCTAGCCAATCAGTGAGCTCAGGATTTGAGATACCATGTCTTAAAAGAAAAAGAATATATGTGGACAGTGATTGAAAGAGACATTTAATGTCAGTGTCTTAGTCAGTGTTCTATTGCTATGAAGAGACACCATGACCAAGGCAGCTCTTATTTAAAAACAAACAAACAAACAAACAAACAAACATTTAAATGGGGTGTGCTTACCAGCTTCAGAGGTTCAGTCCATTATTATCATGGCAGGGAGCATGGTGGCGTGCAGGCAGATGCTGGAGAAGTAGCTGAGAACTACATCCTGATCCATAGGCAGAAAGGGAGAGAGAGACTTTGGGGGCTTTCCAAACCTCAAAGCCTGCCCCCAGTGACACACTTTCTCCAACAAGGCCACATCTCCTAATCCTTCTAATCCTTTCAAACAGTGACACTCCCTGGTGACTAAGCATTCAAATGTATGAGCTTATGGGGGCCCTGCTTATTCAAGCCACCACAGCCAGCCTCTAGCTTCTACATATATGTGCGTGCATGTGCACTGGCACACACCCTACATACACATACATGTGAATATGTACCTACACACAGCACATATAAGAAAAGCCAAAAATAAAAAATAGAAGGAAGTAGCAGCAGACTGTTTATAATAAAGCAAGATTGGACATCCTCAGGGGCTGGATCTTGTCACAGCGTGAGTTTCTGAAAGAAGCCTTAAAATTGAAAGAGGTATGAAGTCGGGGTGGGGGTGGGGGGGGGTGGGGGAGGGAGTGGCGTGTGGAGCCTCTCATGCTGGAGAAGTGTTGGGGGTTGTTAGGAGTGCCAGATGAAATTACACACCTTTGTGGGGTGTAGCACTCGTGAATGTGGGCAGACTGTGTCCTCTGGTCCAGGCTGTCACAGCCTATAGGACAGCAACCCCTTGCAAGATCATATTAAATTTCCTCTTGTTTTGAAAGGACTTTACCTAGGGTAAATTAAACTCAACAGCTGTGTATTTGGGGGGAATTTAATCCCTGTTACTCCCTTCAGGAATGTTCCATGCCTGCATCTCTTCCCTGTTTACACGCAGTGAAGCCTCTTTTCATGCGGTAACTAGCTCACCTTGCCTGCCCTGTGAGTGAGCGCTTCTGGTTTCTGTTCTGGGGTTTCCTGCACAGCTCCCTCCTGCATGCCCCAGTCTTCTCCCTGCATTCAGCCTTCCTGCTTGAGCTCCAGTGCAATGGCTAGATTCTAGACTGTTTTCACTTCTCTGTTAGCTCATGACCAATCCCAGCTGCCTCCACTCTTGAAACTGCAGATTTTGCTCCTATTTCTTCCTCAAATGCTTAAGATATTATCCTAAATCTCCACAATGCCTCCACCCCCATCTCCCTCTGGATTGAAGCCACACACACACACACACACACACACACACACACACACACGCGTGCACGCACATGCACACGCTAGGAAGTGTTTCACCCCTAGGCCACATTCTTGATTTTTTAGGTTCTCTTTGTTTCTTATGGCTTCCTCTTTTTGTCTTATTACTTCACACCCATCAGCCTTGTTTGTGTTTCCCATCCTGTGTTCTCTTCTAAAACCCAGGGCTGAATAAACTTCTTCCTTGTCATCATTACTTTCCCCTGAAATTCTCCCTCCTTTTTTTTTAACCTTATCTCTCTTGTTCTCCTACTAAATTCCCCCCCCCACCCCCCCCCCCCACCCCCCCCCCCCCCCCCCGGGGAATTAACTTTCCTTCACTCTCCAGCAGGAAAGCTTCTCCCCTGTCTGCTCCAGCCTGTCAGGGCCTTGACTCCTTGCTTCACCTCCACCTTCCTCCTTGACCCTCCGCTGGGTAATTTCTCTCTGCGCTCTGCACTCAACTCCTACTGACCCGCAGGGTCTAATGACTTCCTCTTGGGAAACCTGAATGTTCTTTCATCTGTGGTCCTCATCTGTCCAGATAATAACAACCCATACTTCTGAAGCAAGATAGAATTTTTCTTTTAAAGAACTCACAAAATGTCTTCTGGATGGTTTAGGGTGGATTGGCTTTTGTACACATCTTTTAGATGTTTTAGGAATCATTTTGCTTCTCTAGATTGTAAAAATTATGTTCTCTCTTCTAAAACACTTCTTCCCTTTTCCTGGTTACTTTTCTCTGAAATTCTCTCTTCTTACCTTAATTCTTGCTCTTTTAGATATTTTGGTATGTGTGGTATATGCTTATGTACATGTTTGTGTGTACGTTCACATGTGTGTACATACTTATGGAGGTATCCTCCTCATTGCTTCTCACCTATGTGTTTTGAGACAGGATCTCTCACTGATTTAACAGACTGGCTGCCAGTGTACCCCAGTGTTCTGCCTGTCTCAGCCTCTCCAGCAATGGGATTACAGGCACTTGGCTTTGTGTGGGGGTGCCAGGGATCCAAACTCAGGTCTTTGTCCTTATATGGCAATCACTTTACTGACTGGGCCCTCATCCGAGTCTCTTGCTTGTGACATTTCTAATAGCTGGCCTTATAGGTGTGCTAACATTTCAGTTGGTTGTGAATGGTCAATATATGGTTTCTGAACACAGCCATGGATCTTTCCCCAGGAGAAAGGGTGTCTTGGTCAGTCTTGTTGTCCACTCCCCTGAATCCTTCTAACTCTAACTAACTTAGCAGCCTGGTTGAGTACAAGAGTGATTTTTTTGTTTTGTTTTTGTTTATTGAGATAGGGTTTCTGGCTGTCCTGGAACTCACTCTGTAGACCAGGCTGGCCTCAAACCCACAGAGATCCGCCTATCTCTACCTCCTGAGTGCTGGGATTAAAGGTGTGCATTACCACTGGCCAGCAAAGAATGATTTTTTTAAAAAAAAGTTTTCTTAGTTATTTCATTTCTTGTAAACACACTTACAACCTCCCCAAATTCACATTTGGTTGGAAATGATAATTTTCAATATTTCCGAATTAAATTGGAAAGAATAAAAGTGGCCTTCAAAATTCCAGTTAATTAAAACAATTACATTAGCTGTGATTTGGCCTCATATGTGTAGTCGGTGCTTCCTTGTTTATGTTGTTCTTGGAAGGTTTAAATTATGAGCAGCAGGGAGAACCCAGCTTTGGTGGTGGTGGCAATGGGTTCGAGAGCAGGAAGGCTGCATCTCTTAGCATTCCAAGTTAGCCTGTCGCTGCCTGTTTTCCCTTTCTAGATGTCAGGGTGCACCCTCACGCTCCTCTGATCCCCCTCCTTGCAGGCTCACCTTACTGCCTAATAACATTATTTAAATATAGATTTCTTCGTTCTTAAGGATGGTGCTGAAAATAGTGTTTTGACTAATAAAACAGAGAAGACAAAGAATTCAGAGACAAAGACAATGTGTGTACTGACTGACGTGTGTCATTTTAATAGCATAATTACTTGATAAGCACTTTACACGATTCAGTTACTGCTCTTCAGCCTTGCAGAGTGAATTGGTGTTGAATTGTACCAAGTACAGCTGAAAATCAGGGCAATTCTGTGCTCTGAGGCTTTTTAGGAGACCTGTCTCTGTTGTATTGTTAAATGACCCTTGTGTTTGCAGTGTGTATGTGAATGAGTGTGTGTACACATGTGTGCCCATGCTCATGTGTACTTGTGTGCACATGTGTGTGAAGGCTAATGGTGAACATCAGGTGCTTTTCTCAGTCACTCTCCACTTTGTGTTCTGAGACAGTTTCTCTCTGAACCTGGAGCCTATGGATTTGGCTAGACTGGCTGCCAGCAAGGCGCGGGGTCCTCTTGTCTCTGCCACCCCAGGGCTAGGATTATTGCATGCTGTGCCCAGCTTTTCAAGTGGGTGCTGGGGATCTGAACTCAAGTCCCTATGTTTTGACAGCAAGCCCTTTATTGATATGGCCTTCTCCCTAGCCCCTTAAGTGGCCCTTTATATAAAGCAGGAAGTTCAGTGAGAGCCCCTCACACTGAGGTGGGTTGCTTCATGACTCAATGCTCTCCAGAGTATTGTCTGGTTGGATATTGGGAAAAGGGGGCCCAGATAATTGGACAATTCCATGGAGTCTATTTGAAAATCAAAGGAATTTATTCAGGGTTTAACTCACAACAAGAATAATTGAGTTGGTTGCAGAATCCAGGAGGGGTGGGGTGTGGTCCACCGTGGTTCTCAGGAAAGCTCTGCCTTGATCTGCAGCACCAGCATCCAAGACCACAAGGTACCAAAGAGAGAGCAAGCATGTACTCCTCCCGGGGGTGGGGGTTGGGGGGACAGGCACCTAGCAGTTACCTACTGCCTCATTAGGGGCAGTGCTTCAGGGTAAAGCACAGATGTAGTTGGAGTTTTCTCCAGTCCTGCTCAGACCCGCAGCCACTCAGACCCAAATAAACACACAGATGCTTATATTATTTAAACTGTTTGGCCTAATGGCTCAGGCTTCTTGCTATCTAATTCTTATATCTTAAATTAACCTATTTCTATTAATCTATAAGTTACCACGTGGCTTGTGGCTTACTGGTACCTTACATCTTGCTTCTCATGGTGGCGGCTGGCAACGTCTCCTGACTCAGCCTTCCACCTCCCAGAATTCTCCTCTCTGCTTATCCTGCCTACACTATACTTCCTGCCTGGCTACTGGCCAATGAGCATTTTATTTATCAATCAATCAGAGCAACACATCCACAGCATCCCCAGCACACAGACAACCACCCCTACAGTTGGATACATTTTAGAGTAGAAAAAAATATCCTTCCTGTTTAGGTAATGAAAGTGAAGGCATATTGTACCCATCTTTGTGTGTGTTCAAATGTGTAGAAGGTGCATGGATGCATGCACACATGTGGAGACCAGAGATCAATAATCTGTAAAAATCTAGAAATGTAGTTCATTTAGTATTCTACAAGATTTTGCAACTGAAAACATCTTCTAGAACATATGGTCTCAGCACAGTGTCTGCCTTTGCCTTGCACCCCAAAGATAGTTTATCAGAAAACACACTGATTCCTCAGACTAAATTCCTGTGGAAAGGACACTGAGCTTAGATCTCACCTACCCAGCATGGCCCTTGAGGCTACAACGGTCACTACAGGAGCCTCTAGGAGGCTTCAACACCCATTAACCCACCAACCTGTCTTTATTGAGCATTATTTCATGAAAATAATCTGCCATAAACTGGAGATGAGCTAGTGAGCAAGTGTCTCTAGTCTGCTGGGGTAAGAGGTGTTAGGGACACAGACAGTGCACAGCCCTGCCTTTGTGGGAAGTTAAAGCCCAGCAGGTTGAGCTCTCTAGGGTCTTTCAGCTCCTATTACACTAGGAACGTGGGGAGATGGCACCCACCCAGGTCAGGAAGCACGTGAGGAGGCCTCAGGGGAGGATTCTTGGAAAAAGCAGTTCTCAAATTGACACTTGAATAATGACTAGTGGTGGGTACGTGAAGACAGAGAGGGCAGGAAGAAAATTCTGAAAGATGGGGAGGCATGTGTGAAGTCCCAGTGATGAGAGAATGTGGCACGTTCAGTAAGTACTGTCCAGTGAGAGGAGAGCAAAGAGCAATGATAGCAAAGACAGGAAGACTGAACCATGACAGTGTGTCCTGATGAGGATCGAGACCTCGATCCTAAAGGTAACAGGGGCCTGTGTGTTTTGAGTGGAAGAGAAACATAGATGTGTTTGTATTTTAGGAAGATTACTGTAGTTAGAGAGTGCAAAGGCGGAGCCAAAAAACAGATGGATTAGGAGATTCGAGTCATCCAGGTGAGAGAGGACAATGACAGGGAACAGGAACTTGGGCTGGTGTGGGTGCTGTACATGGGTAGAATTTGTGGACGATGATGTCTGGATGTTGGGAGCCAAAGGACAAGAATACTGTGGAGCAGGGAGGGCTGGTGGGCATAGAAATACCCTGTCAAATTCACCTTCACTGTGGGAAATGTTGACTTTGGATTAGTAAGCAAGGAGTGAGGCAGCCTGCCACTGTCTGGAGGTCATTAAGGAAGTTTCTCCTGGGCCAGTCACAGGGATGGAATCAGGAAGTCTTGCCATTGGTATTTCTGCTTCAGAACTATCTCCATCCCAGGTGGAATTACTTACAAAAAGAGTTGGAATTTAAGCAACGGATAATTCCCAGGTCTTCTGTCAAGGTCGGAAAGGAGAGGGAGTGTGGGTGAGCAGGTTGTGAACAGGCAGGACACCACAGGCTCACGTTGTCTGAGGGAGTGCCTATCCCTAAAGCAGTAGTCAGAAGTGTCGTGAAAGTGGACTTAAGTGAGGGGTGTATTCACAGATGGGAGAGGATGGGTGTGCCACAAAGTAGACGTGCGAAGCAGGTGGTGTGAGCTAGCCCCCCTCCCGTCCCTAACAAGGGACGCAGAGATAGAGCACCAGTGCAGAGCTGCTGTCGGGCTGGCCTGGGTGCAGGCTGCGCTGCACAGTCTCTTGGGTCCAGCGCTGGCTGTGTTCATGAGGCCAGTGATTCTAGGTTAGCTAAGGTTTCCTTTCCCCAGAACACATCAAGTTTGGGAGTGTCAGTGTTAAAAGTGTCAGTCTACTCCCATAAGTCAATTACTTGCTTTTTGTAGGGAATCATGAGTAGAGTAGGGACTTATCAGATGTGTAGAGAAAGCTACCTATCAAACTGAGGAGGAATTAAAATGTGTCCTCTAGGTCAGACAGTGGTAGCACATGCCTCTAATCCCAGCACTCGAGAGGCAGAGGCAGGCAGATCTCTGTGAGTTGGAGGCCAGCCCGGTCTACAGAGCGAATTCCAGGACAGGCTCCAAAACTACACAGAGAAACCCTGTCTTGAAAAAACCAAAAAAAAAAAAAAAAAAAAAAAGAGTCGTCTAGGAGATTCCAGGGTCATGAAAATCCCTCTGGGAAAGACAGACAGTAAGATTGACCAGGCAGTCAGTGACAGTAGAAGCTTCTTTATGTGGCCTTTGGTACGATTCCAGGAAAGCCCTTTCAGGCCGGGCCTTGACAGGAAAACGTTCCGATGAGAAATCTAGTGGGCAGGGAACAGTTCTGACATTACGGTTGGAACGCAAAGCTTTCCCTTGCTGGTGTGTTCTGATATGGACGTGGAAGCAGGTGCTGGTTTCAGCAAAGGCATGTCTGCAGATGTCAGAGGACTTGGCTTCCTGCTCGCCTGTCAGTTTGAGAAATCATACCCACGGATTCCTGTTTCTCTTCGCTCCTGTGCTGCAGGGTACTGCAGTCGAGAGATGTGGGTAAAGCCCACGCTCGAACCCAGCACTGCACACGAGCTGTTGTTTCTGGGGATGTCAGCGGCTTGTGGCAGAATCTCCCTGTTGGAAGTGAGCCCATACTTCTGCCACTCCCCTCTGCTGGTTCTGAATGCATCATCTCCAAGGAAGCTCCTGGGATGCAGCTTTGGATATATTTTGTGGCCTGAGTTGTCAAGCAGCTATCTCAGGGAGGTCAGAAAGCCAGGGGATTCCCTGTGTAAGACAGTAGAGTCACAGAGCCCCCTGCTCCATACTCTTAGGTAAAAGTACGGTAAGGTGTACTTGGTGCTCAATTCCAGAGAATAATTAGCTCTGGATTTCTCTTGAATGTTTCACCTTCAGCAAGCAATTAAGATGAATAGAATCCTCTCCCAGAAACACATGGGGCATGATTGTGGGTGACATCAGAGGGTCCTGGCTAGGGTCATTCCAGAGCATGGCATACACAGCCATACACCCAGTATTGGGGACCATTCTTCCCCCAAAGAATCACTTCCCGAGCCAGTGCCCAGCCATCTGACCCCCTGTGCCACCTGACTTGGGCTAGTACCCCAAGAATGCAGAAGGACACTCATCCCATGTGAGATGACCCTAATTACAGTTGTACAGCAATCTTCAAGGACACAGTGGACTGCCTTTCCTGTCTGAAAACTTATTTGGTTTGGTTTTTGTGGTGCTCTGCTTGGGAGACAACTCTGGAATTTCTGTGGGGCAGTGGTTGGCTCTAATCCTGGAGATTTGGGGCCTTTGACAAAAGACAGGGATGATTAATGTCAATAGGGGTGGCCCAGATGCCTCTGGATGAGGTCAGTGAACACTTAGCAGGATGAACAGATTTTTGGCTCCTATAGTTTAAAAAAGAATATCCTCATATTAAAGACTCTGTGCTACTCTGAAAATGTCCCGAGGGGTGAGAATTCCAACCAAACCACAATTACTCATTCATTTTACCATCTTATGTCCTTAAAATACCCTCAGTTGTTCTAGCCACAGAGACAAAAAATCATGTTCAGAACTCAGAGTATTCATTGCAAATGGTTCTGGGGATCAGAAGAGGAACCTGAGCAGTGTCCCTGCCGGCCATCCCCTGATGGGGACGGTGACCTGAGCAGTGTCCCTGCCGGCCATGTTCCTAGGCCCAGTTACCAAGGGGAGTCACACTTTTATCTGGACTCTTAAATAATTTTTCTTAGAATATTGCATTGGCTGACTTGAAAATATTCTGAAATCCACTTTAATTATTCACTTTCTTACTTATAGACATGCAATCCAGCCATTGGGATGGAAAAATGACTTGCTTAGGCAGAATCTCGTCCTCCTTATTTCAGTTCTTTCCTCATTTGAATCCTCCTTGCTGTTACTAAATTCCAAGTGTGGCCTCGATTGCAATCTGTTGGCCTAAGTAATCCAGGCTTGAAGGTACACAAGAGAATTTTGTAGAAGTCTAATGCCACATGGGATTATCAAGAGAATGGCATGCTGATGCTAGACTTGAGGAGTAGGGAACGAATTGAATTCTACAGTTTCACCTATTTCTTTTCCGCCACAGTTTTATGTGAGGTTATGAATGTCAAACGCCTAAGGAGAGGACACATCATGCTTCTGGAAGTTATTTGCTGTGTAGTCTTCTTTTCATGGCACAACCTAAGGGATCTGTTTTCCATGAAATGTATTTTGAGACTCTTTGATTCAAATCCAGTCCCCATGGGAGACCCCGAGTCACTGGAACAATGGACAGGGCAGAGTCACCTGGGCGTAATCTAATACTGGGTGTTTGTCTTCTGGAATCATCCAGTGCAAAGATACCAGGACAAATAGCTCTCCGCCTCACCTGCTCTGAGTTCTTCCTGCTGCCGCTTCCAGGGTGGAGTAAGACAAATGGATAGTGAGGGAAGCTGGTGGTGTACAGGGCAGTGAATCTAAACAGCCACAGGCTGTGTGAGCTCTCTGCCCCAGGGTTTGCCAGTGAAGCCAGGATGCTTGGACAAAGGGCCACATAGGTAAGGAGTTGGTGTGTTCTCGCTGCCAAGGGACCTAGCTCCAACAAGGACTCACTCCATCTCTTTATTTATCATCTTCCTACAGGGTAGTACCTTCAGTAACTGTCTTAGGGTTTCTATTGCTATGAAGAGACACCATGACCATGGCAACTCTTATAAAGGAAAACATTTAGTTGGGGTGGCTCACTTACAGTTCAGAGGTTCAGTCTATTATCATCATGGCGGGGCATGCAGGCAGACATGGTGCTGGCTACATCTTGATCAGAAGGCAACAGGAGGTAGTTTGTGACACTGGGCAGTATCTTGAGCATAGGAAACCTCAAAGCCCACCCCCACAGTGACACACTTCCTCCAACAAGGCCACACCTACTCCAACAAAGCCACACCTCCTAATAGTGCCACTCCCTATGAGCTTATGCAGGCAATCACATTCGAACTACCACACTGACACAAGACAGGGAAAAAGTGAAGTGCAGAAGTCCACTGTCCTGTGCTTTTATGTAGCACTAAAATTAAATGGTGGGTTTAGATCCTAGGACAGACTTCTCTCAAGTGAAGTAATATGATCAAGCCTTAGCGGAACACGGAAGGCAAGCGGGCACCGCTTTCTGTAAGAGCTTAGATGTGGGTGCTCAGGCTTCACGGCTGCTTTCTGATTTAAAATCTGCAAAGACTTTCCAAGCAGGTGGAGTCAGGGGACAATCTTTACCATCCATTCTCACAGAAAGCACACAGAGGTCCTGTCTCTCACGTCTGAGCCGTCACCTCACCCCAAGTAGCCCCAAGTGACAATCTTATGAACAGACTTTTTCTCAAATACTCCCTTGGGAGTATTTTCATAGCCTTTATTTCCCAAAGCAGGTGAGGCTTCTCTTGCTGGGTAATGTCACCCTTTTCCTTAAAAATTCTTGATTCAGGGCCCAATTTAGTTTTTGAATTTTACAAGAAGATAAAGAGTATGAACCATTTTCCTTACAATCCAGCTTAGGTATCTGCATTAGAGGAAGGATGTAAGCATGGAGGCTGCATACGCTTCTCCAGTCCTTTTATCTAATATTCTGTGTTGAAATGGAATCTCTAGTGTAAAGGCAGCCCCCTTTCTCTGTGGTCAGAAATGTGTCAGCGGCTGGAATGAACTCAGCCATGCAGGAGGTGACTCAGGGACCTCCTGGCACCTCTTGTGGGCAGTCCAGTGGTGATTCAGTGATTCTGAGACCTAACTAGGAATCCCAGGAGGAAATTCTTCTCCGGACTGGGCGTAACAATTATAGCCATTTTTACTGTTTTTCTTTCATTTACACGCCATATGTCAAGTCCTCTTGAGAGAATTCCAGCTTGTTCACCAACGTCCATCTCTTCTTGTCACTTAGGACACTGTGGCTCCGGACTTTAGTGAAATCAAGAATTAATTTCTGTATTTCATTATCCATGCTATTGCTCTTATGGTCTCCGCAGAACTTGAAAGAGAGATAAAAGGAGTGTTTCGTGGAAGCACTAATACACCTGGTGGTAATTAACTGTTATTAAAGCTTCATTTCCCAGGTTCCTAGGATTGCTTGGTTTTACATCCTTAATATTTGGGCATTTTCAAAGTGGGCTGGCATGGAGTTTAATTAGAAGAGCGCTATACATTTTCTTGTACATCATTTTATTTGGGATTTGTTTCTTGTTAAACAGAGGTTAGAATACATGGTTCGTGGACATTCAACTTTTAAAAAATTATTTAAAAAAATGACAGTGAACTGAGCTATTCCTGCACTGCTAAGTATAATTAAATGAGTATGAGGAAAAACTGAACATCCCAGCCTGACACTGAAAATTGAAAATAACTCAGGTTTTGTACTGTTTTCTCACAGCCCCTCTCACTCGGTGGCTCAGAAGGGCAGGACTTTTACTGCCTTTCATATTTATTTAATGAAAAATCAGAGTGAAAGGAAGAGAATGCAGTAAGTCACCATTTCTTAGAGAGGGACTTCCGGGCTAGAACAGGTCTCAGTGTCCTGAGGAATTATGAAACCAAGTCCCAGGATTTTAGGAAATAGCTGCTCTTTAGTAGGAAATGGGGATGGAGAAATGACTATCATTCTTAGACATCTCTAGTCTCTAGGAAGTAAGAGAAATGGATGATTCCACGTGGGAAGAACAGAGGCAATGTGGGAAGGCAGGAGAAGCGGATCTGAGGCCAGAAGTAGAGAGCAGACACACAGGGTGTGTGTTGCTCTGACAATAATGGCTCTTCTAATTCCAGAGACAAAACCTGAATCAGAATCTAAGTCTATACGTGGGAGACAGGTGCTCAGACTGCAAGCAGAGTCACTAACTCTCAGAGGGCAGGGAAGCCCAGTGGTTATGATTTGAGTCCATGTTTGACAGCTGTTATGATCACGGAGGGGGAAGAGTGGCTAGAACTGGTCCCACAGTTGGGAGATTTAGTGAGAAAATGGATCCTTTCTGGTTGAGTGAGAGAGGGTGTGCACCCCGTCAGACTGAGGTGTCAGCATTGTGCAGAGGCTCTGTTCTCTGGAGAGCTGGGCTTCCAGGTGGTTCTTGGCCACATTCTGTCACAAGGTTTGTAGATACAGTTCTGATCCTAAACTAGACCACAGTTGGTCAGTGGATATAATGACCTGTCAGTCTCTCTCAAACTTGAGGCTGAATACCAGTCACATACCTATTTCAAGTACTTTGGGTTTGAATCCAGACTCCTAAGATAAACTAATAAAGTCTCACTGCCCTGCAAGGCCTGTAATGGCAACTACTTCAGAAAGTCGTGTATTGACCAAAGAATGCTTCGTTAGAAAACACCAGTTTCTTGTGACATGGCTGACACTGTGGTGGAATGAGTCGCTTTTCTTGCAGGAAGCAGAACGTATGTTGATCTTTCTTGAGTTGTGAATTTATCCTCGACAGTTTTGTTTCTGCAGTCAACCATGGTCTTAAAATATTAAACTGAATAATTCCGGGAACAAGCAACTGAAAAGCTTTGATTTGGGTGCTATTTCCAATATTATAACAAAATCTTCTACTCTTCTCCATTCTTTGTGAATGTTAATGTCCAGCTGCCCAGAGCATCTCTGTTGTATGCACTGGTCTCCCATCTGTCACCTGGTAGCTGCTGGGATCATCAGATGTTCACAGCACCTCAGTGTTTTCTGTTACAGTAAAACCCTTATTTCATTTTACAATGGCTTCAAAGAGAAAGGTGTGATGTTGATGAGCAGGTCAGCTCCCAGCATGTGTTCTGTGCAGGGATGCCAAGCACAGATGGGGCTACGCATGCTTTTGGTTCTCTATTGATGGTTTAAGGCATCTCCCCAGGGACAGGGAAGGATGACCCTGTTACCCAGTGAAGAGCAGGAAGTAAGAACGGAGAAGTAGGGACTGGCAGACAGCACTACCATTTCTAGTTTCTAATTTTAAGTCAGTGTGAGCAGAAATCTGAAGTTGCTCTGGACAGAGCCAGACAGTGGAACTTGACAAAGGAAATTCTACTGCTTTGGAGAGAGTTGGAAAAGCAAACAAAGTAAAGGAGAGGCCTCTTGACCATTATTAGATCTTCTGTATAGAAGGGAGATAGAAAATACCTTGTCTGTTTTACAGATGGGAAAAGGAAAACCCATAGACATTAACTGCCATTCTTGAGGTTTTATGGATAATTAAAATAATGTCTAAACCAAGGCATTTCTGACTCCAAAATTTTTGTGTTTGTTCTGAAGACAGTGAGGTCGGGAGGATGACTGGTAGAGAAGTAATATAGAACCTTAAAATCTTCTTGGGAAAATAAGATGGCCTGTAGTGTTGAATGAGCAATGTTCCCAATAGGTCATGTATTTGAACAGCTGGTGGCTGGTTGGTAGCACCGTCTGGGGAGGTTATGGAGCCTTTAGAAGGTATAGCCTTGCTGGAGGAAGTACATCAGGAGGGATGGGCTTTGAGGGTTTTAGCCTTGCTTCCTGTTCTCTTTGCTTCCTTTGTGTGTATAAAAATATGATCAGCCAGTTTTCTGTTCCCACTATCATGCCATGACTTCCCTGCTGTGATGGGCTCTATCTCTTTGGAACTATAGGCCAAAATACATCTTCTTCTTCCTTGACTTATTTTTTTTTGTTATGGTGTTTTAGCACAGCAACAGAAAAGTAACTCAGAAACTGGTACCAGGAAAATGGGCTATTGCTATAAAGATCCTGACCATGTTGCTTTATAGGGGAATGTGCAAGGCATTGGAGCTTTAAACTAGAAAAGCTGTTGACTCTTGTAAGCAGAGCTCATGAGTCGTGCTTACATAAACCTGGAAGAAACTAGTGCTAAGAGTAATGCAGACAGAGCTCAATAGTGAAGCTCAGCATGCTTTAGAGGAGAACAAGGGATCTATTAGCAACTGAGGCAGAGGGAATTCTTTGATATTTTGGCAAAGAATCTGGCTATATTCTGCCCATGTCCCGAGAATTTGCACGAAGCAGAGAAGATTTCAGGCAATGTAGCACAGAATCTGGGGGGTGATTAATGAGGTTTAATCTTAGTGCAGGTCTGAAATGAAAAAGAGCAGCAAGTGGTGCAGAGAGAAATAAAATCTGCGCAGCTAGGAGAGGAAAGACTACCAGAAAGCTTGCAATTATGGTCAAGTCATGTGCTAAAAAGGAAGCTGTCATTGTCAGACAGATTCTGTCACTAAGGAGAAGCAAGGTGCCCTGAGGCACAGTCCCACTGAACCCAGGGGTTTACTGCTTCTAGAAAACAACTGCGTAAGAAGTGACTGTAGCTGTGTGTGATCCAAAAGGACCAGGATTCACCTCAAGTTGGCAGCCATGCTGGACAGCCTTGTCCACATGGTGCTGGTCTTAGAAAGGAGAAAAATGCAAGACTGAGGAGCATCGTGGATTATTTTTCCATGGTTTCAGAGAGTAACTGAGGCCAGGTAATGTGTGACAGTACCCAAGTCCACGTGAGGAGAATCTGAGAGGCTATTGCGAGAAATTGTGAAGGTGAAAGCTGGGTTGTGGTAGACACTCGAAGATGTTGGAGGTGCTGATGTCATGAGGCATCTGCTAAGAAGAGCTGCATTCGTGTCAAAGAACCAGCCTGAGAGAGAGGTGTGCTGTCGGAGGAGCATCTGAGCCACCTAAGCCCTTTGGAATTGAAGTCCCAGACATTGGACATGGAGCTAAAGGCGCTGGAGTTTGCCCTGCTGGGGTTTTAGTCTTGCTTTGCTTCAGTTTTTCCTCATTGTGCCCTGATTCCTCTCTCTTGCAATATAAATGTATATCCCATGGCACTATATGTTGGAAGTATGAAATGTATCCTGAAATTTCACAGTGACTCACAGTTAAGAGGTTACCTTGGGTCTCAGAAGAGACTTTTGAACAGTGTTGAGACTGTTAAAGACTCTAAAGAACTTCTGGAGTTGGACTAACTGTTGCATCATGAGATGGCTAGGCAGTAGACAGTGGTAGAAATGGCTCCCCTGTGCTTGTGCATTTGAACACTTGGTCCCCAGTTCGTGTTGCTGCTGGGAAGGTTATAGGACTTTAGACGGTCAGCCTGCATGTCACCAGGAGCAAACTGTGAGAGTTTGTAGTCTCACCCCACTTCCTCCCCACCCCTTTGCTCTCTTCTCTTTCTTCCCTAACCTGCTTTTGGTCATGGTATTTTATCACAGCAGAGGAGGAGTAGCCAATGCACACAAACAGTAACTGATACCCCGAAGAGCCTGGAGAAAGCTTGTACTGTTGCCTGGAGCCTCCACAACAACGCCGAGTGTTGCCAGTGCTCTGGTATAACCCCTTGTTCTCTTGACTTTTCTGGGGATGCTTTTCACCTTTCCCAGGGAACATTAGGTAAGTTTCTGAGGACAAAAGGTTTTCACTACCGTTGGTGTGTGGACTTAACTTTGATCAAAAAGCTTTAATGCACTGAGAATTTTCCCTCATTTGGGCAGTGTATGCACCCCTTGTTATTATTATGTAGTTACTATTGTTATTATACTTATATTGTGACTATCTTAATCACATAAAGATATATGATAATAATTCCCATATTACCAAGTTCCAATCATTGTCAACATTTTTATTTTCTCAACTTTATTATTATTTGTATGAATATTTTGTGGAATGTCAAACACTATCAATTCACCAAGCATCTCCAATGATAAGGTCTTTGCATTTATAAAATAATATATTTCACTCTTCAAAAATCTAATACCCACTTTATAATCACACTTTCTTGATTGTGTTGAGCCTATTTTTAAAGTCAGAATCCAGTGTACATTGCTACATTTTATTTCATCATTTTAAAATATATTTCTTTTAAAATATTTTTTCTTGTTTTACTCCCCTTGCTTTTCATGTCCCTGAGTTGTGGAAGACTAAGGACCAAAGAGATTAGCTGCATTTTCTGAGGCCTTATGGCCTTATGAAAAGTTTGGATGGGTCTGTGGTGTAAGCCAATATATATCTAACTGCAGAACAATTGCTTTTACTCTGAAAAATACTAAAGTCCAAGCCCCAAATCTCCCACTTTCTGTGTCTGGCTGGTTGCCCTTTAAGGCATTGTTTATGTTCTTAATATTGGTATTGTCCCTAAATGTATGGTGGATGTCCCAGCCCCATGCTTAGAATTAAAAACTTCATTAAATTCCAAGTAAAATTGTTTTTTGAAGAAAACAAATTCTATTTCCTGGTATTTCCCATCACAGATCATAACACAGGGGGTTCACAAAGCATGGGTTCTACTTAGTGGAGGGTGCTTGCCTCCCATGTATGAAGCCCTTTAGGTTTGATAGTCAGTACTGAAAAGGCAGTTACAAAATGCTGATTTTTGTAATTTTTCATTCATTTTTCATTCGCCTGGATTCCTCTTTAAAGATATCTTAATATCAACTTCTAATTATCCTGCAACACAGCTGTAAAAGTAGGGAAATATGGAAGCTTTGTTCCTTTTACTTACTGGTTTTTATAGTAATGAGTTGGTACCTTCCCAGCCTCCAGTGCGGCCAATAAAACCATCTTAGCATCATTATGAATACACACATGTATGTAGCATATAATAAGGGACAGTCATTACTCCTTTTAAGGCCAATGAGCGTTCATGAGACTGACTCCTATGTTCTTTTTAAAAAATATGGAATCCTAACATTGGGTCATGTTCCAAGTATGCGACAAGTGTCTCCATTCAAAACCCTACCATAATTCTGAAGGAAAGGCCTATAGGAAAATTAAAGGCAGAGATACCCACACTATTATGGGAGGTTCCATTCACCTATTTTGTTCTGAATTAGAACCATTGAAAACCTGACATAGTGGACTAGCTTGGGGGCATACACACACACACACACACACACAGACACACACACAGACACACATATACACACTGGCTTCACCTCCCTCCTGCGCGTTCAGTCACACAGGATGCTGAGGAATTGGATTGAATTAGCTTTGCTTTAAAGGTACATGTACAGTTTTCTGGCCTCTGCATTCTGTGTGGTGAGAAGCCCTGGGCCTGCCTGGGGCCTCTTGTGATACTTGGGTCTGAGGAGGGGGACCTATTTGCTGTGCTAAACTCCATTTCCTGTCATGTGAAAAGTCCAGAAAAATCTATGTCTGGAAAAGCCCAATCCCAGGAGTTAAGAAGGAAGCGATGAGCCCTGGCTATTGTGGAAGTGTGTAGACACAGCTCTGGGGGCTTCTGGGTGAAAATACAGAAGGAAGTGATGACTTATGGCCATTGTGGAAGTGTGTAGACACAGCTCCGGGGACTTCTGGGTGAAAATACTATTTTTAAAAGTTAGTTATATCTTATTACCTTAGGTTACTCTGAATGCTGTGATAAAATATCATAAACAGAGGGCTTTTTTCCTTTTCTTTTTCTTTTTTCTTTTTTTTTTCTAGACAGGATTTCTCTGTGTAGCTCTGGCTGTCCTGGAACTCACTCTGTAGACCAGACTGGCCTCAAACTCACAGAGGTCTGTTTGCCTCTGCTTCCCAAGTGCTGGGATTAAAGGCATGTGCCACCATGCCTGGAAACCAGAGGGCTTAAAAACAGCAAGAATTTCTTTTTCACAATGCTGATATCAAGATATTGGGAGATTCAATGACAGTTTCCTGCTTCTAAGACGATGGCTTCCAGCTGTGTTCTCATATTGTGTGTGTGTGTGGGGGGGACTATGCTCCTCCGGTTCTCTGTGAGGCCACTAACCCACCACTAATGGTGATTAGCTTTATAAAGGCAACTAACCTCATCGCCTAGGCAAATGCCCGCCCCTCGTCATACTGCAGTTGGTCCAGTAGGTCACCGATATCTAAGCCATCCCAGCTGTGATTCAACAGTGGCAGAACTGGAAGCTGACGTGCTCAGCTATGGCAGGCGTGATGACAGTCAGCATTCCATGTGGAGTTAGCCTTAGTCACTGCCCAGGTCTCCCGTACAGAGTGGTAGCTGGCCCGTCATCTCTGCTACTTACTAACTTAGAAAGATGAAGTCTTTAAAGATGAAGGAATGAGAGGCTGGATGAATATGGAAGTTAATATGTAAGAAAAACGCTATTTCCCTGTAAGTCTGGACATCTAAGCAAAGACACCTCCATAAGAGCAGGTGTGGTGAGTGGGGAAAGATGGAGAAACAGCTGTTGGATGGAGATGACAGAACCTTGGTTTCACCTTAGGATGCCGAGGATTGAAACAGCTACCTGTGTTGATGTACCAAGTAATCCTGTGTCCAGGGCTGATGGGCATTCTTAATGGAGGTGCAGGTCAGTCTTTACTAACGTGCTTTTAAAACACTCTGCATCATTGCATCAGACACCAACTGGACTTCAATGGCAAGTCTGACAGTTAGAAATTAGTTAATGGAAGGAATTGCCAGCAAAGCACACAAATCAATGAAAATGCCAAAGGGATTGAACTCAGAATAAGACAATAAGACAATAATAATTCTGTAAATGTAACCCAAGTTAATAAGAACTGTAAAATGCCAAATCATGGGAGAAGATTGAGTTTGTGAAAGGCACTTCTATGTGAATGTTTGCAGTTTCTTGGTAGATGGGAACTTTTGTGGATTAATTCTATTGGTGGCAATGGATCTTAAGTGCAAATCTTCCACTGTGTCACTTCACGGTGGGAGTCCTGAGTATGCTAAGGTAATGTTAAAATCAGTTGTAATGTGGAGAAGCCCACATTGTTGTTGTTCAGTACACAGGGAGGCAGGCACTGTGAACATGCTTTAAACATGCCCCCCCCACCCGCTGACCCCGAGTACACGATGGCTTTGGTCTACCCTGCTGTTCATGAATGTGTTCCTATCATATATTTCAACCACTGAGAGATATCTTGATGTTACCCTGAGCCAGAGTTCCAAATCCCTTCCGACCCACTGCAGTCAATATGCCAAGTTTTAGAGTGGTATTTCAGAAGGAATGTGACAACCGAATTGCACATCAGGGCTTCCTCCCAAGAGCAGTATGCATCTTATGGGCGTGAATCCCAGCTTCCTCACACTGGTAAAACGATGACATCACCGAGCAGAATGCAACTCTAGCTTCTCAGCTTGTACAGGAAAGAAAATTCCAAAACAAAACCCAAAGTCAAAGTGATGCTTAAGGAACGTAGTTTTAGTCAAAATAACGATGGTGATGGTAATGATGATGATGATGATGGAGATGATGAAGATGATGTACGGCTGATGGTTTTCAAAGCTTGATTTTTATTTTAAAACTTAGATTTATTTTTGTTTCCAGCAGGTGTCACTGTAGGCAAATAAAAAAAAAATGACAGCATTCTCACAGCTGTGGTGATGGCGCCTCCAGAACAGAGTGGGCCTCTATGCAGACTTCTCAACTCTGCTTTTATTCCTGTTGCTTGTGACATGGATCTCCTTGCACCATTTCTGTTTCTATGCCATATCTCCTGTTGGGGGACACCACTTAATTGTATGGACAGAGACAAGCAGGGCCCATTGTGGGGATGGATGATCCTCATTTCACAGGAGAGAGTCCCGAAATCCTGTAAAGTCTAATTAAAATGTGGTATTTGAGTCCTTTAGCTCTAGAGGGACTGCTTCCAATGGTCTTAATAGTTTCTTACTATTAGGGTTCCTATGCCAACTTCGTCACCAAACTAAAGCTGCACCAGGAAGGAAAAGCTTCGAAAGTGTCCAGCAAGCCCTCAGCTGTCATCAGGGACAGAGGGACGAAAGCGTGGGAGTAACGTTGCTTACCTTGAGAGGAGGCCACAGTGTTTGATAGGATTGATTTCATGTCCTTCAGCCTTCCAAGAACGTCTCACCAGACCCCAGCGAAACCATTTCTGAGCATGTTTTCAAAAGGAAATCCATTCTTTCTCTCTCAGATTTATTTCCTTTAAACATTCATTTTAAAAGGTTCCCTTTAATACGTCCAGGAGAGCACAGGGAAGAGACACACAGCTAGAGGGACTTGGTAAGTGGGTGTTCCAGAATGTCAGGTAACTCTAAGTTTCCTGGTAACTCTAAGAAACATGGTGGGGTTTTTCATAGCTCTGTCTGGTTAGCATCTATTGATTAGATGGTTAGATCTATTGAACTGTCGGCAACTAGACAGGTGCAGGTAGAATTTAAGGAATGTAGACACGTAGACAATGGTTTGGACAATATTACTGAAAGAGTGGTGTGTGTGTGTGTGTGTGTGTGTGTGTGTGTGTGTGTGTGTGTGTGTATCATTCTTAGGTACAAAGAGCCTGTATATACATGCAGGTAAACAAAAAGATTTTCTTCTATTGTCACACCACACAGTCTCAGGGACTAACCAGTTCTTGTGACTGAAGTTCTAGAGCCCCAAATAAAAGCCCATCTCCTGACTCACTTCTGCCCCTAGAACATGCTGTCTAAAATAAGAGTATTTTTTTAGGATCTGAAAATATGCATTTTTATGTTTGTTTGGTTTTTGGTAATGCTTCCAGAGTTTGCTGAGCCCTGACCTGTGCCTGCACCACTCCTGGGTATCCACATGTGCTTTCACTGGTTCGTATCCTTCACTGGTCCCCTGTCCTGTGAGGTGAAGCTGTCATTACAAGGACACAGGCTCAGATTCAGAGTGCAATGCATACTGAGCCTGCAGCAGGAGCTGAGGGCTGGATTTGAGTCCTTCCAAGTCCAAAAGCTTTTCTCTTAACCAGTGACAAATTGTGGCCGTAGTGACAGAATGACAAGGGGCTGGAGCACCCTTCCAGAGACTTGAGTTCAGTTCCCAGCGCCCACATTGGGCAGCTCACAACTCCCTGTAGCTCCAGCTCCAGGGCATCCTATGCCCTCTCCTGGCCTCCACAATCATGTGCACACATAGCATATATTTACACACACAGACAAAAACAATAAAATCATAAATTTTAAGAGACTACCAAAACTGTCATTGAGAAATCACACACTTTCTCTGCATTTTGTGAACTCTTGTGCAGAAGCAGCTTTAACAAGGTTGTAGTGTTCTGTTGCCCTGTAGGATGAGTAGTTACCAGCTTTAACAAGGTTGCAGTGTTCCACCGTCGCCCTGTAGGATGACTAGTTACCAGCTTTAACAAGGTTGCAGTGTTCCACCATCGCCCTGTAGGATGACTAGTTACCAGCTTTAACAAGGTTGTAGTGTTCTACCGTCGCCCTGTAGGATGACTAGTTACCAGCTTTAACAAGGTTGCAGTGTTCCACCATCGCCCTGTAGGATGACTAGTTACCAGCTTTAACAAGGTTGTAGTGTTTCACTGTCACTCTGTAGAATGACTAGTTACCAGCTTTAACAAGGTTGTAGTGTTCCACTGTCCTGTAGGATGACTAGTTACCAGCTTTAACAAGGTTGTAGTGTTCCACTGTCCTGTAGGATGACTAGTTACCAGCTTTAACAAGGTTGTAGTGTTCCACTGTCCCGTAGGATGACTAGTTACCAGCTTTAACAAGGTTGTAGTGTTTCGCCATCATCCTGTAGGATGACTAGTTATATTTAGAGTGGCGTATGCCTGTGTTCTAAACACTAAGCAGAGCTGTGTAGCTATCCACACACCCAAGGCAAGATGTGCAACAAAATTAGAAGCTTTGCTGAGAGAGAGAGAGAGAGAGAGAGAGAGAGAGAGAGAGAGAGAGAGAGAGAGAGAGAGAGAATGACAGACAGACTTAGCATTGCAGGATGCCTCAGCCACAGCCCGGTGCATTTGAAAGAAAATCTGGTGAAGACAGCAAAAGAACCAAAAAGAACTAAGAACCCCCAGTGCAGGTGCGAACACACAAGAGCCTCTGTAGCTCGGGGCTTTTAGCAGGACATTTGACCTGTGACTCCAGAGACGCTAATGGGATTCAGCGTTTATAGTACATTTGGACTCAGACTCCCCTTTACTCCAGTATTGTTCTCGGCCTCAGATTTCTTGTATGAAAAGAGAAAACATGAAAACATCCCTAAGTGTAACCTCTGCTTGCTGTGTGCTTGGAACGGTTCTCACGGCTTGACAGGCATCACCTACACTGTGTGCAGCCAACCAGTGTGGATGGATGTGATTGCTCCGTCTGCTTCCACAGGGGTGGAGCTCCCAGGCTGAGTGTGAGGTCCTTTGCCTGAGGCCGTGCAGTTTGTAACAGAAATGGCATTTTAACAAGGGTTTTAGGAAGTCTCCTCCTTATGGGCACATAAATGCCTCAGAGGTTACCATGCATGAAAGAAAAATTAGACAGCTCAGGGAAGTAGCACATGGTGGGAAGTCACTGTTTTTGAACCTGGAAAGGGAGTCTGATAAACTCATTTTTAGGAGTATAAAAAAACCAGGAGTCTACTTTATGGACTCCCTGGATGTTTTGATTTTATTTTATTACCATCCTGTCAGTCTATCAATTTCCATTGACTTGTCATGCTGCTGTGTTTCTTTCTTTCTTTCTTTCTTTTTTCTGTGTATATGTGGGTGTGGGTGTGTGCATGCACACCTGTGGGTGTATGTGGAGGCCCGTGGTCGACTGTGGGTATCTTTGCCTTCTATTGTGCTGGTTGGTAGGTTCTCACAGGCCTGGAGCTTGCTGATTTAGCTAGGCTGGTTGGCAGGATGCCCTGGGGATCCACATGTCTCTACCATCCCGGCCCTGGAATTATAAGTGTGTGCCACCACACCTGGTTTTTAAATGTGGGTTCTGAGGGTTGAACTCTGGGCTTCATGCTTACCATCTCCCCAGTACCAATTTGTGTGTCTCACAGTGACCCACTAACCGCCCTGTCTCCTTTTCCCTCGTTTCTTCTGTCTTTACCACAAATCAACCATCTCTAAAAAGCCCTGGCTTCTCTTTCACGGCAGGGTGGACCAACGTTGCTGGCTTTGACTACTCCCTGGGGTCACTCTCATCACCCAGGCTTGTGAGTTAACGCTTGTGATAGGATGAATAGCCGTGTTCAAACATTCGGCGCACACACAGACCACAATATTTGCACATTAAAAACAGTGCATACAGGTTATATTAGAAATCATCAAAGTGAATTTAAGAGTTCATGTAAAGATCAGATTTACTACTGAAAAGCAGACTATGGTGGACCTACTTTACGTCCACACTAGAAATTCTGTAAAACACAGAAACTATGACAAAAGAATCACAATTTTACCATAAAAATAACTGTACCCAGAATTTTGTCATTTCTTCTTCTTATTTTTCCATACACAGGCCCTCCTGTGCTTACAGCTGGGTTAATCTCATAAAGTCATTGTAAATTGAATATATTATATTATAAGTTGAATGTGGATGTTCTCTATGCAATCTCCCAAATGTTACAGTTCAGAACCTGTGCGGTGTATGTTGGTCTGATCGTGGCTGGTTGAGAGCTGCAGCTCTTCACTGATGCTGTGATGGTGAGAAAGCCGTGTGCTACAGACGGGCAGGTCTGAAAGCTACCAGAGTTCCAGGTCTGCGGTGCAGTTGCTGCTCTTCCAGTTATGCTGGGCATAACCTCTGTGGTACTGTAAACATTGCCAAGTGGAAGCACTGTAAACTGAGCACTGCTGTGTACATTTTATATTTAGTTAACATGTGACTTTGTGTTCTTTTAAAACACGCTCTCCCTTTATATTAAAAAAAGCTACTGTAGCAATTAGGGCCAAGTAAGGTGGAGAATGGAAAGGCAGGGTAGAGGAGGGAGTATGGGAAGGGAAGACCAACACTACAGACCTTAGAAAAACCCACCTGGAAACACACTGCTGTTGAAGCTTCTTAAAATATACAAAAATAGCTTAAATGGAGTTACCTTATAATGGGGGGGGGGCGGGCAACAATGCCTGTTCAAGACATAATAAACCAGTGGTTCTCAACCTGTGTGGTCCAGACTCCTTGGAGGGTCAAATGACCCTTTTACAGAGGTCGCCTAAGACCATTGGAAAACACAGATATTTACATTATGATTCATAACAGTAGCAAAATTACAGTTATGAAATATTAACAAAAATAATTTTATGGTTGGGGTCACCACAACATGAGGAACTGTATTGAAAGGTCACAGCATTAGAAAGGTTGAGAATCATTGTCATGGACTATTAAATGAAAGTTACAGTGCTAGGTATGAGTTACTTGTTTTTGAGTTATTGGTTTAGTAGGGTCCCATAGACCTACCAACTATTACAGCTTATTGTCATTGCTCTGGGTAATGCTCCAAAACTTGATGTTAAGACCCTATTGATGAGGAAAAAACAAACTTAAGTCATGGAACATGAAGAAATCAAACTGACACTGACCTGGGAGCTTCAGGTGCTGGTGGGTGCTATAAATGCTACCAGGAGAATAAAGTAATAGGCACTCTTTTCTAGCTATGAACCCTGTGACCTACAATAATGACAGGGCTGACAAGCTATGCCTCTGGTTGAAATTGCGGCATCACTGTTATGGAAAAACCAACTACTTTCTTAATGGATTTAAAACCTGATTCTCAAGATGGAACTCATGCCTAGCACCATTAGTAAGGGCGAGAGCCCATAGCTGGATAGGTCCCAAGTCCTAGGAGAGAACCCTTTACTATTATTTTCTAAATGGATATAGTACTAAACTGCTTCCTAAATTCTCATTGTTATGTCCATAGATTAATTATTACATCTATAGACCTCATCTTAGAAGCTTCTTTCTGCAGTAGATGATTATTAACACAGAGATCCAAAACTGGCCAAGATACGGAGAATGAGAAACTGTGGAATGTTCAGCCCTAAATGGACATCTGTATCACACCCCACCCCTCAGGGCTCAGGGATCGTTGTGGACAAGGGGATAGAAATATTTTAACAGCACGAGATAGTAGACTAATACAGTGAGTGTTTTATGAATACAACAGGGTTGTTATACACATGAGCTCACATTTGCTATGATCTCAAATCCCAGCATGTATGGGAAAGGGGGTTTTGGAGTGCCACCCCTAGATCAGAAGATACTGGCAATCTGTGGCTGCTGAAAAGGGGAGAGTTGTTTTCCTTCAGGGATATGACCCCAGAGACTACCTGTGAGCTGGTGGACTGCCCAGGACTCACGTGCTAAGTTGCAGTGGCACAGGGATTCAGAGGATTAAAAAGAAAAGAAGCACATAGAATCAGGATAGAATATAGGTGAGAGGAGCAGAGAGGAGTTAGAGGTGGGGAGTGGGCACTAGATATTAAAACACATTATATGCACATACAAATCTTCAAACAATAAAAATAAATAAAATCTAAAATCACGGGAAAATATCACAGCTGGGACCAATGAGCTTGATCAGTGTCAGGATTTTGCTAGATTGGCATGGTACCAAACTGCCTTCTAAATATGTATCTCTGTACCCATACACTACTGCAACTTTCAGTCCTCATTGAGGAGGCATCTTTGTGTAGTAGATAATGGTTAATGTTTGCAACCAGTCAAAGGGCAGAGAACAAGTATCTGTGGTGTGCTTAGCCCTAAATGGGACATCTGTGTTCCACCTTCTCCCTGCGAAGAGGAGGCAGAAGGATGGTAAAAGCCAATGGGAATGAAACAACAGTGTCTTCTGGACAGGACAGGACCCCTGCATTCATGAACTCACGGCAGCTGTGCTTGCTGACACCAGACCAAGCCAGTCAGTGTTTCAACGTAGAACAGAGTGGCTCACACATCTCTACCCCAAAATGAGCAACTTAGGATGTTGCCAGTTGCCAGGGGAGGGAGAATCAGTCTTCCTCAATTCAGAGAAGTAGTTTTCTTTAGCATGTAGTTCATCTATGCGCCTGTGGATTGCCTCATACTCATGTGTCCATAAACAGTACAAATTAAACTCAATGGGATTAAAAACAAAAAGGACATGGAATTGGAAGTGGTGTTATGGGAGACGGAGAGTGGATCCAGGAGGACTTAGGAGGAAGAATTGGTATGATCAAAATATATTGTATGCATATGTAAATTTATTGAAAAAATAATAAAAGATTTTTATTATAATAATTTTAATTTATTATATTTTTATTATAATAATATATAAATAAAATATATAATAATAAAAAGTATAAAGAATCAATAGTACACACACAAAGAAAAAACTACAGTACATTTAAAACATTATGTTTTAAAATAGGATATGAACTCTGTCATTATGTCTCATGATCTAATGTGTCTTACTCACTTGACAGTAGATAAGTGACTTCCTTTATAACAAGGAGTTTCACATGGTCTCTGAACGGATAGTGACTCAGGTGTCTCCTGTGGTGTACCAGGCATGTTGGGAGGAGCTTGGTACATTACCAAAGAGAAAGGCGAAGGGATGGGTGAGCAGTTTGGACTGAGGAGATGTATGTGCTGGGCACAGCTGGGGTCCCTCCACCTGGGTCTTGTTGGGTGGTATTGGGAGCCAATGGTACAGTCACACTCTCCATCTGTCGGAGAACAAAAAGGCATTCAGCAAGCAAGCTCTCTAAGAGCAGAGATGACTGAGGGGAGCTGGACACACAGAGCGAGACTAAGCAGAAGGGCTAAGGTAACAAGTTCAGGTTCTTTGTGATGAGTGTTTGGAGTTTTAAAGGCAGAGGGTGTTACCCGATCTCTTGGCACACTCAGACTGAAGTGTAAGTGACAGAGATGTGGAAATGCTGGACCCATGGCTCTTTGAAACTGGAATCCATGGTATTTGAAAATGGAATCTATGGTGTGAGATCTTAAAACTTAAGGAAAAAAAGAAAAACAAAATCAGATTAACACAGAGTAGCAGTGGTTGTAGTTTAACAGGAAAAACATCAGACTTTCTTTTGACTTTGCCCCAAGTTGTGTTTCCTTCTGCTTTTTGAGCTTGCCAATCACCTGTCCATACAGCCCACTGAATAATTCTTTTTGAGAATTAAGTCACATAGAATAATATTGTGAAGAGTTACACCGTGTGCCATTATTTGTTTGCTCCATAGTCTTCCAAAATGGCTTCCCAGTGCATCTCAGACGCTGTCCATCCATCCTCCACTGCTGAGTGATCCTTGCAGACCTCTACCAGCATGTGTCCAACCCCATGATGTTCCTTTTCAGTTCCTGGCTGATGTCAGTGCTCAGCTTGGCACCACAGCATCCTAGATGAGGAGCGTATGGGAAGGGATGGGTTATTCCAATCTCCATGCGCATAGCTGGTCATTAATTACGCATGCTAATTTATACAGGAACACAGGCATGCATGCACACACATTGTCACACACATGACATCATTTCCTGGAGCACAAAGGCATCTGGTTTTTAGGATGTCTTAAAATAATGAGTCCATCTGTGTGATTGGAGGCAGTGTTGGTGATGTCACATGAGTGACTCAGGACAGTTAAACCAGAAGGAAATTTACATAGTGTTTAAAGGGTGAAAATGATAGGGAGGAAGGAAGTGAAGCCGGATTTTGATAGGAGATTTGCCACAAAGTTTTAATGTGAATCTAGGTAACTACGACTCCTCTGAGGACGATGCCTGAACAGAGATCTCTTTTATCCCCGCAGCCACTCCATGTGTCTACTTATCCGGGAGAGGGAGGGAGAGAGGAGCTTTCCACGCTTCCCAGAAAATTTGCTTTAAAGCACTATTTTTCTTTTCATCTGATTTAAAAAAAAAGAATCAGGAGGATAGAATTGGGAACTCGTTGTTCACCATTTCTAGTTTTGGGCTTTGACGTTTCCTTCTTGTTTCCTCTTGGGAATTTAACTTATGCTTAAAAACACCGTGTTAATGTGGACAGTCTTTAAGGCTAGTGACAAAATATTTGTATTTCTTCCCATTTTCAAATTCAGAACAATTACATTCTTTCCTTCACCTAAGAAAGAGCAAACTGCTAATAAGTTAGGTGCTTGGTGCTTAATGACTTAAAAAAAAAAACACTTCAAATAACACGACATTCGCATCTTTATAATAACATCCGGCTGTTAATTGGCTAAACTACCCAAATATGGGATTACAGTGGCGGTAGTTTTGAGTGGGAATGATCATGACATCCCACCTGTTTTACAGGGTGCTGATGTTGCACCTCTCAACTCAGTCTTTTAAAATTCAGCAGTTTTTCAAAGCTCCCTTTCTTAACTGAATGTTGCCCTGAAAGTAAAGTTCTTGCTAATCAAATAGTTCTATAAACAGTGTTGTTTCCTTGATGGAGAAAATACATGGGCATTGGATTTGGTTGCGGGGGTGGGGTGGGGGAATGGGGGTGTTAACCTCTGCTTTGGGCATAGAAGTGGGAAAACATCACTCCCACCAAACCTTTTGAGAAAAGCTAGTTTTAGAGAACTCAAAAATACCATGACAGGTGATAGATTTTAAAAATATTTTTTTTTTAACTAGAAAAAACAAGCTCTTGTCATTTTCAGTGATGGTGACCCTTGTGTAACCATAAGCACAGTCAAAGATACCTCAAGTTTTAGCCATGATATGTTCCAGAGAGGCACCTGTGATCATTTTACTGAGGGAGAAGGATGATGGTCTTTGGTGCTGTCCACATTTCCAGTGGCAATCCTCCCTCTAGACGGTCTGGAACTTTGTCAGTGTGATTCTGTGGCACCCTCAACTTGTCAACAAACATTTCTGGGATAGTTCAATGGTTGTGACTTTGGATGAGAACTGAGATATGCACACACAGGTGTGAAATGGTATTTTTTTCTGAGGGAGCTACCTGTTTAGGAAAGATGTCTCACCTGTAAATTTAAAATTATAATCAACGTATTTTTCACTGTGAGAGGGATTGTGCTGTGTATGGTGGCACACACCTGTATTTCCAATGCATTGAAAAACAGGCCGGAGGATCATGAGGCCAAGGCGAGCCTGGGCTATAGAAAGGGTACACTGCTACACTGAGTACTGAAGTCTAGGCAGAAATTCTCATCCTTCACTGCTGAAGGAAGGGTAACAGTGGTACACAGTTGGGCAAGAGAGGCTTTGCAAGGAAATGGTACTAGAGGACCCGGAAGGATGAGCAAAAGTTGGTTGTGGGGGTAGGGAAGAGCATCACAGGCTTGACTTTGAGATCTAGACTGTGACTCCTGTGCTAGGTGACTGAACAAGCCACACTGTCAGAATAAGATGGAGTAGCACCCAACACATTGTAGGGTCACTGGGAAGACCAGAGACAATGCATTTAACACGACTAGCCCCAGGCACAGCTCCCGTCCCTTAGAGTTTCAAAGGGGTTCAGTTCATTACTGTGGGAAAGAAGCAGCAGAATAGCTGTGTGCGTTGGGAGGATGAGAGAGCACTCCCCATGTCAGAACAAACCAGGAAGCAAAGAACACAGGCATCAGGGGTGGACACCACCTTCAAAGCCTGCAGCCAGAGACACACTTCCAGCAGCCTGGCTGTACTTTATGAAGATTCCATAGTCTTCTTGATAGTACCATACACTGTGAGCCAAAACTCCATAATGTGAGTCCCAGGGAACATCAGGAAGAGAGACCAGAAGAAATGCAAGAGCCAGAAGATAGGGGTACGGGCTGTGAAATGGTGTCTTTTGGATATGACATGGTCACCATAGTCATGATCACACGGCAGCTACAGATGCCCTCATTAGTCCTGTACAGGACTGGACCTGTCAACTGCCAATCCTAGACTGGGAACGGTGTTCATGAGAACTATTGGTTACTGATGAATTCTGGGGGAGGGTCAGTCACTGACTTGCATACCCAGTGATGAGCCCCCCCCAGGATCCAACGGATAGTTTCAAATCCATTATGTTCACACAAAGGTCCGGAGTGGAGGGGAGCAGGCCAAGTTTATTTCCTGTCTGGAAATGTAAAGTTCAAGGTCTGGTTGAGGAGAGTTGGAAGAGGCTAAAAGCGGCAGTGGTGTACCCAGAACATACTGGAAGACACTGGAAGGCTTTACATCACATCTAGACTTTTACACTGAAGTTGTAGCTTGTCCTTGAAAAAAATTATCTAAAAGCAAAGGAAATGAGAGAATTGGAATAGAATTTTAGCAAAAGCACTTTCATGGTCAGAGGCGAACAGGCTAGAAGAAAGTGACCAGGATCATGTGCCTTCCTGCCCTTGCTGAAGGATAGTTGGATTTCTTACCTTCAGTACCTCAGAATGGGACCTCGTTTGTAAGCAGAATCTTCACAGATATAACTCCTTATGACCAGGTCACTCAGAGGACATTCGGCCCTGTTCCCAAAAGACTAGTGTTCTTATACAAAGGCTTTCTGGAAACAGCCATAGATGTGTACAGGGAGCAGGGGAGAAAGGAAGAGACGCACAGGAAGAAGTCCACCTACCACTCACAGCAGATCCTCCCCTGACAGCCCTTGGGGTGAACCAGTCCTGACGGTATGCTGATTTCAAACTTCCGGGCTCTCGGAATTGCATACAATTCTTTTCTGATTATTGCCAAGCCGCTAGCTTGTAGTTGGCCGAATATCCCCAGGAAGCTGATACAGGGTCCAGGGACTAGAGAGCGGTTGTGACAGACGGGGGTTTGTGCCAGAGTGGTGGACAGGGTGAAGAGGAAGAATCCAAAAGATATACCTAAAGTAGAATCAAGAGAATTTGATTCGTAGACATCAACAGTGGTAAAGTTCTGGATTTTAGTCCTGGCTTTTTACTGCTCACTGGGGTGAACTTAAAGAAACCTTTCATCATCTTTGTGCCTCAGTTTCTCCATCTGTTACAGTATTATGTGTCAGCTTGACTGGGTTTAGGATTACCCAGAGAAGGTGAGCTACCGTGTCTGGGTGTGTCTATGAGGGCGTTTCTAGGAGAGCAGGCTTCTGAGTCAGCAGCCCAGGGGAAGGAGAGCTTCACCATTCTTATTAGCACAGTGGCCTTCATCCCATCTGTTGGGGCCCAAACACAGCGAAAGGCAGAGGAAGGATACAGCCCCTCAATTGAGTCGGGGTGTCCAACTTTACTATCCTCTTACATCAGAGCTCAGATTATTAGGCTTTGCACTGAAACTGAGAATTCCACTGTCAGCTTCCCCAACTCTGACCCACACTCAATTACATCACCAACTTACCTGGCCATTCACCTTGCAGGTGGCAAATGATGAGATTTCTCAGTCTCCTATCACATGAGCCAACTTTCATAATGATCTGTTTAGATAAATACAGATATGCATTGGTTTTATTTTTCCGAAGAACACTGTCTGGCTAATGTATGTAGTTACGATTCATTGGATTGTAACAGACAAGAGAAAGAATGCTAACAGATACTTCATATGATGATATTGCTATTTATAGTAAACACTAAATTCCTGTTTTCAGTATGTGAGTTGTATATGTAAAGGAATTGGCAGTCATTAATATTTCTGACTTGGCCATCAGGTAAAACATTGTTCAGGAAGAGAAGAAACACTGGAGGGAAATGGTTTTGAAAGGCAGTATGAAAAATTCAGTCTTAATTAAATTTAAAATATTCAAGACAAATTATACATGACTAAAGTATACTAGCATATCTTTCATGCTCACTTTAGTGAAGCTCCTTTTATATTTTTAAAGCAACAGGAAGTTTTATATTGTTCATTAAAGAAAGACTTCTGTGGAAAGTGAACATGGATCACCATGTTGTTAGGAGAGCGGAGGAAAAAAATCACACAATCCTATTTGTTTAAAACTCTTTTTAAAAAATTTAGATTGACTTAATTGACTGTTGCATTGGAGATAGAGGTATTGACTTATGACAGGTTGACCAACAATTATTTCTTAATTAACCTAGGGCTATAAACCACTGCTTGCTCCTCTCTTGGATGAATGGTCTCAGATATGGCAGTCTATAATGGAGAAATTGAGTCATTTGAAAGCAATTATCTGTCCCAGTTTTGTAGCAGGTAAAATACAGACACTCTTGAATCTGCATTTCAGATGAACAGAGAGTATTATCTGAAAGTCAAGCCTACCTTGAGCCCTATGGCTTAATTAACTCCGACAACTCTACCTGTGGAACGAGCTCGTGTGACAATACTTGAAAAGAGGCCATCTGCTCAAGGGGCTCGAAATCTACACAGAGACTTTCCCAGCTTTGCTTATTACTGCTCTAGTCACAATAGCTAGAAATGGAAAAAGTCTAAACATTCTTCAACTCATGAATGCATAGTGAAAATGTGGTACAGATGCACTGTGGAATACTCTGGCTGGCTTTTCTTTCCATGGGTTCTGGGATCAAATTCAGACCTTCCTGTTTGTGCCAGGTGGGCCATTGCTCTAGCCTTGGTTTTCCTTTCTCAATGTGTCTTCATTCCCCATCCTTTCATTAACTGTGTCGGGTGGGATTATCCTTACCATTCTTCCATGACCTTCTTCTCCAAGATCACCAAAAACTCCCACCTTGCTGAACTAGTGGTCAGCTGCGGCCTTTCTTTCTCTTTATTTCATTACCATAATTTTAAAATCAACATTCTCCACATCATCAGTTACATGTTAGTGTTTTGTGAGTCTACGGACTTGCTGTAGGGGATCAATACCCTCCTGGACCTCTTTATTTCCACTGTACTTGTTAGTTCGGAGACTTACAGTCCATGAGGGAGTGGATGGTATTGGACTGTGAAAGGATTTGTGTCAAGCAGTTGAGCATTGGTGACAGTATTTTATTTTAGTGGCATAGGAAATTATTGGTTAATCTGATAAACTGCCTAAGAGGAAATTATTTAAATAATTTCCCAGGGGCTAGCCAGATGGCTCAGCAGATAAAGCTGCTAGCCTCACTAGCCTGGCAACCCGAGTTTGACCCTGGAGCCCCTGTATATAGAGAGAGAAAGAATTGACTACACAAAGTTTTCCTGTGGCCTCTACACATGCATCATGGCACACGCCCACCCTACCCCATGCTCCCTACAATAATAAGAAATGAATAAAAGAAAAATTAATTCAACATATGTGCAACTGTATAGTCTATAGGATAAATATTAATGCCCCAGCTCAGAAAAGAAAACAATAAACAACAAACAAAAACCCTATCCTTGTAGTAGTTTCCTGCCTCTGAGATGTAGTATATATGGTGGACTAGAGATCAGGATAGCTGGTGTCAATTTAAGTAAAAATTTACTAACTGACAACTGGTATTTTAAAAGAGAAAATATAAACTAAAATAGCTTTTGTTGAAGTTCAAAGTCAACATTTTGCCCCAAAATGTGTTCTTGGAATTAATGACTATGTTTGGCAAGAAGGATTGTTCTCTGGGGTTGAGAGCATCAGATGGTAAAGACAGGCCTGTCAAGGCTGAGAGCAGGGCTGTGCTCCTCATTGGGAGGGCCCTGGTGTATGTACCAACAGAGCATCCTTAAATGCCAGTGTGCGTCAACACAAGCCAAGTAGATAATGACCATCCATCCATGGTGGTGTTAGATAAATTAAAGCCCTCACTATTGTCTTTCAAGTCAACAAACATTTATCCATGGCTTGCTCTGAACACAGCCTTGTGCTTCGACTGGAGATGCACAGATGAGAATGTGCTTTTTTTTCCACTCAGACAGCAAGGTTGGTGACTCACTGCTCATCAGCACACATAGCAAATTCTACTAATTTCCCTTGGAAATCAAAGAATTTGGAGAAACGTTGGCTGGTCTCCTGCTTCACAATACAGGTCAGGTTATATAACCGCAGCTGAACGGGTGCTCACTACCCATTTTTCAATGGATGATGCTCACTTTTCATAATGACTCCCCCGCTCCCCAAAGCTCCATTTAAGACAGTGATTTGTTCTGTGTTAGTTATGGCTACAGGAACTTTTCTGTGGGTCCAGCTTCAGTGCCATTAGCACAGTGGTGGTTGTCACTGGAGACAAGAATTTTGTCTTTCAGATACCTCTCATGGAAGGGTGTGGCTACTGGGGAGCCTGGAGGTGGTAGAGTTCCCTGAGTGTTTGGTCCAGGTAGTAGCTGCTTCTCCCTTTTTAACCATTTAGTTCAAACTCTATCTGTCTTTAAGACATTAGAAAACTTCTAAACAATGACCTTCTCCCACATCAGGTCAAAACCCACTGCTGGACCCTGGCACATCACCATGTGCTTTTTCTCTGTCGCTTTGATCTGAGTTGTAACGTTACACATGTGATTGTTCAGACACTTTGTTCAGTCACCACTGACTTTAAACTTAACAATGCAGGACCTTTGATAATCCTCATATGTCCTTTGCCCAGTGATGGGCCCTGAATGGAGGCGTAAAGTCCCGCCTGAAGTCTTTATTTCCCTCTTGAGTCAACCCTTTGGAGGGCAGCTCGGAGGAAGTGGCTATGTGGAGGCAAACACACCTTGGAAGCTGAGTTGTCTAAAGCTGCATTTGCCAGGCCCTAAGCTTAGGTTTTACTGACATTTCCGAGGAAGTTTCTCCACCGTTCTGATGAAGGACAAGCCTGTGACCTAATATCCACGTCATTTATAATTGTCTATATTAAATCAAGTTTCCCACTCAACATTTGCCTTTCCAAGCCAAAGATGCCGTTTCAATAAGTCTCGAACCTCAGCGTCCCGAGCTCCCTCAACCAGCCAAACCCAACACGTTAGTTGGTTTTCCTCTGTTGCTTGTAGCTTTTCAACTTTCGTGACTATACTTCTTATTTGTGGTCTGATGACCGTGACTTCACGTGGCATCCACAAAGCATCTTCACTGAACTTTTAGAGCAAACTCATTTCAAGACCTTTTCTTTTTTACGGTAACAGAAAATTCAGCAAATATCCTTGGGGACTCACAATGACTTTCGGTATGTGCTTCCCTGCTCTGAGCCGTTATTTTATACCCATGCTATTTATCATAAGACCTCGTAATATGAGAGTTAAGAGCTGAAGTCTTACTTGTACAAAATGGTAAGGTTTCCATGCCTCTAATTTACCTCTTTTGCCCAGCTTCAACTTGAAGCTTTCAGAATGAGGAGAACTGGGACTTTTGGAAGTTTATGAATATGTTAAATGGGATTGGAATCAGGGTTAATTTTCAAAGAATGTCACTTTGAAGAAACTTATGCATTTGTCACTAAGCTGAGCTAATGTTTCCCTGGGTCTAAGTTTGCTCATGAAGAAAACTGTTCTGTGCTCCCATCTTCATGCTGTTCATGATTAAGCTGTGTTGGGCACAGGGCTCCAGACAGTCTGCTCCCCATGGGCCAAGGCTTCTGTTCTGATTACTTGAAGTTCAGGTATTGTGCACTGCTAAACATTTTAACTATTTAGACAGTCATAAGGAGGACCAGGCTAGCCTCTGCTACATAGTAAGTTTGAGGCAACCTAGACTACATAAGACCCCATCTTACTACAAAACAAAAAAACATCCTGTCTGCCCCGCCTTCCCTAATCAACATGATATCAGAATCCCGTATTCCATTTTAGTTTTAACTCATCTGAAACTCTTGAGTTTTAATTCTCTTTGCCAAGTGGGCAACCATACAATAGGTTGAACTGAAGTCTTGGAATGTTGGGAACCCAAGCTTTCTGAGTCTCCAGGTGGTAGGAGCAAAGAGGTCTTGCTCAGAAACCAAGAATGACTCCATCGCTCTGGGAATGGCCTCCCTCTTAGTTCTTGTAAACACTATAGACCAGCAACAGGGTTCTGAAGGCATAATCCAAATACACCAGAGTTGTCTGAGAAACCTGAGGCTGGGTATTTCATGTAAGCTGCCACATCTGCTGAAGCCTTGCTGACCCTCTAGCAAGAGGGGTCTCTCCTTGGATGCTAACAGAAACTGTGGTTGGTATCTTGTGATTTGTCAATTCTGTCAACAGCAAGTAAGAATGAATCCAGCTTGCATTGACTTCAGTTACTTTCCTGAACTTTTGTGTTTTGGTTTATTTGGAGACAAGGTTTCTTTGTGTAGCTTTGGCTGTCCTGGAACTCACTCTAGACCAGGCTGGCCTCAAACTCAGAGATCCACCTGCCTCTGCCTCCCAAGTTCTGGGATTAGAGGCATGCACCACCGCCACCCGGCTTTTCAGAACTTTTAAGTGTTTAGTTTTCGTTAAGCTGGCATTAGACTTTTCCATGGTCTGGATGCCATTCCATAAAAGTCTAAAGATTAAGCTATTAATGCAGATGGCTTGGTGTTTATGTTATGTGGATGTGTTAGTTGTCTCATTAGTCCCTAAGAATGTTTAGACACACAGTCTGAAGGCACCATCCATCATGGAGGGAAGTCATTGCTGCACGAGCATGGGCCAGCAGGCCACATGGCACCTGCTGTCAGGAACTGTGAGAGGTGAGCAGGAAGTGGGCCCACTTTAGTGGCCTCCTGAGAGACTCCACCTTCTAAAGGTGCTGCCAGCTGGAGACCACATGTTCAAAGACTGGGGCCTGTGTCATGGGCATTCTCTGGGAGCTTGTCAGAAAACGGAACCTCGTCTGTGGCCCCACCCTGAAGGACCTGCTGTCATCTGAGCTCAGAAGCTGAGCAGGGCAGGGCTTCTTACTATCAAGATGAGAGAACATAGAATCCTCTGCTTTCCAGGAACCTATTCATTCTAAATTCACACTGCTGTCAAGATGCTTAGTGTAAAAACCCAGGACAAAGAGAGCACGTGAATGTGAGCCTCTTACTCACATTCACTGTCGTGTAGGTTGATAGTTGTGATGCTTGTAAACTGCCTTCACTGTCTTAAGTTTGTTAGTTTGTGCTGGAGACTGAACCCATTGTCCTGTGCAGTGTTCAGCTTGCCACCTCTGAGCTATGGCCCTAAACCTGATTTCTACAACTGTATCTCCAGTCTCTGTATTAATCAGCTCCAAGACTAAGACGTTCCTGGGACTTTGTGTTTCAAGTATTTCCTGTCAGAGTAATTTGGTGAAAACACGTTAGCATTTCTGTTAATATTTCAAATGATACAAAACAAAACAAAATCAGTTGGTTTTGACGAATGTGTTTGAGCATCTCTACCTCTGTCTTCAGAACATGGCAGAGCTGTACACAATTACAGAAGATTTTGATGCAACAGCAGCTATTTTTATTGTTTTCCAGAACTTTTTTTTCTTAAAGTTTTAGTTGACATGAATTTGTAACTACTTATAGGAAACATATGTGTCCGTGCAGGTATATATTGTATAGTGTTCAGATTTGGGTAAATACATCTTTTTCTCTCTTTTAAGACTGGAACCCAATAACTTGGTTATTTTATTTCATTGTTTGAACATTTGTTATTGTATTGTGGTAGAAACATTAAAACCCTTCTTTCAGCTTGAAAAAAAAAAAAGGTGTTTAGTGTGCATGAGAAACTCACTGGGTAAAGTCCGGGGAGGGCCTGTCGGTCCAAATGACCTCCCGAGTCCTGCCGCAGAGGGTTCAATGGTGAGCCACCTTCCAGTGTAGACGGCAGACAGGAGATGGCAGTTCCTTTCAGAGGAGACTCTCTGTTCCTGTTTTGTTCTTCAGTGAACAGTAGTTTTTGATAGCAGGGTTTGTTTGTCTTGTTTGGAACTGCACCGCAGGTGTTCAGGGCCTGGCGCATACTGAGCAAGTGCTCCTCCACCGAGCGACATTCCAGTTGGCTACTAGAACTTTGATGGAGATTTTCTTGTTTGATTTGTTTTGCTGTTGCTTTCTGAGATAGGGTCTCCCTGAGACCCGGGCTGGCCTCGAACTCCTGGTAGCACTCCTCATCAGTTCCCCAAATACTAGGATTACAGACATGAGCCACTACTTTCATCAGCCTGACCCTAGTATATATAGAGAGGCATGTTTATATGCGTGTACAATTCACTTTGAACTCTTCATTCTTCATGTCTAGAAGACTAGTGTGGATTTGAAAGCCACGGGACAAAAACCTAAGCTTGATGTAACATTTCTGTGAAGTCATAGAATTTCTCTGCTCACTCTTTCTGCTTTGCAGTTTGGAGCTGACAATAACACACAGAGCAATTTCAAAGAAGTGAAATGTGTCTCAAATTAGGTATTCTTGGCTCTGCTGATGCAAAACAATTTTTATTATACTTCTATAAAATTAGTCCCCAGGTCCATCTACATGGAGGGTGATTATTCAGATATTTATTTTATTTGAAAAAATAATTCTTGTAATTACTTTCTAAGTCATTTTCTTTTGCTTTTGGCTGAAAGTTGCTAGATCCAGGAAAGGCGCAAAGCTACACAGAGAAACCCTGTCTCGAAAAAAAAAAAATGTCGTTGGCTTTAAACAATTAAACTTCCAAGATTTCATTAGACTGTCACTTACAGAGCAAGGAATCCTGAACTGGTATTTATGGATGCAGTTTGGAAAGTTTCCAACAAGTTAGTTAAAAACTGTACCTTCCTGTTAGAACTATCCCTCAAGGCTCCTTATGTGCGGCCTGCTACACTCCTACACAAAAACACCTCTGTGACTTGATAATTTTGCTGGTGGTTTTTGGTGTTTATCACTGGGGACTGGAGACGAGCATCCAGCACCCTGTGGTCAGAGGCCAGGAGCATCTATGAACATCATCAAATACCCAGGACACCCCAACTGCAATCACCCCAGAATATCCTTCATGCAGACCTCCAGAAGCCTGGGTTAAGCATGTGGTTAAGCATGGTTGCACATGAAGATCTGTTATTCAGAGACCAAAAACAACTCTTGGACTCAAAACTTGCAGAAGGCTAAGTTCAGAAGCAGCATTGCACGAAAGGGTCAAAATCTGGCTTCTGAAGGAACACAAACCCAGCAGCATGTGTGTAATGCTGTGAATGTCAGAGATAAGTCTGGGCATTCCCCCTTCCATTTTCATAATCACCTCAGCCATTGGGTAGGCTTCTTGTTAATGGAAGCAAAGCAAAATTCTGTCGTGAAAATATTGGATATTCCAATTAATAAATTCCAAATAAAAGTGGAATTAAGCTAAAAATGATAAAGAGCCCTCGAGTGGCTTTTGATTAGAAACTACTGTGGCTCCTCATCTGGGCTGCAGCGCCAACCAGGCAGCAGCTGCTGATAATTTGGTGCAAGTAATTGTAGAGCCAATAAGTTGAAGAAGTGCTTATTAAAAAGAAACGGCTTTCCTATCTGCGTGTAAGTTCAATTGAGTAATGCACTCTACATGCGGTCTGACACTGGGTAAATTATACACCTGATTTAAAAACACTCCATCCAGAAGAGCTCCTATTTTGCTCATCCATAAAATTTTTACTTTCTCCATCGCTCCTTGCAGCAATGTAGGCATAATATCTATCAAATTAGGCTTGGAGGACGTCTCAGTCTGGCACCCCGCAGGCTGGAAACATGTGCTTAATATTACAGCAGTGCTTTTAACCCCGTGAGTGCCCGGGCTCAGCCCACACAGGCACAAGGAATGTGCAGCTCTCTCCTCAACCTACCCAGGAAGTCATCCAAGACAAAGGGTGGGGGTGGAACCTGGGGTGAGCCATTAGGCAGAGAAGTAAATACTGAATTTTAAGGGAACTCGCGCAAAGTGAAGTGTCCTGACTGCTGTTTCATAATTCTTAAAACCACGTATGCCATGCAAACGTCTGAAACCAGACCATTCTGTGTTAACTAATAAGCCGTGAAAGGTGGGGCACAGCATACAGTGACAGCATGTTCTGGGGAACTCTCGGGAAGGTGACTGCAGGGTGTGTTTTATTTACATGTGTAAATATCCAGGTGACTAATTAATTCTAATAAACAGTCCCTTCCTTCTATCTTAGGCATGCCAGGCAGTATGTGTACCAGATGTGAAACTTACAGCAGTCAACACATATGCTTTCTTGCCACCAAAGCATTAAGCAAAAGGATCAGGCTTTCCACAGACCCCCAAAATAGGATGGAAACACATGACCACCCTCAAGACATTGTTCTGATTTGTTCATTTACCTGGGAAGACAGTGCCTGCTCCAGAGATAGTGCCTGCCCCAGAGACTACTGAGCACCCCACTCCCCACTCTCCACCCCACAGTGCCACCCTGTTGTTGCAGAGCTAGAAACATGCACACACCTGTACCCTCAGCCTGAGGCTGCGGGCATCTTCTCTCCCTCTTCTTATTTTATGACCCTGAGTGGAGCCTGCTACCCAGAGCGTCAATGGGGAAAAGTGCACTTACTAGAGAATTCCGAGCCCATTGTCCTGTATTTACTCTGGATCTAAAAGGACACACTGATGTATTGGTCGTAATTTAGCTCAGTGTGGAATGCTGTGGACATCGATGTTCTTCTGATGGCCTACATTTTGTTATAAATGTTTGTGTGATTGGTTACTGGGACTTTAGTCCCCTAAAAGAGGGCCTCTGCTCTCAGGGTATTGACAAGCTAGGCTCTGGGGCTGTGGTTCTCAACCTTCCTAGTGCTGTGACCCTGTAACAGTTCCTCTTGTTGTGGTGACCCCCAAACATACAATTATTTTCATTGCTACTTTATAACTGTAATTTTGCCACTGTTCCGAATTGTAATATAAATATCTGTGTTCTCTTATGGTCTTAGGTGACCCCTGTGAAAGGGTCATTCAACCCCAAGGGGACACTACCTACAGGTTGAGAACCACTGATCCTAGGGTCAACTGGATCCCCGAAACTAGAATAAATATGAGGAAGGAGAAAGAAAAGGAGAGGCCGAGGGGTGACAAATGAAAGTGGAGAGAGGGGAGGGAGGAGAAATGAGCAAGGAACAATCTAGAACAAGAAACAAATATAAACGCAAGAGAAACACGAGACACTAGAGTACCAGAATCACAGAAGGAACAGGGCCACAGAGGCGCCAAGAGCTGTAGATGGATGAGCCTGGGAAACAGACCACTGAGTGAAGAGGGAAGACAGAAGGGACAAGCAACCACATCACCTGAAGTCTGTGGAGTAAATCCTTGGTAGAGCGGAAGTGAGAGTGTAGGGCTTCTTCCATAGAGCTTCACAGGAAGGTGGGAGCTGGACGTTCTCTTTGGGACGAGAGAATCTTGATGTGGACACAATGGAAAGGGTAGATTTGATTCTGGCTGCCCTGCCATCACTGTGAGCAGATTAGCCCCAGTGTCCCTGCTTCAAGGGGTAAGAGGATATCTCCAGCCATACCTGAGAGGGATAAGCACTTCCGTGTGCTTGACAAATGACAGGGGAGGTTAGTCCAGATGAGAGATGTTCAAAGACTCTCCGATGAAAGTTTCTCTGTATTTTTCGAGCTTCTTGCAAGGTGCATTTAAGACCCAAATTACTTAGAGCCTGCAGTGAATAAAATTGCCATACACATCAGCACAGAATGTTCTGACAGTCCTATTCCTAGGTGCAGCTAGGTAAAATTACAGGACTCCAAGAAGTTAAAGGAAGTTACTGACCAGATGGCAAACTTATTTCTGCTACATTTTTGTGGAGCGTGGCAGATCTTACCCCAAGCTCATCCCAGAATACCTGGAGCCAGCCAGGGCTTACTTTTCTTTGAATCTAACCCCAACTTCTACACCCCCACCTTCCCCGAGGAGCTCAGGAAGTTAATCTGTAGAATCTGTCTACATTCTTCTTACTCTATTCCTTCTGCTTCTCAATTGATTTAAGGTTAGGGAGAGCAGGGTTGATTTAATGGAGCCATCAGATGGTCTTTCCCTTGGGCATTTCTACTGATGCAGCATTGCTTATTAACTAGCTGGGGAGTGCTGCTCAAACTTGGAAAGGCTGCGTGTGAACTTTCTTACTTCTTCCTTCATTCCATTTAGATATATCTTTCATTTCAAAGGATTGCAGAATTGTTTTTTAAAACTCAATATAGAAAAATAGATATATAGGAAGTTATAACAAATAGTTTTTCACAAAGAAACATAGATACTTTTCTCAGCGACCAACTCGCTGATCTTGGTTTACTTTTCATTCTCCTATGTGAGGAAGGAGGATGCTAACATATATTACTTAATTGTAAGCTGTACTTTGGTAAGGAATCCTGATGGTTGCCTGTGAGGGTGCTTCATCAGCAAACAGATGTTCTTATCATATTTGTGGCACAAGATGCCCCATAGACCCTCCCCAGAGTTTACTATGATGAGAACTGGGGGGAATTCTGGGATCCTGTTGATTGGAGCTAGATACAGCAGGCTTGAAAGCCGCAAGGTGCCAGCCGTGGGGCAGTACCTCCTGCGTAAGAATTTCAGGTCTACTGTTTGCAGCCACTTGAAACGGTCTCTTTCCAGATTTAGCCTTCTTTTCATCATTTCCCAAGTCTCATCCTTTAGCACTTACCGCCCCTGTCCCCAGATGCTCTGCCCTGTTTCGTTTTCACTTGGGTTTGGATGTGTGGGGCTTGTTTGTTTGGTTTTCGTAGGCTCTGGAAGTGTAGACAAGGCTGGCCTTGAACTCAATATCTATCCTCTTGACTTAGCTGCCCACATGCTGGTATTGTGGACATTCGCCACCAGGCATAGTAACTTATTTATGTTGTATTTTATTTTAAATAACAGTATCTACAAGGTAACATAATCCTTTCCCAATCGTTCCAAATCACTCGACTTAGCAGCTTCCTTGTCCGTTAAATCCCGCCTCTGCCGCCTCTTTGGTCTCAGTTTTCTCATCTATAGATGGCAGATATGGTGCTTTTATGTCGCTGAACACAGCTACAAGATTAATCTAATAAGAACTTCATGCTCAGCGTAGAAGAATTAAAGCTGTTAGCTTGATGGTCAAGATAAATTAATAAGGAAACTAGTTGAACACCTGAGAGCAGAATGGGGCTCACACACTTGCCTAAGTAGATTATTCCTAAACTTGCTTATACTTCTCCTTCTAAATCAACTGACCAGGCAGGATAGGGCAGCCTGGGCAGGCAGGCTGTGCAGGTAGACACTCAGACCTGCCTGAAGGAATGAGCCTCAGAGGTGCCGTGTTATTTTAGTCGCCTTCTTTCTCTTTTGTGAATTATTTCCAAAGTTTGCTAAAGAAGGATTTGTTACTGTTATTTAAAAGAAAACATGCTACAAACAGATTGTGGGAAACCAGAGTCGCCAACAGGGAGAGGAGAGATCTCATCAGAGGGTAAAGACACCTTGAACTTATTGGACACTTAGGATCCAGCTCTGTGGTACGGGTTCTGTGTGTTTTATTTTATTAACAAGCCTGAGGGTAGGTGTCAGCATCATCCTGGTTATAGACTGAGCCTGGGACATGAGCGAGGCTGAAATTGTCCCCAAGTCTTGGAACTGGTTGCAGACCATCTCAAGATGGTTCTAAAACTCCTCGCTCTTACCCTTAGCTATGTAGACCTCTGAGTCAAGTGGACAGCTTCCCGCCTTGGGAGTCTCTGTCAGGAACTCCTGCTCCAAGTTAATTAAAGCAAATATAAAAAGAGATCAAAATAGCCCTCTGTGCTAACTCACTAATCGAGCAATGAACTATGACTCACTAATCGAGCAATGAACTGTGCCTGTAGCCCTGCCGTCTCCTCTTCACCCTCAAATGCCACCTGACCTGCAGTTTACCCTGGTCATGGCCTTTGTTTTCCCATATGGAAGTGCACCCTTGAGCTCCCCAGGGAATTCCAGAAGAGCTAGAGATGGTTTATCCTTACTCCTCTTTTACCCTGCGTCCTTCCTTGAAGGCATGTACAAGTTCAAGATGGAATGAACATTAATATTTAAAATAAAGAGCAAATAGCAGGTTTCAGGTTTTTTTTTAAAGCTGAGAAATATCTAGTAATTTTTAGTTACTTTAATTGTTGCTGTCCACAAATACCTGATAAGAAGTTATTTACGGCAGGGGACGGGGGTGGGGGTGGGGGGAGATTTCTTTTGGTTCACAGTTTGAGGAAATACAGTCCTTCATGGCAGGGAAGACCCGGGACTGTAGGAGGTCAACTCATTATATTATGTTTACAGAGAGCCCATAGGAATTGGGTCCAGGCTATAAAACCTGAAGACTGGATCCCAGTGACCCACTTACTCCAGCAAGGCACTACCTTCTGAAGATTCTACAATCTTCCAAAATAGCTCCTCCAACTGAAGACTGAATGTCCAAATATATGAACCTCTGGGGGAGTGCTTCACACTCAAACCATCCACCGTGCATTCCTAGAACTCTCCTAAGACCCCAGAAGTGGTCCTTGTGAAAATTCCTGGCTCTGCATGGTCCCCTGCTCAGCTCCCTCCTGACAGTACCCACAACACAGACCATCACTGCCCTAGTCTCAAGAAAGAATGTCCTAGGAATAATTTCCTCTCATATACTGACTAAGTCTGGAAATTAATATTAGAGGACAAAACAAGTCACAGAAAGACTTGGAAAGATGGGCTTGGAATTAGACAAGGAAGAAAGAGAGGGTGGTGCCAGGTGGCAGAGCCCACGTACATCACCGCAGGGGAGATCTTCCTGAGTGGGCTGATGCCCCAGGGACCATGGCAGCTGGAGGTTGTTGGAAAGGGGATGTGTCTTCAGGCCTCTAGTCTACCTTTGTTCTTGTTGACTTGACAGGGCATCTCTTGATCTGTGCTTGGCCCTCAGCTTCCAGAGGCTTCCATCCTGTGGATCTTCAGGTCAGGGAGGCAGGAAGGGGAAGCAGTTCAGATCTCAGCAGCAGGCATGGAAAATCAAAATTGTCATTCATGTTCTGCCCATTTAAAAACAATTAGGACCCCAAGAAAGACACAGGGATCGCCCAACGACAGAGAAATGGAATGAGATCTACATGAACAGCCTGGACAGGAGTGGGGGTAGTGAAGGGCGAGGGTCGAGGGAAAGAGAGCTTGGGTGAGTGGGAGATCCCAGCGGATCAAAAACAGAGAGGGAGAACAAGGAATAGGAGACCATGGTAAATGAAGACCACATGAGAATAGGAAGAAACAAAGTGCTAGAGAGGCCCACAGAAATCCACAAAGATACCCCCACAACAGACTGCTGGCAATGGTCGAGCGACAATCCGAACTGACCTACTCTGGTGATGGGATGGCCAAACACCCTAATTGTCGTGCTAGAAACCTCATCCAACTACTGATGGACCTGGAGGCAGAGATCCATGACTAGGCCCCAGGTGGATCTCTGGGAGTCCAATTAGCGAGAATGAGGAGGGTTTATATGAGAGAGAATTGTTGAGACCAAGGTCGGATAAAGCACAGAGACAAATAGCCAAACAAACGGAAACACATGAAATATGAACCAATGGCTGAGGGGTCACCAACTGGATCAGGCCCTCTGAGTGGGTGAGACAGTTGATTGGCCTGATCTGTTTGGGGGGCATCCAGGCAGTGGGACCGGGTCCTGTGCTCATTGCATGAGTTGGCTGTTTGAAACCTGGGGCCTATGCAGGGTCCCTTGGCTCAGCATGGGAGGAGGGGACTGGACCTACCTGGACTGAGTCCACCAGGTTGATCTCAGTCTGTGGGGAAGGCTTTGCCCTGGAGGAGATTGGAATGGGGGGCGGGCTGGGGGGAAGGTGAGGGGGGCGGGAGGGGGGAGAACAAGGGAATCTGTGGCTGATATGTAGAACTGAATTGTATTGCAAAATAAAAATTAAAAAAAAAAAAAGAAAAAAAAAATCTTAAAAAAAAAAAAAACAATTAGATAAGGGCTTGTCTATCTTGTTGATTTTCTCAAAGAACCAACTCTTTGTTTCATTAATTTTTTGTATTGTTCTCTTTGTTTCTATTTTATTGATTTCAGCTCTCACTTTGATAATTTCCTGGTGTCTATTTTTCCTGGGAGACTTTGCTTCTTCTTGTTCTAGAGCTTTCAGGTGTGCTGTTAAGTCACTAGTGTGAGATTTCTCCAGTTTATTCATGTGGGCATTTAGTGCTATGAATTTCCCTCTTAGCACTGCTTTCATAGTGTCCCATAGGTTTGGATATGTGGTGTCTTCATTTTCGTTGATCTCTAGGAAGTCTTTAATTTCTTTCTTTATTTCTTCCTTAACCCATTGGTGATTCAGTTGGGTATTATTCAGTTTCCATGAGATTGTAGGTTTTCTGTAGTTTTTGTTGTTGTTGAAATCCAACTTTAGACCATGGTGGTCTGATAGAACATAGGAGGTTATTCAAATTGTTTTATATCTGTTGAGATTTGTTTTGTGGCCAAGTATATGGTCGATTTTAGAGAAGGTTCCATGGGGTGCTGAGAAGAAGGTATATTCTATGGTATGTACTCACTCATAGGAGAATACTAGATGTGGAACAAGGATGACTGGACTGCTACTCACATCACCAGGGAGGCTACCTGGAAAATAGGACCACAAGAAAGACACGGGGATCACCCAATGACAGAGAAATGGAATGAGATCTACATGAACAGCCTGGACATGAGTGGGGGTAGTGAAGGGCAAGGGTCGAGGGAAAGAGAGCTTGGGGGAGTGGGAGATCCCAGCTGGATCAACAACAGAGAGGGAGAACAAGGAATAGGAGACCATGGTAAATGAAGACCACATGAGAATAGGAAGAAACAAAGTGCTAGAGAGGCCCACAGAAATCCACAAAGATACCCCCACAACAGACTGCTGGCAATGGTCGAGATACAGCCCGAACTGACCTACTCTGGTGATGGGATAACCAAACATCCTAATTGTCGTGCTAGAAACCTCATCCAACTACTGAGGGATCTGGATGCAGAGATCCATGGCTAGGCCCCGGGTGGATCTCTGGGAGTCCAATTAGCGAGAATGAGGAGGGTTTACATGAGCGAGAATTGTTGAGACCAAGGTTGGATAAAGCACAGGGGCAAATAGCCAAACGAATGGAAACACATGAACTATGAACCAATGGCTGAGGGGTCACCAACTGGATCAGGCCCTCTGAATGGGTGAGACAGTTGATTGGCCTGATCTGTTTGGGAGGCATCCAGGCAGTGGGACCGGGTCCTGTGCTCATTGCATGAGTCGGCTGTTTGAAACCTGGGGCCTATGCAGGGTCCCTTGGCTCGGCCTGGAAGGAGGGGACTGGACCTACCTGGACTGAGTCTACCAGGTTGATCTCAGTCTGCGGGGAAGGCTTTGCCCTGGAGGAGGTGGGAATGGGGGGTGGGCTGGGGGGAAAGTGAGGGGGGCGGGAGGGGGGAGAACAAGGGAATCCGTGGCTGATATGTAGAACTGAATTGTATTGCAAAATAAAAACAAACAAACAAACAAACAAAAAAACAATTAGAGCATTCGGTCACATTCATCTGTAATCCCAGTACTCAGGATGCAGAGGAAGGAGGATAGCCTCAAGTTCAAAGCCAGCCTGATTTACATCTGAGTACTAGGCCACTCTGAGTTACATATAATGAGAGTCTGCCTCACAGGGGAAAGAACGGGAGGAAAGAAGGCAGAGAAGGGAGGAGAGCAGAGAGAGTAAGAAGAGGAACTGCAGAAGCCAGGACCAAGACAAGCCATAGGTTTAAACTCAACAGACACTGGATGCCACGAGCTCAGGGCTGCGGATGTGTGAGATGATGAGGTGATACTCAAACAGGGCCCAGCCGATGCTCTGTTGATAGAGTCTTTCTGTGCTGCCTTCTCACACACCCAGGGGAGCTAGCTGACTCCAATTTTATTGACAACAATAATAATAAATATTTCTCAAGCCCCAGAGTAGCATGAAGTGTATACTCAGATGTTTTCAGGAGCATCTTAAGCATTGTACTTAGTTCTTTACAGAAGTACCTTGGTACTGTGCATTGTACTAGATCCTTGGCAGGAATACTCTGGTACTAAACCCTGTACTGAGCCCTTACTTGGTCTCATGAAGTTGTAGTTTTTCCTTTTGTTCGAACCCAGAGCAGTGGTGTAGAAAGCAAGCTGGCCCTCCCCAGTCAGGCAGCTGGAAGGCTGGGATGGGGATTTTTTGTCCAGGTCTGATGTTCTAACCATGAATTCATATTTAGTACCTTGCTCTAGGGCATGGGACTAGCAGCAAAGGATAGAGCTAAAACTCAGGTTCTTTTCACAAAGTCCCTTTGAGTGGCCATAACAAGAAGCCACATGCAGTGTGTGCATGGTGGAAAGGTCTGGTCATGACTTGGGTCCAGGCTCATTGCGGCTCTAGATCCCTTGGCTTTCCAAATCACTCCTCTTAGGAATGGACAGAAGGGCCCCCTCCTCTGCCCACCCCACTGGGATACTACAAGACTCAAATGCACCACACATAGTATGTAAGAGGGTTAAGATGCTCTTCAGCACTTTCGTGTGCTTGTTGAAAGCATGGAGATGGTTTAAATTCTTACCAAATCTATATTGTTATATGTTATGTCACACACACACACACACACACACACACACACACACACACACACACACACGGTGTGGTTGTACTGCATGCCTCTTACCTACTGGCCCCGAGATCCTGAACTACGCAATGAATAAAGATAATCATTTTACAAGAAGAGTCCCTCTTATACTTTTTCATAACCAGAGTTGCATGTAGGGAGTTAGTCCTTGGAAGGACCCCTAAAATGATGCAGTATCTAAGAATGAAGAGCATAGAGGAGATGAATGCTTTTCATGAAGGTTTCACTGTACATTTAGCTGAGTAATATATAGGAAATTTGGTACCTTTTAGTCCCAGGGACTGAGGAGGCGGAAGCTTGGCAAACATCTGCAACAGAACCAGCTGATCTGCTGGTTCATTTTTTTCCTTCTTCTTCAAAAAATGACACTGCTTTATAGCAAAAGAAATGATAGATTTAAGCATAATTTCTGAAAGTTCCCTATGCTTAATTATAATAAATTTTGTGCTATTAAAGATACTTTTCAACAGTGTGACATGACAGAGTTATCAGACACTTTACCCTGACTCACAACGATGGGAACAGCAAAACTGGTCGTATGGTATCGAGGAAAGAAAGCACCGAATGAGTGTACGTGACATGACAGCGCTTCACTAATCACTTCGCCCGTGCTGGTCTGTCTGCTTCCTTAGAACAGTAGTGAGGTATCACTATTGTCCAGTTGTTGTGTACAGGAAGGCTGAGGTTCAGAAAGAATGAACAATTTGTGCAAAGTCACACAGCTAGGAAGAGTAGGCCTGGACCCAAGCTTAGCCAAAGCCTTTCTCCCCAGACTCGATGGTACTGTGAGATGGTAGAGACCTTCCTCAGAAGGGGTGGGGGTGCACTTAGCTTCCTTGTCTCTGTCGTCTGACTCAGTTCACTTCTCAGAACTTGTAGGTCAAGATCCTGAGGCTGGAGGGACGGCACAGAGGTTCTGAGCAGTTGCTGCCCTGCCCAGGACTCTAGTTTGCTGGCTCCCAGCACCCATGTTGGGCCCATCACAACCGCCTGTCAATCCAGGTCCAGGAGATCTAATGCCCCCTTCTGGCACCTGTACTGGCATGCATATTCCCACTCATAAGCACACATATATACATGTAATAAAATAAAAATAAAATCTTTTAAAGAAAGTGATCTGATTATTGAGGGGGTGTGATCTTTTTCTGCTTCCAATGTTTTTGAGGAGGCCGGGTGTTAGATATTTATTGGGCACTTGTTATAGACTAGACATGATACAGGGTGCTGATAAAGCACAACTATGATAAGGTCTCCTAAGGAGCTCAGCGTGTAAGGTAAACTAAGGCATAGAGTGGTAAGTGACTTAGCCACTCAGGGAGACACAGGTGCACAGAAAGGCAGGGCTGGAGTGAGACGGCACAGAGAAACACATTACAGTCTGTTCAGAGAGAGCTTAAGGAGGTTTTCATTTTGCCAGGACCAAATTCATTTCTCAATGAACTCATCTATTTCCTGATAGCTTTTCTATACTTGGCCCCAAAGCCGTGAGGCCCACTGTCAATCTACTGGGACACAGTTATCAACTCCATTTTTAATGGAGAGACGATTGTGAAAAGTTGGGAGGAAGGAGAAGAGCTTTATGCTACCCTCTCCAGGAGAGGGGATTTGCCAGAGCCAGTCCATTGTTACCGTATTTTTTGTATGTTTTCTCTACATTCCATCGATTTGTTTGTGTATACTGGACCCAAACCAAATTTAGTAAGACACAATAATAATTGCAGCTATGTGTGCAAAGATGCAAGAAGCCTGGGCCGCCTGACAGCACAGAAGAGTTCTAAGAAGTGCACCATTAGGCAATGCAGTCACCTAGCAGACATCATGGCGCATGCTCACACAGACCACGGTGGTGCAGGCCAGCCACTCTAAATGGCCTCTCCAGAGACACAGTAAATAAGAGATGTGTGCGGTGTTGATGGTGTCTATGGGAAATTTTGTGTGCATAGAGACTACAAGATATAATAAAATGAATGGAAAATAACAAGCAGCGCGGTTGTTTTTGTTTGTTTGTTTTTGAGACAGCATTTTCTCTGTGTAGCTCTGGCTGTCCTGGAATTTGCTATGTAGATTAGCCTGGCCTTGAACTCCCAGACCTTTGTCTGCCTCTGCCTCCCCCCTGTGCTAGGTAGGATTATAGGCGTGTGCCACCACCATCTGGCTAGCACAGCTGTTTATTATTGGTAGCAAGCGCTGCCTACTGTGCAGAACCGTGTGTGCGGCCCTCTTGTGTCCTGCCAGCGTGGGCTTGTGTCGCCGGCATGGTGACAAGCTTGTAACTGAGCCACTGCAGTGTGGTAGCACTAGGAATTCACCTCTGTGGTCTGCCGTTCATGGATCAGCTTGTAACTATATCCACATATCCACGTATGTGCTTCCGGTGGAGTGATTGACAGATCAAGGCCTTTGCTAGGATTCATAGGGAAATGTTATCTAGCTAAGCTCAAATTATTTATTGAACTTGAATGTAATTTTCAAATTTCTACTTATAAAATAATTCAGTATTAGGCTGGGAATACAGCACAGTCAGGGAGGTGGCTGCTGTGCAAGCAGGAAGATGTGAGTTTGAGCCACAGTACCCGCCCCCCCAAAAGCTAAGCATTGGCCTGGAGAGATGTCAGTGATTACGAGCATTTATTGCCCTTGCAGAAGACCTGGGTTCAGCTCTCATCATCCGTATCTGGCAGCTCACAATGACTTGTAATTCTAATTCAGGGGGTCTGATGCCCCTTTCCAGCTTCTGTGGGAAGCAGGCGTGCATGTGGTACATATTTGCACACACTCTCACACACACAGAATTAATAAATAAACAAACAAACAATTTTCAAATAAAAAGTAGTATGCACTTTTAATCCCAGCACTGAGGAGGCTGTGAGAGGAGGACCCCTGGGGCTCCCTGGCTAGCTCTCCGAGTCTCCTTGACCAGCTCCAGGCCAGCGTGTGAGCTTGTTGCAAAGAAGGTGGGCACCACATAAGGAGTAACACCTGAGGTGAACCCGTGGCTCCCACAATGCATACGTGTATGCACTCCTAATGCATGTGCAGGCATACACTACCAAGGATTCAATTTCTTTTTTTTAAATTTTATTTTATAATTGAATTTAATTTTACATATCAGCCACGGATTCCCTTGTTTTCCTCCTTCCCGCCCCTCCCCCCGCCCCGCTTTTCCCCCAGGCCACACCCCATTCCCATCTCCTCCATGGCAAAGACTTCCCTGAGGATTGAGTTCAACCTGGTAGATTCAGTCCAGGCAGGTCCAGTCCCCACCTCCCAGGCTGAGCCAAGTGTCCTTATATAAGCCCCAGGTTTCAAACAGCCAGCTCATGCAATGAGCACAGGACCCGGTCCCACTGCCTGGATGACTCCCAAACAGGTCAAGCTAATCAACTGTCTCACTTACCCAGAGGGCCTGAGAATGGATAAACAAAATGTGGTACATATACACCATGGAATACTACTCAGCAGAGAAAAACAATGACATCATGAGGTTTGCAGACAAATGGATGGAACTAGAAAATATCATCCTGAGTGAGGTAACCCAGACTCAGAAAGACAAACATAGTATGTACTCACTCATAGGAGGATACTAGATGTGGAACAAGGATGACTGGACTGCTACTCACAACTCCAGGGAGACTACCTAGAAAACAGGCCCCCAAGAAAGACACTGGGATCGCCCAGTGACCGAGAAATGGATGAGATCTACATGAATAACCTGGACGTGAGTGGGGGTAATGAAGGGCAAGGGTCGAAGGAAAGAGAGCTTAGGGGAGTGGGAGATCCCATCTGGATCAAGAACAGAGAGGGAGAACAAGGAATAGGAGACCATGATAAATGAAGACCACATGGGAATAGGAAGAAGCAAAGTGCTAGAGAGATCCACAGAAATCCATAAAGATACCTCCACAATAGACTGCTGGCAATGGTCGAGAGAAAGCCCGAACTGACCTACTCTGGTGATAGGATGGCCAAACACCCTAATTGTCGTGCTAGAAACCCCATCCAATGACTGAGGGAACCGGATGCAGAGATCCACGGCTAGGCCCCAGGTGGAGCTCCAGGAGTCCAATTGGCGAGAAAGAGGAGGGTTTGTATGAGAGAGAATTGTTGAGACCAAGGTTGGAAAAAGCACAGGGACAAATAGCCAAACGAATGGAAACACATGAACTATGAACCAATGGCTGAAGAATTTAATTTCTAACTGCTATAAACAGCAGTGTGACAGCTGACCCTGTGCCATAACAGTCTCATCTCTGTAGGCATGCTACCTCACATCCCTACTTAGAAGACGAGTGGGCCCAGTAGGACCTCACCCAGTCCAAGCTGCTTTCACCAGCAGTTCTAGAGGGCAGCAGACCCTGGCTCCTTCCACGCTTCTCTTGGCAACCAACCACGAATTACTGGCACAGTATCAATTTGTTGCTTGTCTTACTTAGGATTTCTGCCGGGGCAATGAAACACCATGACCAAAAAGCAAGGTGGGGAGAGAAGGGTTTATTTGGCTTACACATCCATGTTGCTGTTCATTATTGAAGGAAGTCAGGACAGGAACTCAAACAAGGCAGGATCCTAGAGGCAGGAACTGATGCAGGAGCCATGGAGGGGTGTTGCTTACTAGCTTGGGATGTGTTTATCTAAGTTGTTCTATTACCAATAAAGACTTGGGAGCCAAATATTGGGGTGAAAACCTGATAGACCAAAGAATCAGAAGAGGAGCAACCAGCTGACCTTCTCTCCACACTTCCCAGATCGAAGAGACTGCAGAATGCCTAAGTGCCTCCCTACTCTTTCCTGTGCGTCTTCTTTATCCATATTACCGCCTTCTCTATGGCTAATTCCAGTCAGCTAGTTGCTGGCTCTACCCCCTGATTCAAGCTTAACTTTATTAACACAGTTTCGGGGTGTCACAGTGCAATCAAATATCCCACAACAAGCTTGCTTCCCCTGGCTTGCTCAGCCTGCTTTCTTATAGAACTCAGGACCACCAGCCCAGGGGTGGCTCCATCCGTCATGCATGGGCTGAGCCCTCCCCCATGGATCACTAATTGAGAAAATGCCTTACAGCTGGATCTCCTGGAGGTATTTCCTCAGCTGAGGCTTCTTCCTCTCTGATGACTCCAGCTTGTGTCAAGTTGACATAAAGCAGCTAGTGGATTGCTTTTCTTGGGTGCTACTCTCCCCGTTTTCTGTCCCTGAGAGCCCCACAGAAGCTTTCTGAGGGGCTCCTTCCTCCTGGTTCTGACTTACCTTAGCCAGATCTGTTGGGGGGTCAGGGTGTATTTCTGATGGGCCACCAGCGTGTGTTTTCACAAAGTGACAACCCAGGTCATCCTTAGGGACGCCTGCTACCAGCCTGCTGAGCGGGTGGCATTGTCACTGGCTCCCAAAGGCAGTGCCTTGCTGTGAGTTGTGGAATTTTTCCTTCTAACCCGGCAGAAAAGGGCAGGACATAGGAAGAAAATATAACAATTTCTTTGATGCATCCAAAGTGCTTGCCCAGCCTTACTAAAGTGCAACCAGAGAGCTGTGGATGCTGTCACATGTTTCCATGCACCGTCGACCAAGAAAGCCTGCAGCGCCTTTCTTTCTGCTTTACTGAAAGTTGCAGGGTTTTTGGTGTTGCCAATTTGGCAGAATAAATCCATTCTTGTGTGATTTTCTAACCACTTATTATAAACGAACCAAAGGCAGCCAAAAGTTTCCAAATTCTCTATGAAGGTATGTGAGGGCTATGTAAACATTTCAGCCTAAAAAACACTAAATCAAAGGAAAAGAGGCTATCAACTTGAAAGTCGGGGGCAGGGGGATGGGAGGGGTTTGCGGTGGGGAGCCTAGAGGGAGGACAGGGAGAGGGGAAGTCGGATAGTACTATTTCAATTAAAAACATATTTTTAAAAAAGTTTCAACCCAAAAGATGGCTAAGTTCTGGATGGAGCCTTGTACCCATTTTCTCAGGAGAGGGAATTATGAACCCCACAGAGTATTTCAATTTTTTTTAAAATTAAAAGTATGCATCAGCCAGCTTGTGAATATCATGTCCCCCTAGATAGAAACATGTAACTCTGTGAACGAACCCGTTCTTCACAGCAGAGGCAGGGGCATCAGTACCTCGGCAGGGGTGCACCGTGATCAAGTACAGACGATGGAGGATGTGCAGAGAAATACATGCATCTGAGCGAGGAAATTAGCTTGTTTGGTGATGGAAAACGGTACCAAAGGCAGAACTCTGAGGGTCCAGCATGGTGGAAGCTTTTTTTCTTTAAATAATTAGGCTAGCATCTGACACTTTAAAAACTCACACAGCGCTTCTGTTGGCTGTTGATTTGTACCTTTGTGGCATCTCCCAGGGTGCACTGCTGTCCTGCCTTCCAGATACTTCTGCATTGTGGCCTACTGCCTTTGTGCGATATAAATGAGTGTTTCTTGTGAAAGGATTTAATTACATTTTATTTCATGTATATGCATGTGTGTGTGTGTGTGTGTGTGTGTGTGTGTGTGTGTGTGTGTGTGGCGTGCCACAGCTCACAGGAGATGGTCAGAGGATAACTTGGAGTCAGTTCTCTCCTTCCACCACGTGGAGCTCGAGGATTGAGCTCAGGTTGTGAGGCGCCTTTCCTCACTGGGCCATCTCAACAGCCCACGTGGAAGGACTCAACGTAGTGCCTGTTTGTCTATTGGAAGTGTAGCACTGAAGAATACGTAAACACACACACACACACACACACACACACACACACACACACACACACACACACGGGGCCTCTCTGCACAGACGGTTTGACTGGCAGGGAACTCGGTTCTCTTGTGTCCTCAGCCTTTCCTTCCGAGGAAGGCCTGCAGGGTTGGGAAGAACATTTGGTTCCCTGATAACACCTTCCCAGTGACAATGACTACCTTCCCCGGGTGCACAGAACTAGCTGGAGACCTCCAGAAAAGAGAAAATGCTGGGGCCGTAGGGTAGCCTTTGTATTCAGAAAAGTCACCAGATTAAGACAGAAAGGTTTGGGGGTTTTATTTGTTTGTTGTCATATTAAATACAAAAAGCCTTTACCTCAGTAAATGCTCGCCCCAGTTTGGAACCGACTGGAGCAGTCACGCATGCTTCTCCAACTCGAGGGCAGCATACATACATGTAATTGGCCGCTCTTTCCTCTCCCCCGGCAGTCTGCGAAAATGCCCCTGCTTCTGCCGCGCCATTAAAAGGCAGCGGTTGCACCATACTGTGATTTGGAAGCTGAAGAAAATGGCCAGGACTGACTGATATCTGATAAACAGTAACAGGAGTCCGTTTATTGCACCAATCGTTAAATAATGGTGCTGATTATAAGGCAGTAACTGCAGATGCAGTAATTGTCTGTCATAAATCTTAGTCACTTCTGACAGGAGCACAATGAGCCGGAGCATCTGCTCGAGGGCAAATGACTTCTGATAAATATCAGCTCCACGAAAATGTACTTGGATGTGTCTCAATATTTTGGAGAGCCATTCATGTTGCTTCCACAAATGTGAAGTTATTATTGGTTTGTATTGATTTCGCCACCTTTTTTTTTTTTTTAAAGAGACAGAGTGACTCAAGGTTGCGTTGAATAGCATCTCAGCTCTCTTTATCTGATCTACTCATTCTCTCAAATGCATGTTTGAGTAGAAAAAAAAATAATTGCACTCTTTTTGGTAGATTGCTGCTCAGAAACACAGCCTGGGAAATTCAATATACAGCCTACAAAAAAAAAAAAAAAAAAAAAAAAAAAAAAAAAAAGCCAATGTTTGCTAAAGGGAGAGGGAACATATTTGGAATTTTACAAAGATTATTTTTTCAGAAAAGATTTTTAAGTCTTAAAATGCCAATCTCTAATGAATTTTAACCACCTGAAAATGAATTGTAGGGTCTCCTATGATGCCTGTAGAAGAATAGTATTATCATATTCACTATAAAATTTACCCAAAATATAATAGCTATGCATCAAGAAATGTCCTGATGTTAAAACAAAAACAAAAACCATGTGGGGAAGTTGGCACCACATAGGGTATTAGCATCACCACATTTTAAGAATATTTCTTCTAAAATGTTTATTTCTTAATAAACAGTTACTGTATCCAGGATGCTTAGATGTACAAAGGGTTAGGAATGTACCTTTACCTGATGCTCAGCCTTGTAGAGGTCGGACTTAAAATGGGATTTGAAGATGTTGAGAGTAATTTAATAAAGGAATGCTGTGTCTGCTTTTGATGGCTATCCGAGGCTCAGGGCTCGTGCTTGGTGTTTCTGTGGGGAGAAAAGGGGAGTTCTGCAACGTGTTTATGAAGTTGCTCCATTTCTTTAGCAGAGAGAGGTCCAGGAGTGAGTGTGTGTGCGTGGGGGGAGGGATCTAAGAGATGGTGGTGACGCATGACGTGAGGGGAGCTTCTCTGCTCAGCTCTCCTGTGGGCTGCCCGAGGTTTTCTCTTCTGAGTCGCTCTGTCTCAGGCTGGAGCTCACAGATGAAGCTGTCCGTCTGTCCACAGAGCCTCACCACCTCACTCAGGGGAAAATAAAGCTTTTCTACAAACCTGACTCATGTTTCCTCCGGTATCTGGCCTTAGAAAGACAGCTCACTGAACTCCCTAATGGCTACGGTTGGGTAGCAACTCTTGAGGGTCCTGTTAACAGCATCCAGGATACAGGGCCCCTTTAACCGAAAATCCCCTTAAAACAATGTCTCTTGGACATTACACTAAATTTCCTGGGAGATTATTTGAAACACAATGGTCTACAGTGAGCCTACTATTTAGAGTATATTTTAGCAGGTTGTTTTGACTGAGACATTTAGGAACTGGGCAAACCAGTCCTTAATCTCAACTTCGTATACAGAAGAGCTCCCCAGACAACCAACCCGGGTGTGAGTACTAGCTCTCCCAGTCAGATTCTCAGCTTTCCCCAGCTTCCACCGAGGTGGTAGCCAGACACACAACTTTTGTTGACTCTAAGGTTGTGGAGTACAAGCTCCCTATAAACCACTTACACATGCTTGACACAAGGGACAGAGCAGCGTATAAAAAGCAGTGTACATCCCTAGAGCTGCTGCTGCGGGCCTTATTAGTATGACAGGTCTATTAACTAACATCCCTGCGTCAGGAACCAAATTCCCTCTCTTGTCTGAGTCTTCCTTTTCAAGTGATTTTAATTCTCTTGATTTTTGTGTTGTAATTTATTTCCCATTCCTGGACAAAATAAAACAAGACAAAACATAACATCATCATCATCAACAACAACAACAACAACAAATCCATGCTGGGAACTTACAAAAATCATGTTCCTTATTTGTTGGGTGTAATTCCCTGGATTCAGTATAAAAAACGAAGCAAATGAATGTCAGATTACCTATGTTATGTTGGACAGGGATTAGAGATGCCAGAGGATTCAAGAAACACCGACCACCTCAGTTTTGTCAGAGCTGGCTAAACTATCAGGTGGAAGGGACATCAGTGACCCCACTTTGCTGGGGTGTAGTGTAACAGAAGGCCAGGAGGGCTCTGGATGGAACCAGTGGCAGGCTGCTATTGCCCAAAGTTTTTGAATACTTCTAGCCTAAGGACGAGCCCTACAGTGGCTTCTGAGTCCAACATAGCTCTAGCTTAGGGAAGACCCCCCTCAAAAAAAGACCTCTGTGGCCCAATGTGTTGAGTAGTTGTAGCCTCTTGGTTTTAGAAGAGACAATAGACAGCATGATCAGAGACTTGAGTGGGAGCATGTGACTTACGGAGTACAACATATTTGACTGAGAGTTAAAATTGAGCAGCGAGCACATATTGTATATAGCAGGAATAAAGCTGGCCTGGATGAGGGTTGAGGTCCCAGCGATGGTGTCATGCTTATATTTGAGAATAGCCAGTGCGTGTTAACTCTGCGTTGGGCTTTAAACAGGAAAGAGTTAAGACAGGTCTCCTCAGTTAGTCCAGGTTAGCCTTGGCCTCACTTCTACCCCTGCCATCACCTCCCAGGTGCTAGAGTTACGCAGGTGTCACCACACCTGGCTAAAACAAATTCCTTCATGCACAGCTTCATTTAAGCCCAGTACACAAAGGAGACAGCATGATTCTCACCATTCAGGCAAGAAACGAAGGTTCAGCAAGTGTGATGATTGCAGCCGTCAACCCAGCAGCCAGCCTGCGCGGGTCGGAATCTTCCCTTTCCTCGTTACCACTGTGGGACCCAGGGCTGCTGTCCAACCTTCGTGTATCAGTTCCCCCCAAGGGAAAAAGAACAGGACTAACGCCTAGCTCCCGGCATGTGGGGCACCAATGAACTGAGTACGTGGCTGTGTTTTGAGCCCCACCTTTGGGTCAGGTGTAAATAACACAGTTATCTGTTGGGGAGAAGAGACTGGGAGTCTTTCTTTGTTTTTACATTTATTTGTTTGTTGAGGGTGTGTGCACATGTCGTAGTCCACGTGTGAATCTCAGAGGACAGCTCTTAGAAGTTGGTCATCTCCTCCCACCATGTGGGTCCCGGGAATTGAACTAGGGTCATCAGGCTTGACAGTAAGCGACTTTTCACACTGAGATGTCATGATGACACCAACAGTGTGATTCTTTTTTAAACATTTTTTCCCACTTTTATTTAGTGTGTGAGAGAGAAAAAGATAGGTAGGGAGAGAGAGACAGACAGACAGACACAGAGAGAGAGACAGAGAGAATGAATGATGGTATGCATGAGGCAGTCAGAGGATAATGGATACCTTTCAGGAGTTGGTGTGCTCTTTCTACCAGGGATCCGGCTCAGGCCATCAGGTTTGGCAGCAGTCACCGTCACCCATGAAGGCAGGGGTTCTCAACCTGTGGGTCATGACCCTTTTGGGGGGATCCCTATTAAATATCCTGCCCATCAGATAGGTATATTATGAATCATAACAGTAGCAAAATTACAGTTATGAAGTATCAATGAAAATAATTTTGTGGTGGTGGTGGGGTCACCACAGCACAAGGAACTGTATTAAAGGGTCACAGCATTAGGAAGGGGAGAGCCATTGCCCTAAGGTCTCTTGACACCATCCAGGAACTGAGATTCTTTATATATATATATATATATACACACACACACATACATATACAGGATATATATATATATATACACACATATACACACATATATATACACAGGATATATATACATATATATATGTATATATATCCTGTTACATTGACTGTAAGGTAAAACTGAGAGGATGATATGAATATAAATATTTTATACTCACCATAGAAAAAGGATACATATCAGAACACTGAAAATCATTAATTACTCCTTTCCCAATACATAATCACTTTATCGTATTGTTTTCAGAATTTGTAATTATAACTCTATATCTAGGAATATCACACTGTGTAAATAAATACAACCCTCCACAGTTCCTAATGCCCACATCCACTATCTGACACACAGAGGTAGCTTAAGAAATTAAACATTCACTGGCTTTACAGATTAATTATAGAATTCTTAGAAGTGTAGGCCATGAACCCCAGAGATGGTCATTTGTGGTCCCTACTCCCTGCTCCCTCTCTCTCTCACACACATTGCCAAGGCACCCCAAGTGTAGACCTCTCATTTTCCTCTCTCCTATTGCCGGGTATTATTCCCCCTTTCAATATTTTCTGGTCTCACAAATGAAAGCCCATTTTATCTTTTAAAACTACTTATTTCTATTAGCTTGAATACACTTGTTGAAAATTTCTATTTTTGTAAAATGTTTATGTTATTTTGCGGTCTGCATTGTTCAAGAAGAAAGTCAAGGTGATTCCATCTGGAAGAAGATTTTATAGTTATGATAGTACCCCTCTATTTTGACCTATTTTGATGACAGCACTACTTTATCTGACACATTTTGGTAACATCCTTTTATGTGATATATTCCGAAGATACTCAGGTGTGTACATGGTGTTTAATAAATTTGAAAAGGGGAAGAAATAAGTATCAATCTACGTAGAAGTGAATGAGATTTCATCTAAAATTCAAACCTGTGCCTGCTCAGCTCTTCCTCTATTAACCTGGGATAGTTTTACTGTGTCCTGCTTGGAAGCCTACATTTTAAAATAACACATTTTTTGCAGCCTCCTCCCTAGTCACCCCTGTCCTGAGAGCCATGTGTACACAACTCTTTCCATGTCCATGTTCACTGATGTTAGGTTGGTGGCTTGAAATCAGACACACTGGGAATATTTAAACTGTGAAAATAGAGAAACATTACAAATTAGAGCCTCTCCCACAGCAGATACAATTGCAAAGTATTTCCCAATGCCCCACTATAGGGGCCCTAAAATGTAGACATCTTGAATTTCTAGGTATTGCTGATCAGGAGCAGGACCAAGACGTGCCAGCACGGGTGAGAGCAGATGCCAGTAGCACCGTGGGCACCCAGTAGCCCTCAGATGGCAGGGCCAGCCCTCGACCTTTGCTCAGACCAACCTAGCTCTGACAAAAAGTGGGCTGACAGTCGCACAGAGTCCTGCAGCAGACGGACTTGGCTTTCTTAAGAAGCCTTGGTCCCAATGGTTAGATGGTTAAGAATCTCATCACTACTTCCTCACCACTCTCAAGGGCTTCACCAAAGCACTTTCTCCAACCACGGTTGGTCTGTTCCTCACGGTAACGGCTCATTCAAGCTTCTCTGCATCTTCTTTTAGGGATCTTCATAAACAAGATCTCTGGCACAGGTGTCTAGTCCAACCTTGCTAAAATATGGTGGAGTGGTGTTTGAGTTAGTCCCAGAGTGTTGTCTCCCTGCAGTGCAAATAACTTGGTACTTCAGAAAAACTGGGGACTCTGATGTCTGCACAGCAGTGAGCTTGCCTCAGCCTAAGTGGCATTATCTGAAACAGTGGGGCCAGGAGCCCTATGTTCCTCTGCTTCGGGATTAAACAACAGGGAGGGCCTTGCAGTTCTGAACTGAAGATGTGAGCACATGGCTGGATGCATGATACAGTTTGTATACAGGATACAGTTTTCAGGAGTCATCTGGGAGATGAATTTTTGTACACTGAACTTTTGGGTGCTCTAGGATATTTCCAGGACTTTCAAACTCAAAGGACAGTTTATTTAAAAATCCTTTACTGCCACAGAATTATGAGCCATATCATTGCTACACCACCTTGGATGATGTATGATATCGTGATATGAACAAATGGGAGAAATGGAAGATCTGAGCATGCTCCACCAATCCAGCATGGGTACGAGCTGAGGCTGGTGGGCTGCCCAAGGGAATGATGGGTCTGTGTGGTTGCCATGGTTGCTGCCAGTGGCTGTGAGCTGTCGACTCTAAAGATGAGGACCAGTTAGTCAGCATCACAAGGCCTCTCGTGCTTTTTTTTTTTTTTAACAGAAATTCTCTGTTTCCTTGACTATTCCAATGGTGAATAAGGATGAGGGAAAGAGTCACACGGCTTCCTTCTTTTCCTAAGTTGCTTGGCTACGGTAGGAACTGTGCTGCAACCCATCAGTTATCAAACGCAGCTTCAACACAGGTGTTTGGAGATCAGCCACTCACTAACCACAGTGACAGCTGGGGGATTTGTGAATATTAAACTTTAGACATAACTAAAACCTCCAAACTTGCCTTGTGATACTACATCTCAGCTTTCTGTCCTGTATGAAGTGAGCCACCTCCTCTACTCTGCTCTTCCCATGACACATTGTGCCACCAGGACTCAAAGCAACAACCAGATAACCATGGCCTGGGCCTTTGACATCATGTAAAAGAAACGTTTGCAGCTTATGAGTTGCTTATCTCAGATATTTTGGCAAAATTGCTGTGGGATGGTCTGTATGTCAAATCTGTTGCTCTGATTGGTCAATAAATAAATCAGTGATTGGCCAGTGACCAGGCAGGAAGTATAGGCGGGACTAACAGAGAGGAGAATTAAGGGAACAGGAAGGGAAAGGGAGTCACTGCCAGCTGCCGCTATGACAAGCAGCATGTAAAGATGCCGGTAAGCCACGAGCCACGTGGCAAGGTATAGATTTATAGAAATGGATTAATTTAAGCTATAAGAACAGTTAGCAAGAAGCCTGCCACAGCCATACAGTTTGTAAGCAATATAAGTCTCTGTGTTTACTTGGATGGGTCTGAGCAGCTGTGGGACTGGCGGGTGACAGAGATTTGTCCTGACTGTGGACAAGGCAGGAAAACTCTAGTTACAAATGACAGAGAGCTGACTAATACTTTGATAGAGAATTGTTATCTAATATGTGTAAAGAACTATAGCTCAGTAGTACATGCACTAAGACACACACACCAAGACACACAAACACACACACACACACACACACACACACAGAGAGAGAGAGAGAGAGAGAGAGAGAGAGAGAGAGAGAGAGAGAGAGAGAGATCCAGTCAACCCCCGACACCAGATTTTAAAAAGAGACAAAAGATCTGAATAGACATTTCTCTAAAGGAGACAAATAGTGAACAGGCACATGGAAAGTTGTTCAACATAATTGGCCATCAGGAAAAAAGAAAGAACTGATCCACGTGAGCTAGCCTCTCCACACCACTGGGATGTCTGTTATCAAAAGCAAGAAAGGTAAATGTCAGGGCTGGAGAGATGGTTCAGTGGTTAAAACACATGCTGATCTTACAGAGGACCAGAGTTCAGATCCCCACACCCACATCAGGGAATGTGACCTTGCTGTTCCCCAAGGGCACTTGCACTTACGTGTGCACACTGGCATGCAAACTCATGTACATATAGTTAAAAATAAATAAAAATTATTTTATAAAAGAAAGGTAAATGTTGACTCAAATGTGAGGAAAATACCCAGATTTTGTTAGTGGGACTGCATGTTGATACAGCCTCTATGGGAAATAGTGCAAATTTCCTCAGTAAATGAATAACAGATTGTATTAGCTACACACAGCTATCACGTGATCCCATAATCCCTCTTCAGGAAATATAGTCCAAAGAACTGAAACCAGGATGTTATGAGATATGTGGTAGTATTTCCAACAGAATTGGTATTAACGAACTCTTTTATTTGATAAATTTATAGTTAATTTTCCAGTCATAATTTCTAATAAGATGAATAATGAAAGATACAGCCAATATCAGCAAAAGGTTTTTGAGATCCTTGAAATGCTTTAAAATGGTTTTGAGTTTTCTTTTTATTAAATTCACTTATTTAGTGTGTGTGTATGCTTGTGTGCATGCCACACCACTTATATGGAGGTTAGAGGACAATTGTGGGAACCAGTCCTATCTTTCTACCATGTGGGTTCTCGGAGCTGAATTCAGGTCATCAGCTTAGGCGCCAGGACGCTTTACCTGCTGAGGCATCGCACCGGCCTGAGCTGCTCAGGTTCTGAAGTGTGTAAAGTGCCGCTGGAGTGTGTGAAGACCTCACTTAGAGCCTCTTCTAGGAGCCGCCTCCCTTCCACCCTGCTGCACTGGGTCCTCTAATCTAGAGCATGCCACCCGTGGCTCCTCCCAGGCTCTCCTCTCTCTGTTCAGTCAGCTGCCACTCATCTTTTCCGATGTTGCAGTCATGTGTCTTGATTCTCCGTTGCCTTCCTTGCTATTCCTCTAACCTGAATGTTTATCAGTGCCCAATACTTTTGTTAGCGTTTATTAACTGTGGAAACTAATGTATCTCATTAGAACACGTCATCCACCTGTATAATACACTTTGATCGTCTTCAACCCTACATTCCCATATCCCGTTCCTCCCTTCCACTGCTCCCCTTCCTCTACCTCCAAGACCTCCTTCTATTTTCATGATTGTCACTGTTTTTCATTATTATTATTACAAGCATGCATACATATAAATATATGTGACATATTGGGTCAATTTAGTGCTCTCTCTGTGCATGTGTGTGTGTGTGTGTGTGTGTGTGTGTGTGTGTGTGTATGTGTGTGTGCTTTTAAGGCTGTCCACTTGGTATTGGATAATCACTTAGGGAAGACTGGTTCTCCCTCTCTCAGTAGTCATTTATTGACTGTAGCTCTTTACTAGGGGTTGAGCCTTGTAAGATTTCCCTCATCCAGCCGGGCAGTGATGGCACACTCCTTTAATCCCAGCAGTTGGGAGGCAGAGGCAGGTGGATGTCTGTGAGTTCGAGGCCAGCCTGGGCTACAGAGTGAGTTCCAGGAAAGGTGCAATGCTATACAGAGAAACCCTATCTCAAAAAACCAAATAATAATAATAATAATAATAATAATAATAATAATAATAATAAAAAGATTTCCCTCATCCATGTTGGCAAGCAACTGGTGTTGCCATTATTCAGATCTTGTTTAGGCAGCCACACTGTTGAGATTTCATGGGTGTATCTTCCTGTCCTACAGAAGACAGTCTCTCAGCAGACACCCTGGTCTTCTGACTCTTATAAACATTCTACCTCTTCCTCTACAATGTTCTCTGAGCCTTAGCTGTAGGGGTTATATTTTAGATGTATCATTTGGGATTGGGCACTCAAGACCAATTTGTTCTCTGCATTTTGACCAATCGTGGATCTCTCTAACATTCTTTTTCTTTGGTGAGGGTGAGAGCTAAACCCATCTGTGAGTGTAAGGGTATTTTAAAAGCAGTTAGGAAGTACAGTGGTTTAGGAAAGTGACAATAGGTTCTCTAGGTTCCATGGCCTCACTAGTCATGAATATTTGGCTAGAACTAGAAAATATACTGAGTGAGGTACTCCAGACCCAGAAAGACAAACACCACACGTTCTCTCTTGTTTGTGGTTCCTGGGTCTTTACACGTGAATATAGAACCTGGAGTGACTGCAGAAGCCAGGAAAGTAAAAAGAGATGGAAAGGCTCTAGACAGGAGACAGCAGGTCTCAGGTAGTATGAGGAAGGATGGGAAAAATAGGTGTTAATTGGGGAGGGAGAGGGAGCAGTACAAAGTGGGGCAGGGGGAGAAAGAGGGATAAATAGCACTAAGGATGTTTGAAAAGCCACAGGGAATTGTACTATTTTATGTCTACCTAAACTACATACAACATACATACATGTGCATACATGTATCTGTAATTTCAATGAAGTGGCGCAGTTAGTGGTGATAATGCTTCCCCAGGGTATAGCCTATCCCACAGAATCTCCACACATAATCCCCATACAACAAAAGGATGTTCTTGAAAAACATCCTCTTGCCTTGGTCAAGGGAATTCAAGAGAGGACCCCAAAATAATACAGGCCATTGCAGTTGTCCTTGCTTGTCTCTCAGAAGTTGAAGGTAAGTTCCTGTTTCTGAAGATACCATGTGCTTCAAACATAGGAGTTGAAGGAATCGAGCTGGACCTGACACGGAAGCCTCGTCCCTGAGGACTGGCTCTCTCTCTCCCAGTATTGGAGGGAGCTATGCACGACACCAAGGGAGAAGAGCAGTCAAGAGTCCCACCCAGCTTGGACACCTATGATCCACAGCAACGTCCAGTAAGGCAAAATATGTCCTGTCGCGGAATGGTGGCATTTTTTGTCTTGGGGTTGACCCACAGCTGTCCAATTGGACTTAAGGCCAGCTCAACAGGGGGACTTCATGCCTGGAGCTGCAAGCCCAGCCCTTTACAGTTTCTGTTCTGTCATACCAGGGACAGTCTGGGAGACTGCAGGAGTAGAGTCTCAGTGTGCCATGTGTTGATTTTAGTGACTGCACAACATGAGGAAGCTGTCTATTTATAACAGGTTATCTAATTTGTAAAAAACATTAAGCTAAAGACACGGAGTCTCCCAAACACAGAAGTCTTGTTCAACAGGAAGAGAATAATTAGACTAGCTGTTACACATTTTCAACTACGATATTTATATTTTTTCTGTGTTATCCAATCTCCTATAATCAACAACATTCCAGGAATCCTTTGAGAAAGTGATTCTGTTTTTACTAAATAAACAGCTATATAATATCATGCATCTAATCAATTCTAAACCAAAACAGCTTATATTATCCTTGAACTGATAGTTATATGTGGTTTCTAGTACAAGAACTACTGAAATTTAAAACCATTTAATAACAGATTATAAAATAGTTTCCTAAGTCTAGCAGTGAAATTCTACCAGTGTACTCCTAGATCATGGTGTTTATTGTGTTTTCCATTTATCATATGTGTAGAGGTATATATTCATACATGTAGCTGAAGTTTCCCTGGTCCTGCCCGGTTCCAGCAGCCCTGCAGCCACTTGGACCCAAGTTAACACACGGAGGCTTATATTAATTATAACTGCTCGGCCATTAGCTCAGGCTAACTATTGACTAGCTCTTACACTTAAATTAACCCATAATTCTTATCTATGTTTAGCCACGTGGTTTGGTACCTTTACTCAGTTCCACTTTCACATCTTGCTTCTTCTGTGTCTATCTGGAGACTCCTGACTCTGCCTTCCTTTTCCCAGAATTCTCCTCTCTGCTTATCCCGCCTATATTATACTTCCTGCCTGGCTACTGTCCATTCAGTGTTTTATTTATCAAGCAAATCAGAGCAACACACATTCACAGCATACAGAACAACATTCCCATCACATACACATATGCATTTTGTGTATATGCTACTTGTGTGTATGCATATGTACACAGAGAGAGAGAATATGTAGATATCATATTTACATATCATTTATCAATGCTTATCTCCTTTGTCCTCAAACTAAATTTTAAGCTCAACAATGATAATAAAACAGTAACCACCATCTTACTCATCATTTACTAGATGCTTGGTACTCTCCTGTGAGGCTCACACATCACTATGTTGTCTGGTTCTCAGAGCAGTCTTGCTTAGAGTTAACATAATTATTATACTTCTTTGACAGATGAGAGAAACCAAATCTGAGAGGTTAGGTGACCTATCCAAGGTTGCAGAGGTTGCAAGCAGAAGGGTAAGGGTTTGAATGTGGAATATAACCCTGGAGTTCCCTTTGGCCTACAAGCAGAGACTATGCTCCTGCTGTCTCTTTATCTGCTTTTCATGGTGGCACTTAGAAGAAGTCTGGCATCTATCCACAGCATCCCCTTCATTCTTGTGCTGACTTACAGGGTCATCACCAGTGAGTGTCATCCACCCACTTTGCAGGGCCTTCATCCTGCACTGGGCAGCTTTGCTGACATGCTCACCTTTGTGGTTTGTGACAGAGGGATGCCATTTTTGGCCATTCTCCTTCTTCGAGTACAAAATTAACCATACTTTATGACAAGAATCTTTAGAGATGAATTCCATATAGATGTTTAGTCATCAGTGCTCAGTGCTGGTGAGGACATCCAGAGCATTAGAGAGCCACAGAATGACAGTTCCTTCCTGCTTCTGCTTTTGGAGGCATCTGAAAACATTTCATGATTGTCTATTTCTAACAGCACACATGAAGAGCCTTCTGTGAGGAGAACTTAGGAGCAGATTTTCTTTGATGGTACTCATAAATAATCTTTCCTCTGCCACCTTGGTTTTCTCCACACTTACTATGCCCCAGGTGATCTGAGGCTGTGCCCCATCCTTGAGCCCCTTCCTCTCATCCTCCTTGTCACTTGGATCCCTCCAGTTTCTAGAGGTGTGTCTTCTATGGAAGGAACCTAGAGCCATCACCAGCTGCCCTTGGCCCCTCACTGGCGTTGGAAGACATCATGTCTTCAGTTTTTGGTTTCTTCAGAGCATTAAGTGACATGAGAGAGTCGCCTGTCACAAGCTTCAGAAGCCATTACTTCTGTCTCTCCTCTCCATGAAGGACAGAATGTCATAAAGAAAAAAAAAATCAAACAACAAAAGATGGGGTTCAGTTTCTCCAGGATTACCTTTGGATTACTCCTGTGGTCGGTTGTGTCTCTTGTTTACTGAACCTCATAAGAATGGCAGCCAGTTGGTTCATAGCTCTGAAGCTTTGAAGTTGGTTCACTTGCAGTAAGCCACAGCCCGAGTGCACAGGACCACACTGGACACAGTCCTGGGTGTGAGGTTGATGCACTGGGCTACGATGGTAAGCATGACAGCCAGCTCCCTGCTTGTGGAAGAATCTGCCCATCTCTGTTCTCTACTCTGATGCTCTCCTCCCTCCAGCCCTCCTTCCTTTGCAGATATGAATTTGCGTATAGGAATTAGTTTTAGAAATATGCAAAAGCATATATATTTAGAAAGGAGACCCTGAGAGGGTAATGTTGAGTGGCAGGGACAGACAGAGTGCAGATGAAGGCACATTTGGGTCATGAAAGACAATAGAAAGCTATTTCTATTTTTTTTCTACTTTCAACTTGGTCATAGCTTTCTTTTTGTATTGGATAAGTGTACAAGAATGTAGTTGATAGTGAAAGCATCTAAGTGAAATACCACAGCTTGACACATTCTAACTGCATAGAAATTCAACGAGACTCTGAGAGTTTGGGTCTGGGAAAGAAACAGTGGTACCAAGGTGGCATCCTATGCACATGCTCGAAAGAGGCTTAATCTATACAATTAATATGCATGAATAATCATAATAAAACTCTAGTTTGTTTAATGCAAGAGATTGTGGTAAGTACACATGTACACATGTGAATGCCTGTTGTGGTGCTGAATGACAGATGTGGAAGCTGATGTGGAAAGAAGTGGCTATGCTGTAGGTCTCTCTTGTCTTTAGACTCCTGGTACCTTTGTTGATGGTGGCGATGTTTTCTGGGTTAGCTATGACTGGTTGTACCAATGTTGGATGGACCCTTCAAAGTTTATAATAATTTTATTACCATATAAAACATTTGAAACTGATGTAGTTTCAAAATATGGGAGCCAGAGTTATAGTGCACACATGTAATCCCTGCAGCAAGAGGCTGAGGCAGGGAATGGAGAGTTCAAGGCTGGTCTGGGGTACACAGTAAAAACACGTCTCAGAAAATAACAACTACAAGCAAAGGGGCGGGTGGGTAAAGTTGTACTTTGTGGCAAAATGCAGACTCAAGGGGCTTGATCAACAGGAGAGAAAGACATCTAAGCAGCTCATATTGTATACAAAAAATATACTGCTACTGTGTATAAAACAGCCGTGCAATAGGCATGCAACCACATGAAACACATTTCTAAAAATCAGTCAACATCAGACCTAGTTTATTCCCATTTAATTACAGAAGTGAATTGCAAAACACACTCCCTAGGGATGAAGCTGCAGTTAAATTAGTGACCTGGAATATTGTTGTAGGGTAAAGTGTCTTTGGGATGTTTCAAAATGCATCAAAAGCTCCAAAAGTCAAAATTTTAATTGTTTTAATCCTCTAAACATATATTCCAAGTGAATTTTTCCAAAAAGGACTATCTGTCTACCCATGAAAAAGTAGACTTGTTTTCAACCTTACAGTGATAAAACTTTGTAATAAAGGGAGGTCAGAGTCAGTGGGACAGTCGCCACACACAGAGTCACAGCTTACGAAGGCTTTGCCTCTGCATATTGACCTGTTTTTGAAATCACTAGCAAGCAGATCTGGTCACAATAACTTCAGATTTGTAGACTACACACATTTATGTTTTCTAGAAGAAAGCACAAAATGAAGTTTCATTGATATAAGCAACAAATGTTGAACAAATATTTGTCTTTTGTTTTTAATATGAACATCATGGTGACTTGTGCAATAAACAATATTTTAAATACAATAATTAAATTTATTCATTAATATGTTAATGGCAACATAAATCAGTGTTTAGCTTCTGCTGTTTGGTAGATGAACTGGTGCAGCCTTTTCATGATGGGAAGTCATTTGCTGAACAGTGCTCTGGAATAAGATGAAGAGTCATTGGGTTTTATTTAATGTCTATGTCCTTTGAGTTTTAGAACTGGAAACTCAAAGGGAGACCCTTGTACTGTCTAGTACAGTTTGATCTTCAGCCTCTGCTCCAGTGACCCCCTTTCCATTTTGAAAAGGATGATTGTGTTAATGGCCTGAATCGCATCCTCTCAAAATACATCACTGAAGATCTTACTCCCCAGTCCCAGTCAGCACCTCTGTGCAGGCTTCCCTGAGATCTTCTGGGGATTGGTCCCAGAATCCCCATGAAATCTGAAGGTATTCATTTATCTTAGATAAAATGTCTTGTTTGCATAAAAATTACACACAGCCTCCCATGGGATTGCTAAAGCACCTGTAGATTACTCCTAAAACTTGGGAGTAAATGCCAGGGAAATGTTGGTTCCATTGTGTTGTTGGGAAATAATTATAAAAATGACTCTCTGCATGTTCAGCCTGGATGCTGTTGTTCTTCTCTGAGTGCTTTTTGATCTATGTTGGGTTTATGTTGGGTTGAATGATGGCCGTGGATCTGGAGGCCATGGGCTGTCATCACTGGAGGGAGCCTTTACAGGGTTATAATGTTTCATTGAGGCAGTTAGGTGAGCCCTCACCCAGTATGACGAGTGTCCTTATAACAAAAGGAGACTTAGACATTCTGGAGATGCCAACGATGTGTGTGCCCAGTGGAAAGACCAGGTATGGGCAGGTGGATGTCTGCCTACCGTGGGCTGAGACCACAGGAGAGTCTAGTCCTCTTGCTACCTTATCTCAGACAGTTAGTCTTTAGAGAAAGAGAAAATAAATTCATGTTATCTGAGCCACTTGGTGTATGGAAACTCTTGGTAGCCCTAGCAAGCCAATATGGATGGTTATCTAATATTTGTTACTAGGTAGCAATATAATATTTAGTAGAACACATTTAACCAAATTTGACTGATGTAAAATGCATACAATTAATCTTTCAGACATCTGGTTAGTTAAACTGATTAAATTTCCCCATGGGCAGAAAACTTATGACCTGTCAAGGCCAACCAACTTTATATTTAGTCTGCACTAATTAGTTTACCTATCTGCTTAATATTGAACCAAGTTTATTATGTACAGTTTCTCCTCAGTGGACCTAATTCTGACTTTAGGGTCATAAGTTAAATCAAGTTCCTTTCCAAATGACATTTTTCTTCCCTGTTGATTTCCACTTTCTCAGGGACTCTCCCTTCCCCCAGTTCCTCTTATTCCCATGTGCTGTGTGATCAGCGTCTCTCTGGTGACCATATTCTTTCACGATTTAGTGGAATTTTGAAAGCATCTCCACACAGGATATGCTGCTTGCTCCTTCACAAAACCCATTGACAACTTTTGGTCTGGTTGAAGCTTCTGCTGAGTGAGGACATCGATAGCATTTTTAAAAAATCCTTGTTATCCTGAGAACCATGGAGCAAAGGATTAAGCCCACACATGGAGAAGCAGCCTGTCAGGAAGGCTGAGAGCATGACTCCCTGTGACTACAGGACCTGTCACCCCCTGCATCTGCAGACAGAAACAGACTTTCCTCAGACACATTAAAAACTTAAACCTTTTCAAAGTTCCCCTATATAGTGATCACCTTTTTAAAGCTGATATTTGTTGTTTCATATTTAATTTTAGGGATTCAAGTAACCATAATATTAATTCAACCTTTTGGTCATTTTTTTTTTTTGAGACTCATTCCTTCAAGATCACCTATTCAGCATCTACGGAGTTAATTAAGGGTTAATAGGGCAAATTAAGGATAACATTGTGAAGGCACCTGTGTCCATGTGAATGGTTGACAATTCTGCCAAATTGCTGAAACCTTCCATTTATACTGTTAGTGCTCCTTCTACAGCCACTGGAGCGTGTGTTTCAGGATAGAAGCATTCTTATTTCTTCTCTTCACATCTGACTAGTCTACTGTTCAATGTTCACTGGAACCCCTGGCTGGTGGGATGCCATGTGAGATATTTAAACTGTGATCCCACAGATGCTCAGGGTGAATTTTCTCAAACTCAGCAATTCCCTACAGGAGGTACAACTTAAAAATAGTGCCCAGCCCCCTGCATGAGCTTTCCTGCTCAAGCTCACTGGCAGGTATACTGCATTGTGTAGTGTCACAGGGTCTGAACTCTAGCAACTACTAGAAAGCCTTTTATCAACTGCGATCAAGTTATTCTTAAAACGTGAATGAGGGTTTTCATCTCATGGTTCATAGGGAACTAAATACTGCAAGTTAGTAAAAGTGTTTGAAGTTTCTCTCATTCTGTGCACAAATATCATCTTTACAGTAACTTCAGATCTCATCTGAGGAGGTCATGGAGTCTAGGATTTTTTTTCCCATTCTAAGCACAATTGTTCCAGCAACTGCATGCCACATGGGAGCTTGTTAGAAATGCGAAGTCTCAGGCCATGTCCAGACCTGCTGAATCTGAAGGAGCATCCAGAGAGATACCAGATGTCTTGTGTGCACTCGGTGGAGTTCCAGAAACAGTGGTCTAGATGGCAGTTCCTAAATTTTCCAAGACAAGCAGCTGTACTCGGGACTTGATGGGTGCTGAAGCCAACCTAACTTGAGGAATTTCAGTTCCAACATTAGATCATGTTCTTTTTCATGTGATTATTTATGTCATTATGTCACCATTTCTGATATAAAAGAAATCCCCTTGCTAATATTAACATGGCAAAAGAATTAGACTGGCTTCCACATGCTGGAAGGATGTGCAGTGCCCTGCCTTGCCCATCCTGCTCACAGCCAGCATGGAGCATGGCTGGGGGCCTCTGATCAGGATTGCTGCAGGACAGTCCATTCCCTCGTAATTCTGGGGAATGCTGCAGGGGGCCCTCTTTGAAGAGAGACAGGCTCCAGGTAAGCAACCAGGGATTCAGTTCCCTTCCAGAAGGGGGAACAAAGAGAAAGCCAGGAAGATAGCCAGACATGCTCCAGTGAGAATCAGGGGAGAGTCTGTTAGTATAGAAAGGAACCCCTCTCATGTGGAGAGTGTGAGCAGCCCCCACACAAAGCTCTTCCTATAGTGTTAGCTTGGGTCAGAATAATGCAGGAATTTGGAGATGAGCTGAAGGCCAGAGGCATTTTGTTAACTACAACTTAGGAAGTCAGTGTGAATGAGTCCATGTAAGTTTAGATAATATCGAGAGTATCACCAACACAAATGCCAGGATCGGTAAGAGAAGCTGGAGCAGCAACAAAAACAGTACAAAATCTTTGAGTGATTTGTACACGGTACATATGTATTCTCTTATCATTCTAAAGTTCACTCACTCACTGAGCTACTTTTAAAAATAATTGTATTGGTTCTTTGTGAGTTCCAAACAGTGTGTTTTGGTCACATTTACCCCCCCCCTCCAACTCTTCCTAGATCTTCCCCTTCCCTGCCCACCAAACTTGGTATCCTATTTTTTTTAAAACCCATGAAGACCAATTTGCGCTGCAAATTCTTGGGTGTGTGATCTTACACTGGAGAGCAGTGGACCCAACGGGACTCCCAGAGGAGACGAATTCTCCCTCTCAGAGCAGCTAGCCGTTGTCAGTAGTGCCGTGGTTAGGGACGGGATCACCTGCCCAGCTCCTCTCCATGCTGGTGTTTAGCTTAGCTAGGGCTTACACAGAATTTGTGCATGCCTCCTAATGGCTGTGAGGTCATATATGCAGCTGCCCTGCTGTGTCCAAAAGACAGTTTCTTTGTGCTTATCTACTGCCTCTGGTTCCTATACTCTTTATGTCCCCAATTCTGCAATGATCCCCGAGCCTTGGAAGGGGTGTGTGCTGTAGAAGTTCACTTTAGGCTGGACATCCTGTAGTCTTTCACCCTCTGCACCTTGGGCTGTTGTGGATCTATATGCTGCAAACAGATGCTCCTCAGATGGTGCTTAAGAGAGGCATTGACCAATGGGTAGAGCAATAAGTCACTAGAAGTCAATTTAATACTATGTGCATTTAGCAGCTCAATAGCAGTAGGTCCTCCCCTAAGGGCCCATGACCTGTCTAACCACAGGTTCTTAGCTGGGTGATGGTGCCAGGGAGGAGTTCCATCCTGTGAAGTGGGAGTTCCATCCAATCAGAACGTAGTTAGTTACTCCCACTATGTTCATGCCACTGTTGCGCCAGTGGGTATGTCTTTCTAGGCCAGTCCTTTTTGCAGCTCGCAGAGTTTATAGCTGGGCATGATTGAGGAGCACTTTTCCTCTCTAGGAACTTGCACAGCACCTTCCAGCACTGTGAAAGCACTGTTAGCCATTGGCAATGAAGCTTCCAGGTCCATACGAAATTGATTTCATCATGTTCTGTGACTCAAGTATGTGGTGTCTTCAGTAACAGAATCTGTTCTAGAATGTAACCAAGATCAATGCCAATAGCCCTAGAGGTCTGAGGGTCTGTGGGACCTTGTTGGCCAATCATTTCCTACGAAGTAACACATTCCTGGCACTGGCATTTTAAAATAGCACCAAAGACATTTAAAAAATACATACGGAAACCTAGCATTGTAGAAACATGTATTGCTTGGTATATGAGCTAGTATATGAGAGGTGGGCAGAAGAAAATTGAAAATACTCTTTAACAGGGCAACAATGGCACTATTAGACATTAGAGGCTCACTAGAACATTTTAAAATGGCAATTGTAAGCAACATGCTTTGAACAAAATAAAGAAAGCCTCCGCCTTATGAATCTAGAGACGAAAGATGGTAGATGATATTAAAATAATAAATTACATACATATTGAAAAGTGAGAGTGGCATGAAAAAGAATGATGGAGTAAGCAGGGTTATCAGAGTTATCCCCACCGGGGAAGTGGGCAAGGTGAAGATTAGTGTGTGCTTATTAAGCAGAGAAAGAATTGCCTCATGAGAAAGTGAGATGGGAGAAGGCGCATCAGCAGGCAGGTACTGAGGGAATGTTCTAGCTGTGAGAACCACTACGGCAAAGACCCAAATGCAAGGCCTACAAATCTAACGTTTAGTGCTCTGAAGCCCATGAGGAGGGGAGGAGATGAGCCCGGAGGCCAACAGGCGAAGGAGCATGTGACCCTCTCAAGCCATTGTAAGGATTTGAATTTGAGTTTAATGTGGAGTTATTACGTGCATTTGAGTTTCATCAAGTTTGAAGTGAGCTCTGTTGGAAGCCACTTTGGGAACATGTTTGTGAGGCTGGAAAACCCATTGGGAAACTTTTAAAATGATGGTGATGGGGCAAGGAGCATTAGTCATGCAGAAAATGAAGTTTAAATTAACACAGGGGCACAAACTAAATAGATTTGATGCCATATGATGACTAGTCTAATGTGAGGCAGAACTGAGAAATGAGCCCCAGTGGTCCACACTCAAGAACAAGTTCAATATAGGACATAATAAAGAGAATGAGAAGAACACAGTAAATATTTGATTCCTAAGTGCAAGGCGACAAAGTTTATATGTCATCGAAGTTGATGCCTCCAATTGTATTACCGTTTTGAAAGGCATTTTCTTGCCTTCAGCTCATTTTCCAAGGTGTACAATGGTAGATTTGATCCTGGCCCTCAAAGAGAGGATGCAAATTGATGTGTGATAAATCTCTGTTGTGACTCAAAATGAGCCCAACACAGCCCTTTTAAATGTGTACTTTAAAAAATGTATGTATTTGCAGAGAGACTGCTCTTGCAAGGCAGAATTCTGGCAGAGAATAAGAGCCTCCTTCCCCCATGTCTTTTATAGACGCTGCCACCAAAAGGTGTTGTCTAGATTTAAGATGGGTCTTCCCACCTCAAATGATCTGGAATTAGGGTGGGTCTTCCCACCTTGAATGATCTAATCAAGAAAATTCCTTCCCATGCAACTTCAGTTTGCTTAATTCCAGATGTAGTCAAGTTGACAATCAAGAATAGCCATCACAGACACAGAATCATAAAAATGGCAATCATGTTTATATTGTAGCAGTATCTGTGATCATTGGGCTGTCTTTGATGCTCTTAGGTTTGAAAGGTCTTGACTAATTGTTAATATGTGTTTGGTTAGCACACAGTGAAGTATTGTATTCATGCTTCTGTTTCTGGGAAGTGCATGGCTTTGTTCCTGTTGATATGGCATGAGGTGATGGGATGCTGACTTCATTCGAGTACTTTCAGATGTTCCTTTCCAGAGTGTCAAAGAGCTCAGGGAAAGCTTTTGCTGGCAAAAGTGCATGGACCATTCCCATGACTGCTCAGCCTGTGGGCGCAGAGCATAGTACAGTTGAGAACACCTTAGGGGAATGCTTCCAGAAAAGACAAGAGGGACTATGTGGATGCATGTTGGTTCCTGGAGTAAAAAGAGGAGAAAACAAAATGAGATTGAACTGGACCTTGAGAAAGAAATGCCAAGGGACCTCTTTGCTAAGAATGCTTAAAATCCAGTCCAGCTCTGAGGGCAGAGAATTGCTGGTGACTGTACCTTCCCTGGTTTTGAGTATATCTGAAGTGCTGTTGGCTAGTCTTTTCCAAGAGGGAAAATTAAACTCCAAAAATAGGAAGAAAACACACACCTCTCTTCCCATATGTGATAGACTCTGTGATGATGTCTCAGTTGAATTGATTCTCTTTTTTAAAATGTAAAAAGTAAACCTGTTTCTATTTACATTGATGTGTGTGCATGCCTGTGTGTGCACCCATGCATGTTTGTGAATGTGTATGTGTGTAGTTTCATTATGCAAATGTGCCAAGACCTGCAGAAAGTCATTAGTTACTTGAGGTGATTCACCACCCTACTGGAGAACACAAGTTTAGACCTTCCTGGTGACATCCTGTCATTTAAGACTGTCTGGACAGCCTCTCAGTGGAAGAGAATCTTAAATAAGTTGCTTAATATATGTTAAAATATAAACATCATTGTCATTTTTATGATTCTGTGTCGTCCCCCCCCCCAAGAGTTCTGCCTTGCAGAAGCAGTCATTCTACAAATACATCAATTCTTTAAATATGCATCTAAAAGGGCAGTGTCCTGAGTTTATTTTGAGTCACAACAGAGATTTGCCACACATCTTCTCTTTGAGGGCAAAGGCCAACATCCATAGTAAGGAAGCACCTACTCCCCAGTGGCATGGCTTTGGAGAGCACAGTTGGCATGAGAGAGAGCCCAGAAGCTCACAGTGTACACTTTCACGTCTGGGGAGCTGTGGGCTTTCCTCAGGTTCCACTGGACACAGCAGCTAATGACCCAATCATGAAGTGAGGCCATATTGATAGCAGCATTGCTATTGATGTTGCCTTTTTCCATGTCAGATGCTCTGCACTCACACCCTTGCTCTTTTGGTCTTATTGGAATTTTAATAAGCCTTTTCTCCCATCTGTTTCCTTCATATGTAGCACAGTCTCTATATTGTTATAGAATTGTTTTTAAGGCCAACTTTTATAATCCCCCAAAACCAATCATGGGAAAAGTTTTGCCTTATAACCGTGTACACATAGAGAGCTAGCACCCCCTAGTGTATTAGAAACCCCAGAGATTTTGATCTGGCATTTAATAGCCTAATAACAATAAACAGTAATGCGTTACACTGGTCAAGTTGCTAACTTTCTTCACTGGTATTGTTATAGGGTATTTAGGCCCAGGTAAATTATTTTTAAAAGTTAATAAATATCAGAAATAAGTGAAAAGGGTGGAAATCCTACCTTCAGCATTGAAACGAAAAGTAGAGAAGTCACTGGCATTTGAACTATTGGTATTTTAAGGCTGTGACCAAGACAGCAATTTGTCATTTCACAGCCAGCTAATTCTTCTTTCAGAGAATTTCAGTAACTTACTAATTGTTTACGGGAGGCTATAACAGTGAGAGTGCCTGGATTTCCTTGCTTTGGGGGACTGTTAATCTTGTGTGTTGCCTAATGAAACTGTAAACGGAAAATTATAGCTTCACTCCGAGAGTGAGAAGGCTTATTCCAACAGATGGCATCAAAACGCCGTCTACGCTGTGGCCGCTGATTGTTAATTGTGCCTGTGAAACAATCCTTTTAAACAGAGTAATGCATTTTATCATCCAGATTACAGCTCTCTGCTTTTGGGTTTCTCAATGTGTGTTAACATTTTCTGTAAGAAAGTGTAAGATTTAGTGATTGCCTAATTATCAGATTAAACAACAGAACCACAGCCAACTCAATCATGTTTAGGAACCGTACACCGGGGAGACAGATAACCACCATGCACATGTTTAAAGATATGCTTTTTGAGAATGTTTGAGTTCTTACTGGGTCTTTATAAACCAAGAGGGATGGGCCAGGTCTAACCTCATCGAATAAAAACGGTATAAACAAAAACAACTTAACCACATGATAAACACAAACTGTACTTGAATTATAGCTCATTCTGGGTGAAAATGTATATAATTCACATAAATCTTTTAAATTAAAAGGAGCTGTGTGAGGCACAAAGAGAGGACTACTCTCTGAAATATTTAGAAATTATAGTTTTAGTGAAATCCTACAAACAAGAGGAGGTGTGGATTTGATGACATCATGGGAGAAAGACCATTCCAGAATACTCTTTCATGCTGTGTTGGTGTCATGAAGCTGTATTGTCCATTGGTCCTGCCTGCATCCTGGTGATTTGGAACTGGAAGCATAAAGTTTAAAGATGTAGAGAGATCAGCATTTGTGTCAGCAGGAGGTAGCTTTTGGTTTATGAGTGTCATGGAAGACTGACCTCTTCACATCTCATACAGCAAGTACGTATGAAATTGATGGCTGGCACACTCCTGTTTCCATGTCCTGTCATGGCCACAGTGACAGGTAAGTTAGAGAGTAACCCCACTCTCTGAGCGGGACATAGCTCAATTCCATTCCTGTCTTCAGGACTTTTCACTGGATCTGAAAATCCCTTCAAGGCAGTGCTCCACTTGGAAGGCTATTAGTAAACCTTATGAACGATGTAGATTCCAGATGGAAACACTCCAGACTGGGAAATATATGAAACTACAAAACTGCCTCAGCATTGAAAAGACAGCTTCACAAGTTTGTGGTAAACTCTTGTTCAGAACACGATTTCTGAAAAGATTTAGAATTCCGTCAAACCATCACTTCCTGATTTTTGAGTCTGTAATAGATTAGAAAGGCAAACAGCTAAAGGTGCTTACAGGGCCTGATACTGATGCCTCACTCTGAAGTAAGAGTAAATCAGACACACTTGATAACTACAGTGGGAAATCAGTTAACAATGGGCTGGCCCGGCGCATGTCATTTCACCTACTGACCAGGATGAACCTTCCAGATATAAGATTTTTCTTATCATGTACCCCCTGGCAAGATGAACTGAAGATAGGGTCTAGCATCTATAACCTCGATAGAATCATTAGAAAAGACAGGAAAATAAAAGGGCAGTCTACAAAGGAACTGACCAGTAACTCGCCAAGAGGAATGGGGTCATGACAGATAGGGCAGAGGAAGAGCTGACACTCGTCAGGGAGACTAAGCAAACAGATGAAGCCAATTTTAGGGTTCTGCATTGGGTCAAAACAAAGAAAGGCTATGAATAGAACAACTGGCGACATTTGAGTGCGGTCTGACATTCAGTTCACAGTTTGATACCAGCGTAATTTATTGATTTTAGTTATTATATTATGGCTATGTAAAAGAGGGAATAGAGTGGGAGTTTATGTAGAAGCTCTATACAACTTTTAAGTAGTCTACATTGTTTTAGGGTAAAGACTTTTTAAATCCTATAATGCTCCTGGCGTCTACTATTTGGGACTATTTGATGTACAGACATTTAAAAAAAAGCCCTCTGCTACATAGCTGTATTGTATAATCATTGATAACATGAGCACAAGGGAAGGTTATTTTTGATGTTAAATGTTTAATGGAAGTCAAAACACAATACCGACATACGTATTTTCAATATAAAATATTTGGAAACTAAATGATCAAATTTCAGTTACTTGATAAATCTCTTCTGTGAGAATCCAGATTCATTAGTGATGCTGTGAAACAACTCATTACCCTTCCATCAGAACCACTCTTACTGGACCAGGCTCTAGACCCTCTTCTTCAAGCCTCTACCCAAAGATGGACATAGGACTCTGGTGGCTAGTGTACAGGCAGTGCCCTTTGACTTTGATGCTGTGTAGGCATGGGGTTTGAGCGAGGGCTTTGAATGTAGGGATGAGGTTTGAGCGAGGGCTTTGAATGTAGGGATGGGGTTTGAGCGAGGGCTTTGAATGCCTTGTCTGCTCTACAACAGCAGTGAGATATTTTTGCACTTAGAGATCACATTAAATAATAATTCTGGACTAAGTACAGTCTTCTAGTGATGTCTTCTTCCTTTTCAATATGAAGTCCCAAGCCGCACTTTCACCAAAATCCAAGTGGACTAGCTGTGATTGGAGCCTGGTCTCCTGAATTGTTGAGAGCCGTGGTGTCCTGGAGTTAAAAGAATGTAAGCTTGTCTTTTTTCTCAGCTATAATTTAGCAAATAAGACTGGATGTCTTTGGGCAGACCATTGCTCCCATTGGTGGTGGTGGTGGGGGGGTTGTAAGCTATGTATGTTGTATACTGTTGCAGTTTTATTTCTATTACTGTGATCGGCACCATGCGACCAACTTGGGAATAAAAAGAATTTTGTTTGTTTGTTGGCTGGTTTTTTTATTTTATTGATTATTTGTTTATTTATTTATTTTCTTATTGATCCAATAAACAATCTGTCATGAAAGGAACTCAAGATAGGAAGTGAAGAAGAGGCCAGAGAGGAGAGCTGCTTACTGGCTTGCCACTCATGGCCACTCAGCCTTCCTCATAGCACTCAAACCCTTGCCCAGGAGTGGCACAACCTAATGCCCCCACAGACTGTCCCGTGGATCAGTCTGAGGGAGGCTTTTTCTCAGTTGAGGTTCCCTCTTCCCAGGTGACTTTAGCTGTGCCAAGTGGACAAAAAAAGTTAATCAGGAGTTACCACCATGTGTTCAAGCTGGTGAGTCACCATGAGAATCGGAATTGGACTCTAGTTCTTCTGTGCATTTCAAAAACCTCTCTGAAAGACCCAGACCAAATGACACACACACACAGTGACATATCAGCACGATTGCTCACACAAGTATCTAGACCAGTGCTCTTCATCCTTCGAGACGAAAGATTCGTTTTAAATGTCAGAAACTTCACAATCCGTGTAATAGCTAATATAGGTTTAATTTTACTCGTCTTTCATGGCGCGCGCGCGCGCGCGAGTGTGTGTGTGTGTGTGTGTGTACATACATATGGAAGTCCGCAGTCAATCTTGAGTACATTCCTTAGGCACTCTTCACCTTACTTTTTCAGACAATCTCTCAATAGTCAGCTGCTCCCCAGTTAGGCTAGGCCAGTTGGCCAGCTGAGCCCCAAAGAATGTCCTATTTCTGTCTCCCCAATGTTGGGATTGCATAAGCCACCACCTCCAGCTTTTTGTGTGGATGCTGGGGACTGAACTTGAGTCCTCATGCTTTTGTGAGAAGCCCTTTACCAAACACTGAGCCATTTTCCCTGACCTTGATACATGTTCAATGATTGTGCTTAGTAAAACACACAGTGGCAAAAGATAAGAAAGAACTGATTATTTTAAGTGTTTACTTTATTTCATACAATAATATATATTTAATTTAGAAGATAATAGTAAACTTAGGTGAGTGGCATGTAGTTTAGTGTGTGCTTGTACGCATAGGACTCCACAGAACAATCCTATTCCATGGGGCTCCTCCTCAGCCTGTGAGCCACTAGTCTGGAACATAAACGCAACGGAAGTCTGTCTTGCCAGAGTCGCTATCAGAAACCCATGGTAGGGCTCAAGGCATTTAGCCTCCTAGACTGGGTCATGGGGGCGGAGGCAGGGGACTGGAACATGACCAAGGAAAGCCGTGGAAAAGCAAGGATGAGATGAATACCATTGACTGTGCCGCAGGGGAAGGCTATGCTGGGTAGCTAGAAAAAAAATTGGTTAAATGAGGCAAGCAGATATTACGGAGATTATGAAAATCTAAGCTCCAGAGTTACAAACGCCTATTAAGGCAGAGCATGGGAGCAGGGCCCACAGAGCAGGGCTGTAATCCTGGTCTACTCGTCATCAGACTCTGGCAAGTGAAGGTTTGGCACCTCAACTGTCTCCGTCAGTACAGCTGGGATAATGACACGGACCACTCGGAGAAGAGAGCATCTGTGAAATTTCCTAGTGAGCTTTCAGTCTATTTGGGTTGAATCTGGAATAGAGAACTATCTACAACTATTGAGCTGTGAGTCAGCGTGAGGAAAGTGATATATTAAAGGAGATTAGGTTGGCAGCCAGGTTTGAGTTGGATTAGAGTCAGGAAAAAAAACACACACACACAAGAAAACTGCCCCAGGGACCCAGGCTCAAAAACTGTGAACAAAGGACCCAACGGAGGTTGAGATGAAAACTGATTGGATTTTTAGTTTGATAAGATATGAGGGATGAGATAAACCCAAAGTAGTTTTGAGATTTTAGAAAGCTGTGGATGAGCAGTTGACACACTGAGAAGGGAAAGGACAGAGAACTGGATGAGAAGGATGTGACATGGGCACAATGGATGGACACAAGAGCCCTTAGTTATGTGGGGACCCGTGTTGGAAAGATGCAGCCAGTGAAGGGGAAGCTTGAGCTGAGCTGACAAGGGGTAGGGACCAGGAAGCCCGGTGATGGCAGGGAATTGTGAGAGTCTGGGTAACTGGTAGGAATTATAAATGAAGGAAGACCAGGGACTTGGGATCAAGCCTATGTGATACTTTCTCTTGAGAAACTGCTGTAAAGGCTGATCAATTCATTAATTGGAAGGTAATAAAATGGAATGAAATTTGAGTCATCTTATAGGGTATTCATCTTACAACAGTGCTTTGGTTCAGAATTTACATGGGCCATAGCTGTAGACATGTTACCTTCCCTTTTTTTGTTTTTGTTTTTGTTTTTGTTTTTCGAGACAGGGTTTCTCCGTGTAGCTTTGCGCCTTTCCTGGAACTCACCTGGTAACCCAGGCTGGCCTCGAACTCACAGAGATCCGCCTGGCTCTGCCTCCCAAGTGCTGGGATTAAAGGCGTGCATCACCACCGCCCAGCGACCTTCCCTTTTAAGAGAATGACTGACAGCTCATTTATAGCCCTCCTCTCAAGGTGAGGATTACAAGAGACTCCATTCTGTCTGTTCTTCCTGGGGTATGGAACAAATATGATCACATGGCTAGGATGACTGACAGGCTGAGCCACACAGTAGCCTTGTTACTAGAGAGGTCCCTCGGCATTCTAAAACCTTCAGGACTCACCCTCTACCTAGCACCACACAGTATTGCTCAGCTCCCAGAGCTGCACAGGTTTGGCCTCCAGGACACCAGCTCATAGGCTTGCTCTGAACCTTGACCTTTGATACTCCTTCTCTTCGTGCCCTTTGGAAGTCCTTTAAGTCTTGGCTCCAATATCTCATCTGCCCAAAGACTGTCCTGGTTCTCCAGCGACAGAGAACTTGGCTGTCAGCCTGCATGTGGCACCTTTTCTGTCTACTTTACATTGCATGGCATGTTACACACTTGCCTCCCACACGCGACTTTGAACTCCACTGCAGGGGATGAGTCTGACTCAAGGGCACCTCCCACGCAGCACCTGGCCTTGTCCCTCACATACTGATTGCCAAATTGAGAAGAGGATGATGTTTTCCAAGCTATACGTCAGTGCATCAGGAGGAAAGGAAAGTGGCCAGGGAAAGCAGGGGAGTTGAAAGGAGAAGGAAATGTAGCTGATGACTGGGGTGGGAAGCCGTCACCTCTGGAGGTGACTAGGAAGAAGGCCATGGGCTCTTTGCAGCCTGGAATCTCCAACGCTGGAGGTGAGGGTCAAGGACACAGGCCTCTGTGGACAGGTTGAGGTAAGGGTGTAAGGTTTAGGAACATGACTCAGACTGGATGACCTTGTCACACAGCAGAGGGACAAAAGCTTATAAAGCCCTAGAGAAGCAGTGTGGGGTGTGGAGGGGATTGATAGAATCTCTGTCCATTCTAGGAACAAAAGTGAGACATGAAGAATTTAAAATTTCCACATGTGGCCAAAAAAAAAAAAAAAAAAGAAGGGATTCCTTTGGGGAAGAGATAGATCATCTGAAGCCCAGTTGATCAATCCCCACATTATTAAACTTATAATAACCTATAGCATTTGGCTATAGCCACTGAGTCCTCAAATTTGATTGAGCGGTAACTTGTGATAATGCAGGTAATCAATAGATAGTGGGCAAGACGGACGAATTAGTGACTTTTAATATAGTTCCTCGTGTTTAGGCAGTGCTTTTCCATCCCTAGGGCTCCACAGTCTTCATTAGCTCCTTTGAGCCTCACATTCCCTGTCAGGCTGGCAAAGGCAGTGAGGTTTGTTCGTGCCTGGATTCCTGTTGATTCCACAGCCCCCACTGCCCTTCTCATGCAGGCAAAGGGAGGGCTGGTGACTTCTTAGCTGCCGTGCGCATACCTGATGATGCTTGACTGAAGCTCTGTGAACGCAGGACTTGTGTCTTCTTTCCCAGACATTTCACACATAGTGTGGACAGTGTGTGGATCTACTAATGTGTGGGAAACATATCTGCTGCTAAGCAGTTTGCCTTGGCAGCTACTGTTTCTAGAAAGTTGCTGGGGAGTGACTTGGTAGAGGAATTGGCAGTGGAGGATATGGCTAAGGAGATAGAAACTAGAACAGACCTAGGTGACGCTAGCCTATTTGGCCTCGAAACTTACTGTTAACTAACTCCTAATCATGAGTTGAATTCCTATCTCTAGTTTTTAAGAATATGGATATATTAATAAATGGGGTCTTTGAGGGTATACTTAAGTTAAAATGAGGTTTGATCTAATAAGAAGAGGAGAATTTGGGGCTAGGAAGATGTCTCAGCCAGTAGAATGCCATGAGTTCAATCCCCCCAAACCATGTGAAAAATCTGGGCATGGTGGTGCATGCTTTAATCCCAGCGCTGAAGAGGTGAACACAGGAGGGTCTCCAGCTAGCCTCGCATACCCAGTGAGCTCTATGTTCAGTGAGTCATCCTGTCTCAAAGAAAGAGTCAAGGTTGGCCCTGGCCTCCATGTGCATGTCCACCTGCACACAGGTGTGTACCCACCATAGACACAAATAACCAAAGAAGGGAGAAATGGATCCTGGTGTGTACAGAAGGATAGCCGTGTAAGAACACTGGGACACGGCAGCTGCCATGGTCTGATTCACTCCACATTTACAAGTTCAAACCTAGTGTAGTGACCAGTGTTATAGGGTTAGGAGGGGAAGGGCTGCAGGGAACCAGTGAGTCCCCTTTGCGTTCCTGCTTTCTGCCAGGTGAAGACACCAGAGTCCATTCTGTCTTGTGGCTCTACTCTCTACCATTGGGCAAGACGGATGGAGCCAGTTGTGAAGAAAGGGGCCTCTGCAGACGCTGTACCTGCTCACACCTTGGGCTTGCACTGTTGGCCTCTGTAGTTATGAACAATACGTTTTTGGTGTTTGTGTATAACCCTGACGTGGTATTTTGTTATGGCCATACAAACACACTAGGCAGTGTCTGTCTCTTCCAGCCAGGAAGAGGGGCATCAGACGGAACTGACCACTCCAACACCTTGGTCTTGAACTTCGAACTTCCAAAACTGTAGGGAAATAAGTTACTGTTGTTTAAGGCAGTGGTGGTTTGTCATGTCAACCCTGGATTTTGTGAGCACTGGTTCAAAAAGTAAGGAGAAGAAGTGATTGAGAAGACACCTGATGTCAACCTCTGACCTTCACACGCATGGACACATATGCACACACATGTGCACACACTGTTAGAGAATCAACATGCTTTCCCATGAGAAATCACTCCTCCACTTAGAGATCAATAAAGAAAAACTGTTTACTAATAGTGCACAGCTCGTTCTGGCTAATGCAGCAAAGGGAGCCAGCACTGAACAGAAGTCCTATCAGTTTATATAGTTTCTCAGCCCCAAGTTACACTTTGACCAAACATGTTTCACAGAGACAGAAATCCCCTGGTTTGACTGTTTGGACAAATGTGAAGGTTTACAGTGTAAATTGTTGTTGTAGTTACCTTGAAGCAGACCAGTGCTGCTGCCCCAGGCAGCTGTGGCCAAGAGTTATGCTCCTTCTGCTCAGAGAACCAGGGGCATGGCTTTAGTGAAATTCTACTTCACTTCCTAAGCAAGGTGAGTAGATCTTTGTAACACCAATGTCTTATTCTCAGTTCCTTCTCTATCAGTTCTGAGTGTAGTTTAAAGGGAAAGAGAAACCCTGTGCTCAAGAACTAAAGCTGCTTTTCTGTGGCTCAGGGATGTCATCTGTAAGAGATTAACATATCATTTTAATTGTATACAAATTAATTAATAATGAACATCTAAACCATTGGAAAGTCAAGGGCCTCTTTCTGAGCTGATGGTGTCTACAGATTCATCAGGCAGATAAGTCAAAACAAGTTCTATTACTAATAATGCTGCTATGATAGTCAGAACCTGGAAACAACCTAGATGCCTCTCAACCAAAGGATAGATAAGGAAAATGTGGTACATTTTCACAATGGAATATTACTCACTGTAATGAGTAATATGTAAAAATATTCATATGTAAAAAAAATAATGACCTCATGAATTTGCAGGCAAATGGATGGAACTGGAAAAAAATCATTGTGAGTGAGGTAACCCAGACCCAGAAAGACAAACATGGTATGTACTCACTCATAAGTGAATATTAGGAGTAAAGTATAAGATAACCAAGTTGCAGTCCCCAGCCCCAGAGAGGCTAGGTAACAAGGAGGGCCCAAAGAGGGATACACAGATTTCTCTGGGAAGGGGAAATAGAAGAGATCTCCTGGGTAAACTGGGGGTAGGGATGGATGGTGGGGATGGAGGGATGGGAACTGGAGGGAGTGGGTTGGGTGGGCTGAGTGTGTGTGTAGTGGGGGTAAGGTTGAGGGTGGGGCAGAAAGGGAGAGTAACAAAAGAGGCGTCTTTATGGGGGACATTTTGGGGTTAGGCAGAAACCTGATACCAGGGAAACCCCCAGGAATCCACAAGGATGACCCAAGCTAAGACTCCTAGCAATAGTGGAGAGGATACTTGAACTGGCCATCTCCTATAATCAGATTGGTGACTATCCTAATTGTCATCAGAGATACTCTATCCAGTAACTGAAGGAAGCAGATGCAGAGATCCACAGCCAAACACTGGACTGAAGACAGGGAGGAGGAACTATACGAGCCAGAGGGGTCATGATGGGGGGAACCCACAGAGACAGCTGACCTGAGCTAGTGGGAGCTCATGGACTGTGGACCAACAGTTAGGGAGCCTGCAGGGGACCAACCTAGGCTCTCTGCATGTATGTGACAGTTGTGTGGCTTTGTCTCTTTATGAGGCTCCTAGCGGTGAGATCAGGACCTGTCCCTAGTGCTCAGCTGGCTTTTGGGAACCTGTTCCCCAGCTGAATTACCTTGCTCAGCCTTGATGCAGGGGGAGGAGCTTGGTCCTGCCTCAACTTCATGTGCCAGATTTTGTTGAAGCCCCTGGGAGGCCTGGCGCTTTCTGAGTGGAGACAGAGGAGGAGTGGATGGGGAGAGGGGTAGATGGGGAGTGGGGGAGGTGGTCACAGGAGGAGAACAGGGAGGGGAAACTGTGGTCAGTAAATAAAATAAATGAAAAAAAGTTACTTAAATAAAAAAAAAACTTGTAAGAATCTGTTACGCTTCAGCTCCAGAATATTAAGAATCACTTAGAGAAATGTTGCATCTTTTAAGTGTAAATACCAGTGTTCTTGGGAAAAGCATGAAGGAATTTTTAAGTGCTCATGGCCCACACCAATCCCACAGCTACATGGTTTTCACCTTTTACATTGAAAATTTCATGTGCCAAGCATCTTCTAATGCTTACAGAGGAAGAACTTGAAATCATTTCATGGAAGTACCAAAAGAACCAGGCACGATGACTAACTGTCTTAGTCACCGTTTTATTGCTGTGAAAAGGCACCATGGCCAAAGCAGCTCTTATAAAATAAAACATTTAATTGGGCTTGCTTGCAGTTTTAGAGTGTTAGTTCATGATCATCATGGTGGGAAGCAGATGGGCACAGCAGCAAGTAGCTGAGAACTTTACAACCTGATACCTAGACAGCAGAGAGAGAGAGAGAGAGAGAGAGAGAGAGAGAGAGAGAGAGAGAGAGAGAGAGAGAGAGAGAGAGACTGGGCCTAGCATGGGGTTTTTGAAACTGAAAGCTCACCCCCAGTGACACACCTCCTCTAACAAGGCCACACCTACTCTAGTAAGGTTACATCTCCTCCAAATCCTTCCCAAACAGTTCCACTAACTGGAGAGTGAGCACTCAATGTATTAGCCTATGGGGCCATTCTTCCTCAAACCACCATAATGACTCAGGGCTTCAATCACAGCTTGTATGAGGCAAAGGCAGGGGGATTGCTGTAAGTTTGAGGCCATTGTGGCTACAGAGGGAAACTGTCTCAGTAACACCAAATAAAACAACACAAAAGAAGCAGTGTGCATAATTTTATAATTTGAAACCTCTGAGCAGAAGCGGATTTAATACACTGCTCTGCTTCAATCCTGTCTTGACTCTCTGGCCTTGGGCAAAGTGCCAACACTGACAGGAGAAGCTTGCTTCCCAAGCCTCAGGGTGCCTCATCTAGCCTTCATCGGTCTAGGGTATGGATTTGCATGAGTTTCGTTATGAAGAAAACTTTCATTGCTATTTACAAAGAACACCAGTGGGGGTGCTTTTAATGGAACACTTTCTAAAAGAGCCAGATAGAAGCTTTGGTAGTTGAGAATCATCACACATGTACACATGCACACATGCGTATACACACACACACACACACACACACACACACACACACACCTCTAGACTCCAAGTTTGTGTCGTTTGCGAATGAAATCAGAATTGGAGTTTGATTCTTCCCACCTGCTAAACAGTAATGCAGATACCACTCTGAAGGACTCACATTTTCTATTTTCATACTTAAAGCTAAATTTTATAGGAGTATTGAATAGAATTGAAATGTGAAATGGGCCTATTATTACGTTTTTAAATAAGTAGAAAAAGGGCAAGACTGTACATTTACTTCTTATATGACAAACATTGTCTATGTAACAGTCTTCATGAAACCATGGAAGAAGTAAAAAAAAATGTCTAATTAGCAAGTAGTGATGAGAGCATTTGTTTTACCTACAGTCTGGAAAATATTGTTTCCCATGAATGCAGGAGTTACTATGAGTGCTCTGGGCAGTGTCTGGCAAGGTTTTAAAATAAGGCATTTATGCATGGCTGTACCGCAGCTGACTAACCATTGGCTGCATCCTGGTGATGGGTTATTCCAGCTGTCTCTCTCCCCATCTTAGTGGCCTAGGGAGTCATCCTGCCAGCAACATCTGGAACCCAAACCAGGATTCCATCACCTCATAGGCACTCAGGATCCTGGCACAGCATTTCTATTGGAAAGGCTTGTTGGTTGTGTGAGGCCATTGGTTACTGAGCACAATGTTGTTTATTTCCTGCAGTGTTGAAGCATATATGATCTAACACATTGAATCCCATAGTGAAACAAAGGAGAACAGAAGTAAACATAGTCGTGGCACTAGATGCTGGGAGAAAGACCATTGACCCAAATCATGGCCAGATTAAACCGAGCCTTACATGTGTACATCAGAGTCGAATCTGTGGCTGTCTCCCCTAAGGTGGGGCAAAGCCACAAGATGGGTATTTTTTTAAAGTAAGCATGGTTACAGAAGCAAGACCAGGCAGTTAGAACTTTACAAAGCCAAGTGCCAGGCTGAGCTGCAGGAGTCCAGTCAAAGAGAAAGAAGAGGGAGTCTATGAGCAAGAGGTATCAAGATCATGATGGGGAAACCTACAGAAAAAGCCAAACCAAGCTAGTGGGAACTCATGAACTTTAGCTGTGGAGCCTCCACAGGACTGGACTAGGCCCTCTGCATAAGCAAGACAGTTGTGTAGCTTGATCTGCTTAAGGGGCCCCTGGCAGTAGGATTGGGATTCATTCCTGGTGCATGAGCTGGCTTTCTGGAGCCCACTGCCTATGGTGGGACACCTTGCACAGCCTTGATGTAGGGGGAGGGGCTTGGACCTGCCTCAACTGAATGTACCAGGCTCTGTGGACTCCCCATGGGAGGCCTTACCTTGTCAGAGGAGGGGATGGGGATGGGCTGGGAGGGGAACGCTTGGAGGGCAGGAGGAGGGAAGAGAGGAGGATCTGTGGTTGGTATGTAAAATGGATTAAAAAATTATTAATTAAATAAAATCTTCCTTGGAGCATTTGTTACAAAACATTTCATGACTATGGGGTGGGGCACAACCCAGCAATGAGAAACAGAAACACTCAAGCTTTACAGTAAATAGAAACTTAACTTGGCTGCAGATTCAAAATGGCTTCCAGGAACAAAATGGAGTTGTGCTAGTTCTTCACTTGGAGGACCTCAACATCAGCAGCCGCCCTTTCTCAAGGACAGGGGTCTCCCCCTTGCTCCATACTGCTGCAGAGCATTCTGTTTGCATAGTCAGTTCTTCTTACAAGTCAAACTCTCTACAAGATTGGGATGGATGTTGCCATGCATCCTCCACTAAGCGATTTCCAAGACTGGAGAGATGGTTCAGTTAGTGAATTGCTGGTCACACAAGGGTGAGCTCCTGAATATGGCTCCCTGGAGCCCATGTGAAAAGCTGGGTACAGGGCACCTGTCATCCGGGGAAGTGGCCACAGATAGATCTCTGGAGCTTGTTGGCAAGCCCATCTGACTGAATCAGTGATCCAAGATTCAGAAATACTCTGTTTCCAAAATGAAGGTGGATTATGATTGAGGGAAACACCTGATGCTGACCTCTGGCCTCCATATGCACCTGCACACACATGTGTGCAAACAAACATTATATGTATGAATGCATGTGTGTATATATATACATGTGTCTGTGTATAGTGAATAAAGCCATTTTCCTATCTCTCTCTGCTTTCCAGTGCTATATAATGGTCTTGAAATTCTAAACATCATCCAGCTTTTCAAATTTGGTTTCATACACTTGCTCGTCTGTATTGCCTTAGAACTCTGAGCTCACGTTTCCCCTAGGAGTCTGCTTCTGTACATGCCGATAAAAGCCAGTGTTTATGTGAGCTACTATTACCAAAACACTGCAAGTGGCATCTTCACCAATAAACAGAATTAGAACAAACACAGTCAGAAGTATTTCCACCTGTCTTGGCCACTAGTCTCTCAGGCAGAGGAAGGTTTATGTCACCATGGCAGAAAATGGAGACTTCTGTCACTTGGAGGACCGTAGAGGACTGTGGACTTTGGTGATACCAAGCTGTGGGCTAGCAAGACGGCCAACAGTTAAAGGTGTTTGCTGTGCAAACCTGACATCCTGATCTTGATCCCCAGAGCCCACTTAAAGGTGGAAAGAGGGAGCCAACTAGACTAGTCACCCTCTAGCCTCCACACGTGCCCTGTGGCATGCACACCCCACCTCCCAATAACACATAATGATGAGTACAATAAAATGACGTCGAGCTTACTGACAGAATGGCTGGTTTTCTCTTCCCTGGCAGAAATGTATTTGCTGGTTCTACAATCAGCATTGTTCTTTGGATTCAAGAATGCTTCATAGGGGGCTTGAGAAAGTGTGGGAGAAAAGTATTTCTGAGAAAATGAGCAAGCATTTGATTTCATGGAAAAATAAAAGGGTGTTAAAGAGATACAAGTGTATGTGCAACAAACTGGCCATGATAAAATTTACCTTAAAGTTGGAGTAGAATGAAAACACATCTAGCCTGTGGCTTCTTGGCCTGTCGGAAAGGATGGTTCTGGTTTGGGCTGGAGGCCTGGGCTCCTGAGCCAGCCCCAGGAGGTCATTCAAGATGGGTCACTGTCCAAAGTGGGCTGGCAGCAGTGAGAAGACAGTGCCCTCTGGGCAGCTGGGAAGTGGCATTGCAGGTCGGAGGTGCTTTGTGGCACAAGGTATTTTAGGACCATGTCACCAGGAAGAGGTGATTTGTGAGCACCACAGCCATTGTGACTTGTGTTACCAGACACCACACTGCTTATAAATATGGCCGTTTAGCCCTATTAACCTCAAAAGAAGTAATTCTTACTTTCCAGATAAGAAAAGTGAAGTTTTGTAAAAAACAAAACAAAACAAAACAAAAAAACAAAAAACTGTTTTGTTCACAGTGACAAATGGTAGCCCATGTCTGAGCCCTGAGCTGGTTGCACTGAGGTCTGGAGTAGGTCAGGAGGCCTCTCTCCGATAGAGTGAGAAGTTGCTCCATGAAAACAAGAGGTAAAATGTGTACCTGGTAATGGTGTAAGTCACATGATACTGTTACCTTTTGCACTCGTTCAATATTTCGTGCTGAGTACCAACGTGGCCAAGGCATTCTGGGTATTCTGCACATTGGTCCTCCCTTCCTCCAAGCATTTTGTGGCAAAGCTCTTCACACATCTGGAAAGTCTGTTGGTTTCCTCTTCTGTTTTCACAGCCTGTGGTCGGCAAGAATAGGGACTGCTCCCGTAAGCTCTCACTTAGTAGTTGTTGGGTGGGATTACTTAATTTAATAACTCAACCACATTGAGCAGCAGAAGAAAATCAGGAATTTATTTCTGTGGACAAGTACCAAACATTATATTAGAATTTAAAAATTTGGAGCAATTGTTTGTTTATTTTTTTCCTTTTCTTTTTTGGTGGTTCTTTTGTTTCTGGTGCAGGATGTGTTACTACGTCCAGACCCACTGTCAGACAATACAATAAAGCAGTTTAGTTCTGTGTTCACACCGAGGAAGGAACCTCAAGAGTTTAGCGTCACCCTTCACCAGCTCTGTAAAATTTCTCCTTTCGACTATTTCCTGTTAAATTCTGTTTGCATTCTGTGGCACACGGCAGAGTGCTTCTCGGCCTATATTTTTTTAATTACATTTAGAAACAAGAGTGACTATTGTAGCTAAGCAAGTTCATAATCATGATTCTGAGATTTAAATTCTGTCTTCTTTACTCTGGCTGTGTATCCACTCATGGGTGTAAAAAACAAGAATATTTTATTCTTGTTCTGATATGTCCTACTAATACATGTTTATGGGAGAAAATTGTCATAGTTATTAAAAGAGTCTATGACATTTTCTAAAGAGTGTGGGTATTGCCTGCACAGGCTGGCTGAATTCCAATTTGTGTAATTACATTCGGCTGTCTGGTTACCTTAGCGATTCTCTCTCTTGCTCCCTGGGTCCTCACGGTGGTTAGCTTGGCTCAGATACTCCTGTTTGCTGTTCCTAGCTTTATATAATAGGAGCCAAGGCATTCTTCTCTTTAGAATTGTATTTTCTATCTAGTCAGACACACTTAAAATATATGCATTTTGAGGCACATAGTCAAGCCTGACTTTCTAATCAGATTTTTTGTTTTTAGAATAGAGTGGGCCATAGAATTAGGTAGGAAATTGTGATCCTTGGTTTTTCTGTCCTTTGTTATATTAATTATTACTGTGGAAATTTGAGCAATTTCATAAGTTTATTTAATCTCACCCAACTCTGAACCTTCATAGAATTTGCCAGAACTTCTCTTCCTTTTCTTATAGCCTGTCTTGAGATAGAACCACTCTTGGGTTTTAGGTTAGACCTTTGACAAATACTGAAGTTCGCCATTGGAGGGACTTGCCAAGGGGACTTGTGTAATTGCTCATCAGGTGATGTGAGGATGACATTTCCTTCAGGTGTCGTTATTTGTTGTTTGTGGTACAGTCTGGATTTTGAACAGTTGCATGGAATTTATTATGCAAGTTCACAGAATTGTTTTGTTAGAAACAAATTCTGTTTCTGGGCCTTGGAAAACTGCCATGGAGATGGCTGCCTTGCATCACCCTCTCCCAGTTTAGTTTTGGAAACCCTAAGTATCCAAGCAAGCCTAACCAAGGTTGTCACAAGATTGCTTTAGGATGGAACAAAGCTTCCTGGCCCCTCCCAGAAGGCTGAACTCCTGAAAGGGTAATGCAGAGTTCCATATTTTATCCACTGTGCACTGGGTAGATGGTAACAGTCACGGGTGGGTACCACAGCCGCAGCTGCCTCTTCCGACTGAGGAGGAGCATCTTCTCTTTCCCAGTGAAGGAAGTGCCCTGGAATACAGCCACCTCAGAATAATATTCTGTAGGGTGGAACTTGAACTGGTTTCATATTTTAAAGTGTAAGAATTAGTATCAATGCCTTCTATAAGGAAGAAAATGATTTCTAAATGCCCCTTAGCAGATCTTCATGTTGTTTTACACACACACACACACACACACACACACACACACACACACACACACACACACACACCATGATTTTATATCTCTATATAAACTCTAGAATTTACAAAGGAGAGAAAACATATGGTATTTGTCTTTCCAGTCTGACTTATTTTGGTGATCTCAGATACCTGTAAAGATGTTCTCTCATCCTCTAAGCCTGGTCTTGTGGAACCATTGACTATGTGGAGTGCTTTGTAACAGCAAACTTCCCTTCATCTCTTCCTAGTGTGAGCCATTCCTGGCCTGGAATGCCTTCAATCCTTCTGGTCTGGTGATTCTAATATATCCTTCTAGATGACAGGGAAAGCCTAGAGCCTGGAGCAGGTGCTCTCCTCTCAGCTTCTGGCGTACTTTGCTTTTTTTTTTTTTTTTTTTGGCATTTGTCTTCTTTCCATGTAGAGATGCTGTTTTTGCATCTGTCTTTTCTATCAGTGCTGGTGGAACTGGATGAGGACTCCATAGATGCCTGTGTGTAGGATGAGGACTCCATAGATGTCTGTGTGTAGGATGAGGACTCCATAGATGTCTGCATGTTGGATGAGGACTCCATAGATGCCTGCGTGTAGGATGAGGACTCCATAGATGTCTGTGTGTTGGATGAGGACTCCATAGATGTCTGTGTGTTGGATGAGGACTCCATAGATGTCTGTGTGTTGGATGAGGACTCCATAGATGTCTACATGTTGGATGAGGACTCCATAGATGTCTGCATGTTGGATGAGGACTCCATAGATGCCTGTGTGTAGGATGAGGACTCCATAGATGTCTGTGTGTTGGATGAGGACTCCATAGATGCCTGTGTGTTGGATGAGGACTCCATAGATGTCTGTGTGTAGGATGAGGACTCCATAGATGCCTGCGTGTTTATGGGGACTCTGTAGATGCCTGTGTGTTCATGGCAAGCCCACAAAGAGCCACTTCTCCCTTTCCGAGAAGGACTCTTCCCAGGGCTGTAGTCAGCAATGATGAGGTGCAGGACTCAATGAGCTGGATAAAGCCACAGCATCTCATTTCTGCTTCCACACATTAAATGTGTCTAGTTGTTTGCTGTGAAAAGCTGAATCTGAGGGCTGGGGATGTAGCTCAAATGGTAGGATGCTTGTCTAGCATACCCAGATCTCCAAGTTCAATCCCCAGCATCCCATAAAACCAGACATGGTAGCACAGGCCTGTAATCCCAGCACTCTGGAGGTGGAGACAGGAAGTTTAGAAGGTCATGGTTATCTTGACTACATAGTGAGTTTGAGACCAGCTTAGGATAACAAGAGACCCTATCTCAGAAAAAAACTAAAATAAAAAAAGGAATGAATATGATGTACAATAAAGACTTAATTGCTCTTGTTCAGCTCTTAGAGTGCTTTTTCTAAAACATTTATCTCAGGCTTGAGATAAGGCTCAACAGTTAAGCTCATGCACTGCTCTTTCGGGGGACCCAAATTCTGTTCCCAGCACCTACAGCAAGTAGCTCACAAATGTCTGTAATTCCAGATCCTCGAGATGATTGGAACACTGTGCAGATTCCATGAAAACACAAACACACAATCAGAGTGACATTGTCTATGAATGTGAGAGCTTATTAGTATACCCCTGAAGAGGTAATGCAGCTTTCTCAGAAGCGCACTGAACTAGGTGGAAGAAAATAACAATATTCCAGTGATACAGTTGAGCTGACTGGGAGATTTTCAGGGGTGCAACTCTGCCTCACAGAGACTCATCACCACTTTTACAAAAAGGAGAAAAGGAAAACTGAATGGGAGCAGACACAATGAAGCCAAAAGACCAGTAAAGACAAACATTTGAGAGAAGGAAACAGCTGGAAGAAATCTGGATGTTCCAAGGTGTTTGTCCCTTCCATTCAGGACATGGGGCAAAAACATTTGATGACAGACAGCCAGGTGTGAAGGCACACATCTAAAATCAAGAGAGAGAAGATGCTGGCATTTTATTTTTAAAGCTTCTCTGTGAGCCTGTGTGCCTTACTAATAAAGGTCAGGAAATGAACCAGTGTTGGGTACTTGAGAAGGAGGAGGGCTAGCATCACTGTATCCCAAAGACAGTATGAAGCTAAGACCATGGGCTGTGTCCAGCTCTGCAGAGGCGACTTGCTCTCCTAGGCTTCAGAGCAAGGCCTTGGGAACTTCCACTAGCATCTGACTGAGGGTGCAACTTAGGGCAACTTGTACAATGTCCATGGAAATCAAAGTTCTCATTTGGAAAACATAATTAAGAGGAACCCAATGTCCATGGAAATCAAAGTTCTCATTTGGAAAACATAATTAAGAGGAACCCATGATGTTTTGTCAGGGTTTAATTAGGTGAGAACTTACACCAGGTATGATGAACAGTTAAGCTCTTGTTTTTAGTGTGCATCTAAAGAAAAGAGCCCCAGCATTGAGAGCTCCTCAGGTTTGGTAACAAGATGCTTACTCCTGATAATAACAATGCTATAACTTATACAAGGGGACAAGAACATGCATATGAACCTCATTATCAACCACAGCAAGAACTGCAGGTGACTCTCTGTAGACTAGGACAGATCTGCAGGTGACTCTCTAGACCAGGACAGATCTGCAGGTGACTCTCTAGACCAGGACAGATCTCAGGTGACTCTCTATAGACCAGGACAGATCTGCAGGTGACTCTCTATAGACCAGGACAGATCTGCAGGTGACTCTCTATAGACCAGGACAGATCTGCAGGTGACTCTCTATAGACCAGGACAGATCTGAAGGTGACTCTCTATAGACCAGGACAGATCTGCAGGTGACTCTATAGACCAGGACAGATCTCAGGTGACTCTCTATAGACCAGGACAGATCTCAGGTGACTCTCTATAGACTAGGACAGATCTGCATGTGACTCTCTAGACCAGGACAGATCTGCAGGTGACTCTATAGACCAGGACAGATCTGCAGGTGACTCTCTATAGACCAGGACAGATCTGCAGGTGACTCTCTAGACCAGGACAGATCTGCATGTGACTCTCTAGACTAGGACAGATCTGCAGGTGACTCTCTATAGACCAGGACAGATCTCAGGTGACTCTCTATAGACCAGGACAGATCTGCAGGTGACTCTCTATAGACTAGGACAGATCTGCAGGTGACTCTCTATAGACTAGGACAGATCTGCAGGTGACTCTCTATAGACCAGGACAGATCTCAGGTGACTCTCTATAGACCAGGACAGATCTGCAGGTGACTCTCTAGACCAGGACAGATCTGCACGTGACTCTCCGTAGACCAGGACAGAACTGCAGGTGACTCTCTATAGACTAGGACAGATCTCAGGTGACTCTCTAGACCAGGACAGATCTGCAGGTGACTCTCTATAGACCAGGACAGATCTGCAGATGACTCTCTCTAGACTAGGACAGATCTGCAGGTAGGCCATGTCATTTGCCCGTGAGAATATCCCTAGAATCAAACAGTTAGAAGTTCACCTAGCCCCCTGAAGTGATCAGTTTAGTTACATCACATTACTGCAGCTGAGCCTGCTCTTGTGCCCGCTAGCCTTTTGTCTTTCAGTGTAGTCCTCTCCACACTCATTGCTAATGTGTTGGTATCCTCACTGAGCTTTCTAATATCTGTGTTTAAGTTCATTAAAACAGGAATTAAAGGGACTGACAAGGTTGCTTGTCGATAAAGAACACATACAAGTGTGAGGAGCTGAGCTTGGATCTTTGGGATGGGTGTAAAATGTCTCTCATGGAGTACAGGCTTATAATCACAGTACTTCAAGAATCTTCCCTACTAACCAGCCATCTTAGCTAATCAGTGATTTCTGCGTTCATTGAGAGACTGTGTCTCAAAACTTATGACAGAAAGTGATTGAAGAAGACAACTGATACCCACTTCTGGCTTACACAAATGCATTCTCGAGTCCTTATACCTATACACATAAATGTATGTACACTGAAACCCACACACATCTGAGAGAGAGAGAGAGAGAGAGAGAGAGAGAGAGAGAGAGAGAGAGAGAGAGAGAGAATGAGAGACAGACAGACAGACAGACAGATGATAGAGGCAGGTAGACAGACAGACAGAGAATGAGAGAAGGATTAAGATTTCTTTTAAGATTTCAGATCATTTGAGGACCAGGACAATATAAATTTTGAAGGAACTACTTGAAACACAAATTCACATAAGAAGCACTTGTGATTATTACATTGTAAATAAAATCTGGGCTCTTTCTAACCTTGGCTTTGGAGGCAGAGTTGGATCATGGTATTGAGGGAGAGTTATAGGGCAGTGAATTTCAATAGCAACATTTTATTTCCTAAGCTAGAGCTAGGTACTGTGGTGACTGAATTGTTAATTCTTTCTACCTAATTTGTGGACAAATGTTTCAGCAGAAGCTTTTTCAGAAAAGACTAGAAGACTCACACAAATATATTAGTACATAATGAAACATTTCAGTGATCTCATGCCTGTGTTGTTAGCTGTGCTAGTTGTGAGCACAGAAGGGTAAGTGTGCATTCTCTAATAGACCTAGCACGTTTATCTTAACGTTCCAATGGACCATAGCATTTGCTTGGCTCTTGGCTTGGACAAAGGGTTTTGTGGTAGGACTCTTGAAGAAAACAAAGAAAAGAGCTGAAGATAGAGCTCAGTTGGCAGAGTACCCACCTATTATGCATGGAGTCCTGGGTTCTGGCCCCAGAACTGCACAAAATGGGCATGGCAGTGTGGCCTATAATAACAGCATTTAAGAAGTAGAGGCAGGAGGATCCGAAGTGTGTGTGTGTGTGTGTGTGTGTGTGTGTGTGTGTGTGTGTGTGTGTGTGTGTGTGTGTTAGCCTTAGCCCCGGCATGATGCTGGTTCCCTCTCCATCTGCTGGTTTGGTGACATCTCTGTGTGATAGGTATCCAGACAGGACATCTCCATGCATCTTTCTTCTGCTATCAGTCTCCTTCCCCTCATGTGCAATTGGTCATCAGCTTTGCAAATCTTATCTTTAATTAATAATTTCTGAATTTTGTCCTTTCTGTTTCCAGGGCCATGGGTTCAGTCCAGCTACATGCCATGTCCAACCTTGTCTACTGTGTGGGAGTCTGCTAAAGTCCAGCTCTGACCTGCTCCTACCTTTTGAAGGGTTCTTGGGTGGAAGAGAGAGGAATGAGGAAATGATAGAAAGACAGAAGGTGATGATAAGAAAGACAGAGACACAGGATAGCTTCAGGAGGGCCCTGGGTAAATACCCAGTCACTCAGTCTTTTATTCAAAAGGGTTCTTTATAATATGCCAAAGGGAGAGGCAAAAGACCTCCCCCTTGCAAGATCAAAGCACACCGTCCAGCCAAGTGTAGACCCTTCCAAACACCTGGTAACCATGCCCGTGGTCAAATCATCTCCTTATGCAGCCCTGTTGGGTAAAGCAAGCTCAGATTCTCTGACCTTGAGTAAGGTCTTGCTAGGAAGCCTTTGTGGGCCACCACACTACTGCAATCATCCAAGCATTATCTCAGCCTTCTGTTTCTTTTCCTTCTAACTCATTCTCGGCAGAGATGCCTGACTGAGGCTCCTAAAGCATAATTGATAACATTGTTCTACTTGACTAAAAACTTTTCATAATTTACTCTCTACCGGAAGAACCTCCAACCATTACCTCAACCTTGTGAGTCTGACTGTGTCTCCGGCTACGCCTCCAGTGCCAGGCACACCTGATTTTGCTTCTGGACTGACACTCAGCTAGTGTGTGCAGGTGGGACTGTCTTCCTGTGTGGCTGGCCAGTTCAGGCCTTACTAAGTGTAAAGTGTTTTGAATATCCTCCCCTGCTGAGTAGTAGTTTTGCCCTTTTCCCTCTCCAGTTACATGTGCTCCTACTTCTCTGTACTTAGAAGAATCAGTTCATTGCTGGAGACACTATCCCCTCATTTCTTTACCTAGGAAATTCGCTTTAACCCTCCAAGATCTACCCAGGCATCAGTCCCTATCTAAAATCATTCCTGCTCTCCATCCACATAGGCAGAGCTCTTTTGTTGGCCTTTCAACAGTATTTTGAGACCCTAAAACACTATACCTTGACTATAGTGTTTTCCTGTTGGACCACAAATATAGCTTGGCGTTTGGTACACTGGAAGACCCTTATGAAACATTTATTTTGTTGAACTGATAAGTAGATCTAGAAGAGACTCATGAAGTGAGATGCAAACTGAATAGGGAAAAGTTGATTGGAAAGCATTCCATGGCAGTTTGTTTCATGAGTCAAAACAAGAATGAAAAACAAACATGCTATTTATTAGTTACAGACAAGATTCTTATACCCAGGGTCCTGGTTACATGGTTTCTTACACGTATTTGTTCTGAAATGCTCCATGTGAATCTTAATGTAAGTATGGCTGCAGAAGTCACTGAGAACTTGAGAGGCAATGTTGTGGGTGTGCTCATGGCTGTGCAGAATTGGTGAAGGTAACAGTTAACTCAGCCGTTGCAGACACTTCCTCTCTCAGCAGGTCAGGGAGGAAGGCTGTCTTTGAAGCACCCTCACTCACAATACAACTTAATGCTCTCTTAGCAAACTTTTCAATTTGACTTTTAAACTAAGGCTTTTATTTTATTTCTTATTTCTTTCTGTGTGCATGCACATGTGCAACTGTGTGTTCAAGTGCACATGTGTGAGTGTGCACATGTATGTGAAGGGCAGAGGACAACTTACAACTTAGACTCTTTTCTTCCATGCTGTCTGTCTTCTTTTGTGAGCATGGGTTCTCCCGTCAGTGTGGGACTTACCTGCGTAGCCTAAGCTAGCCATGAAGACCCAGAGATGAGATCACAAGCACCGCTCTCAGCTTTTTATGGGGTCGTGAGGACCAAACGCAGGTCCTCATGCTTGAATGACAAGCGCTTTACTGACTGAGCCCAGCGTCAGTTGCTCTAAAACGTTACTAACCTGGAATACACGAGAAGACTGGGAAGCCTGCTCAGTGAACATGGGTGGCATGGGTGTAGTGGCTGCCACAAGTGGCACTCCTGCATGTGAGAGGTGGCCAATGCGTGCTGAGGCAGGCCTCGAACATGGCCTGCACACTGCTTTGAAGACAGCATGAAATTAAAAGAATGCCATTTATCTCATTAATACTTTGATATATTTGCCTTGTGCTGGAATGATAATTCTTCTACTATATTGATTAAGTAAAATATACTATCTGGGTTGATTCCACCTTTCTGTTTGCTTTTTAATTGTGGTCCCTACAACATTCAGAGTCAAGTATATGGTCCACACTATCGTCCTATTGGGTGGCCCTGGGATGTTTTTCTTACTTAACAATCAGACAGAAGTCATTTAGTTAGCACTCAGTATAGGGGTAGTTATGCTAAGTGCTAAAATCTTTTGTGTTCTCTGAGCGGCAGCATTTGGATAGCATCATGTGGCTTCAGATTATCTCTGTGTATGTATGTGTATTTGCGTATGTGCTTCAGAATATCTCTGTGTCTTTGTATATGTGCATGTATAGGAGGCCATAGAACAGGTTCCATCCTCAGGTGCTGTCCACTTTTCTTTTGGGGACAGGGCCACTTACTCACCTGGAACTTGCTAGTGGGCTAGGCTGGCTGGCCAGCGAGTCTTCTCAGGGATCTACCAGTCTCCTCTTCCCCAGGGCTAGAATTACAGCATGCACAACACACCTTTTTAAAATGTGTGCTGTGGGTGTTGAACATTGGTCCTCTTGCTTGCAGAAGACTTTACCGACTCAGCCATCCCCTTAGGTGCTTGAGAGCATCTCTAGCAATCCCCAATATTGCTCAGAAAACTAGATCAGAATGTTGGCAAGTTTGCTGTCTTTCAAGCATCAAGCTGTTCTCTTATGTTATCGCCACAATGTCTCATTTAGTGATTTGCAGCCCACTAAGTCCTCTGCTTATTACAAAGCAGTCAGAAATTTCAGTTAGAAGTTCCCAGAAGCCCTTGGTTAATGGAAAAGAATGAGTGTGTATCCACAAGTGGGTGGTCAGGATGAGAGTCCCAGAATAGAATTGCAAGGCTTAATCCTCACACTACAGCACCCACAAGCCTAATTCTTTTCTTTGAAGACTCAGAAGATGGCCTTAGGGTCATTCAAAGTACCATCTGTTATCCACATAAAGGGGAGGGATTATTTGCACTTTATAAATACTAGAGTTTCGCTGTGTCGATGGCCTCACTGGCACTAAGTTCGCACAGCCTTACAGAGAAGCCACGTGAAGACCTGGTTTAGACAGAATAGTGTGTGCAGCATTACAGAGTAGCGCCTACATTTTTTTTTTAAAGCAAAATGACTTACGATTGTCCAGTATCTTAACTTTTATTCTTTGAGCAAAACACTTGACCTTGTATTCAGTGATCTCTTCCACTTTTAAATAGGAGCATATTTTAATTTTCTTACTTTTTTGAGACGTGGTCTTATGTAGCCCAGGCTGCCCTCAAACTCTATATGTAGTCAAGGATGATCTTGAACTTCTGATCCCCCTATCTTAGCCTTGATGTGACTGTAGTCAGATGCCAACAGACCCAGCTTATTTTATTTTTATGGGAATGAGAAGTAAATATTTTATTTTCTAAAAGCTAAATTTCTAATTATAATGGACAGTGCTTCAACACTGTCATACGCAGACTAGACTGTAAGTAGTTCAAACAATGTGGCCCAGAAGCCACCGCGTTCTCCGAAGGCCAAGCTCATTTGAGGAGGGTTCCTGACTGGAGTAGCATAGTGCCTGTGGAAAAGAATGAGTAGCTGAAACCATTCCTGAGTACCCAGGAAGTATTCATGAATACAAGACGTGAATGCATCTTAGCTTTGCAATTCCCAATTAATAGCCTGAGTAGGCACATCTCTTACTTAAAAAGGGCTGCCTGAATGGAGGTTAAGTTCCGTTCCGTTTCCCAAGTACCACTCTGGATGTGTTTTTATATTTTGATTACTAAAAAGCATTTTATTTCTTTTTTTAAAAGAGAAAATTTGCATCGGTTGCTGAATAGCTCACATCGTGGACTAAAATGCTCTAAAAGTATGAACAAACAAAGCCCAAACAGGAAAATGGCTAAGTCCTCAAATGAGAGCTATGAATTGAATTATTCAAGGCTAGACTGCATATTCAAATATGAGTTATGCATTTTGACAAAACATTGTTAACATTCCTGTTCGCTGTGAATAAGTATTAATAATACACAGATTGTACCTAGGGTGCACCCTGCATTTTGGCTGGAAAATATGTCAAATGTACCTTTTTTTTCCCTACGCATTCAGAGTAGGGCGTGTTTTTACATCTATACCTTAAATATATGCTACTGACCACAGTCCCTGTGCCGTCTCAAAAGGAAACACTGTTGAGAGAGATTGTTTTATGGAGCTTTACACATTTAAAAGCATCAATGACACTTAAAGCATTTTAGTCTCTCGTGAAAGACTTTAGAATAAAAGGAATTAAACCAACAAACAATAACAGCAATAAAACAAAGGGAAAAAAGCAAAGTGCTGTATTCATTTCAGAGCAAGCACATGGAATTCTGTCCACCTGGCTAACCCATGTCCTTGGACCAGACAGAGAGGCTCTAAACTGTCAGTGGTTCAAACAACTCAGAGGTACACATTAGTCCTGAGCTCACAGCCCATGTGTGTATTTTGAGCTAATGTTCAGTCATTGATTTAATAATTAGTTATTGACTTCCTTTTACAGATCCAGCCTAAGAGAAACAGTCATGATCTGAGGCCTCATAGTGTTTGTAAATTCTAGGGCTGGGAGAAAACCAGACATACAATGGTCAATGGATAGTGCATGTAAATCTGGCAGAGAGAAGGAGGGTTGAAAGGGTACACTTAGACCTGTGGGGTCAAGTCCTGGCTGTGGCATCTTGGGCAAGTCATTTAATGTTGATGTGCTGAGCATCCTCCTACACTGGCCAGCATGTAGCTTTGGCCAGAACATAGAGTCATGTGACACACATTAATGGCTATGTGCTTGCTGTGTGGCAATAACAGGTAACCTCACCTGAACCGGAATGTGGGGGCAGGGGAGAGCTGTTTCAGGAAAAGAATACTTGAATTGAGATCTTCAGAATGGGGGAACCCTTAAACAGATGGAGGGATTGAAGCTGCATGAGGAAGTGGGAATTGTTAAAGAGCTTTCTTAGCAGTGGGAAGCACTTACAGTCTCAGACAGGAGGACACACGGTACTGTGATGGGCCCCAAAGAGTTGGTATGTGTCTGAGAGAAAGAGAGACCTGCAAGAGAGAAAAGTCATGACCTTGTCTACAGTAGAATCCTGAGCTTGTTCAGATGGAGGTGTGTGTGTGTGTGTGTGTGTGTGTGTGTGTGTGTGTGTGTGTGCATATATACATGTGCACACCTGTGCACATGCACACATGTGTAGCTTTGCTTTCCACATCCATCTGTTGCATGCAAAGAAGTGAGATAATGCTGTCTGTATTTCTCTGCTCAGCCTTGCAAATAAAAGCCCCTCAGAAGAGAATGGACATGTAGCTAATGTTGTCTAAATATTAGGTATAAATTCAATAGCCTCTTGATGCTCAACTTATCTTTTCTAGGCACTGTAATCCTCTCTGTGTGTTTATGCTCCAAAGCTGAAGTAAAATGTAAAAAAAAATTTTTTTTTTAGACTACTTGATAGAAAAGAGGTGGGGTGGATGGGTACTAATTAAACCTCAGTAAGGAAAAGAAATTTCAGTATCTCTCCTAATGGGATGAATGTCATGCTCTGAGTCCTATTTTATGTAAAATCCATTATAAATATGTAAAAGAATTTGCCAAATCTTGATTTCCTCAATTGAAAAATGACCCCAAGTACTAACTCTGAGAAGAGGAAGCTTTAGATTTCTTGATCTTTGGCTCTTTTGTTCTCCTGCACGTGGTCCCTTAAATCAGCAGAATAATTTGGGAAGGGTAGATACTGAAGCAACTAATTTTTTCTTTTCTGTAATCTGCATAGATTTCAAAATGCGTTCAAACCACAAAGTGCCGGTTCATATAATTTGTTGGCAAGGATAAAAAGAAGAAAGGAAATTCCTTTGTAAGCATGTGGATCGATCCATCTCTCACAGATATTTCCCTGTTATGTGCAGCCCGAGGGTTTATGCCTATCTGAGCTTTATTTGACAATTACCACTTGCCAGCATAATTAAACGATAATTTATAAATACTAAGGAAGCGTAATGGAGGAGGGCAGATCGGTGCTTATCAGGGCATGGGTAACGTTGATCTGCTTCCGTGGCAATTCCCATCGCTTATCTAGGTTGTTAACTGGTCTCACTTTATATGTGTTTTGTTAGGTTTGGCATTTGTTAGTGTGAGATTATCTATGGCATAGACACCTTTTCTCCTGATTCCAAACTCTTTTACCACTCTTATTGCATACATAATATTTATGGAATATTGCTTGCATTTTAGTTCAGGACATAAATGTGGTATTTAGAGTTGAATTTATTACTAGAAAACCCTTCAATTAATGAATACTGCTTCTCTGTCCATTCCTTTCCTTTAGTCCTTTTCTGTATGATATTTGTATTTTCTTTTAATCAGTTTTTAAACCACCTGGGATTTACGATTAATTACATTCCATAGGGTCTCTTCATGTTGTTTCTAGAGTGCTGGCCGATTTGTGTGTGTGTGTGTGTGTGTGTGTGTGTGTATTTAAGGAAGGAGGAGAATATGCTAGTCTTGGACTGTACTCAGAGGGCTTGCTAATCTTTGGTGATAAGAATGATACTTTATATGCAGGATGGCAATGTTGCTAGGTTTCTACCGAATATAAAATTTACCCAAAGAAATGATGCTGTAGAAAGGACAGCTTTTGTCCTTCTGGTGCGGCTCCTCAAGCCCCCTCACCTATTGTAAATATTGAGGTGATCTCTGCAGCGTCTTGTCCCAGGATCCAGCTAAAGCGGTGTAGAAGCGGGATCTATCTGAACAGAAAATGTTAACAGAATGACAAGTTAGAAACGGGATCCACGCCTTTAGAAAAGCAGGTCCAGGAAGAAAACAGTGTGAAGGGCAGCCCATCGGAGGTCAGGGAGATCTCTCTCGCGCTCTCTCTCAATTAAATAATTTCAGTGTCTGCTGGTTAGGGTGGAGATGGTGTGAGTGAAGTGTGTGGGGATGGCTTATCAGGAGAATAACAAAATAAAAGGCTTTGGTGTTTCAAATCGTCAATTCCACGAATTATTCAGCATTTTGTCCTTATAAATAGCAATTATTTGCCTTTTTCAGAGCTGAAAAAATTATCTTTCATATTCAAATATTTAAATATACCATGCTGTCACTGGGGCGAGAAAAAAGTCCTAATGTCAGAACAGATTTTTATGCAAGGAATAATTTGAAAGTGGTGGATTAGTTTCTACCTTTTGAAACACAGTGCTTTCTGTAATCTTCAAACATTATTTAGGATAATGGAAGCCATCATCCCGTCCTCAGACGCTAGCACTCCCACTAGACTTTCAGCTACCTCTCATTTTTTATATTAAAATACAAGGCTTAAAAGGTATTATCTTACTAAAGGGGGGCAATTGTAGAGATGATTTGATTGAATAAAGGAAAAAGCTGTACAGGCCTTTTAAGATCAAGGATGTATTGACAGAAAGCTATCATTACAGACAATTAATGTTCTCCAAGGGAAGAAATTGATTATGGACAAAGATGGACCCTAAGGAGCAGACATGTCTTAATGCTCTGAGGCCTTGAGGATTATGCGTCTCGTTCACAGCATTCGTATTTAACCCTTTGTGGTGACTGGAACACTAGCTGATTCTTACAGAATGACAAAAATCGAATTAAGTTGGGGGAAAAAGAGAGAAAGGTGGCGCTTTGTCATGGGGTCGACTGTGATCCACATCTGGATCTTTAAACAATATTCAAATAATTAGATCTGCAGTATCTTTCCTAGATTTGCCCTTTGGAGTAGACCTAGCCTGAGATTTGCAGAACAAATGAAATTGGAGAGCGATCGCCAGTCTGTGCATTGTTGAAACGTGGTAATGCCCGATAATTACAGTTAAAGACGCGCTTTCCTAAGGAGCCCCTGAACTTCAGCTGCATTCATGTTTCCAAATAACAAACCCTTAACTTTGCCTGTCCTTCCTATAGATCTCCTACAAAGCATCCATCATGTCGTTAGCCAGGCCCTCGCAGCCGTGGATCACAATTGGGCACTTAATAAGGTGGCAACCCCACTGGGGACATTTCACATAATTATTCTTAGCAGAAAGGAGGTTGTTGTGGCTTTCCCCCCGCTTTTTGAGTTTGGCAAAATTCCAGGTGAATTAGTTTGGGCTCCTAAAAACCTGTTCTGTGTCACTGGAGAATTTCACTTACTACCAGGGCTGTGACTTCCTGTTGCTGCCTTGGTCAGTAGAGAGAGTCTCACTATGAGACTGGCCTCTCCAGTCCAGGGGCTGCCCCGGGACAAGTGGATGATGATGTTGATTAGGGGCTACTAGTTTCAGATGCTGTGTTTAGGCATGGGAGCGTGTTGAAAAATCAGTCTCTCTCAAGACTTCACTCTCTGATGGTGTGTTATGAGTCTTGCCAAATAATTGGAGAAATTCACATGTGGACACAGTAAATAGCTTGTCTAGAGAACTCAGACTTTGAGTAAAAGTTAAGGGAAAAGAGGTTGGACCCCGGGCTCTAATTTTAGGCTTGTAGAGTTGAAAATGGCTGTCACTAATCAGCCCAGATCATTAAAACCATTTGTTCTTCAAACATGAACAATTGGAAGCCGTTTCCTGGTGTTCTCAGACCTTAGAGCTTGTGCATTGAATTCGCTGCCACTGAACTAAGTCACCCCCAAACTTCAAACTGGAAATAATCATTTAAAGGAAGCAATGGCGGATGAGCATGACATATGGCCCTCCTTACTCAAGTGACAGCCCTCCTGTATCACCAGTTCAGACCCAACTGCTGTGGTCAGCTGACGCCTCTCAGAGCATCGCACATGCTGTATTTTTATATGGCTCCTGGAACACAAGAGTTGGGTGTGGTGGTGCATGGCTTTTAAAACAGAATTCAAAGCAGGTAGATGGAGAGTTCAAAGCCAACTTGGGCTACACAATGAGTCTCCACCTCAGGGGAAAAAAATAGAATACAGGATATCCAAAGGCCTAACTCAAAGGAAGATTCTGGCTAATGTGCCACTTAATTCCTGGGAAAATAGGAATCATAATGGTGGTCAGTTGCTACTGAGAGGGTCATAAAGGCTTTTAAGAGGTGAATGTATGTAAAAGAGTGAGTTTGGAGTGGCATTTGCTAAGTAGAAATGCCATTAAACAACTGTGTCTGAGGTTGTGAATCCCAAGGTCAAGAGGGTGGTAAAGCCATTAGCAAAATAAATAAGAAAAAAACGTTTGTGTGTGTGTGTGTGTGTGTGTGTGTGTGTGTGTGTGTGTGTGTGTGTGGTGTGGGATAATATCACACTTGAATTCCAGGTCAGGTCCATGTAATCATGTCCAGAGGGAAATCAAGATCTGGAATTTAGGAGAAATGGCTGTTAGAATCTTTGCTTGCAGAAAAGTGGAAGCATAGAAAAGGTAAGAGAAAGAGATGGATCACACTGTGACTTGGAAGCACAGAAAGGAGAGGCCTTTCAGGAGAGAGATCTGCTGCCTCTATGACCTGTGACCTGGACCTGTCAGAGTGAGAATCTGCCAAGAAGCTATCAGGCTTGGTCATCGATAGTATATTTTAAGCCAGTAAGTTGAATCTTCTTGGTATTAAACACCAATTACCAAGGGAACTGTGTGTTCCTGAGGAAATGGCTTCATTTCTCTGAGCCTAAACTGATTCATGTGCAGTTTAATGATATATTAACAGGGTTGAGGAGACGGCTCAGTTTTCAAAGTGCTTGTTATGCAAGCGCAAGGACCTGAGTTCACTTCCAGAACCCACAGCTGGGGAAACAGGTGTGGTGGGATGTTCTTGCAACGTTAGTGTGGGGAGGCAGAGACAGGCAGATGCCTGGGACTCGGTGGCCAGCCATTCTAAGCTAATTGACAAATCCAGGCCAGTAAGAGAGACCATGCCTCCAGAAGAAGAGGAGGAGGAGGAAGATGAGAGGGAAGAGGAGGGTAAAAAGGAAGAGTGAGAAAAAGAAGAGGAGGAGGTGGAGGTGGGGCTGAAGGACACCCTAAGGAATGGATGAGCTTGATCTCTAGTCCAGGTACACCCACATGCGTGTATGTGAGTGAACACACACCCACATGCATGTATTGTGAGTGAACACACACCCACATGCATGTATTGTGAGTGAATACACACCCACATGCATGTATTGTGAGTGAATACACACCCACACACACATTCATAAACACTCACATTCACACACACACACACACACACACACACACACACACACACACTCTTTGGAGTAGGGGTAGAGAGAGTGGAGAGGGGATGGGGGAGGGGAGAGGGAGAGATTTGTTTCAAGTATCAAATGTGGTGATATTTTATTTGTGCACCCCAATAAAGCTTATCTGAAGATCAGAGGAAAAATCCAGCCACTATATTAAACATAGAGGTCAGGCAATGGTAGCACACACCCTTAATCCTAGCATTCGGGAGGCAGAGATTCATCTGGATCTCTGTGAGTTCAAGGCCACACTGAGAACAGGGCTGGGCGTGGTGGCACATGCCTTTAATCCCAGCACTAGTTAACCATAGAGGCCTGGAAGTCTATACAGACAGACAGGAAGTGATAGAGCTGGGCAGAAAGAGGAAGTGATGTAGCTGGGTGGAGAGGAGAGAGGAAGTAAGATGGCAGGACACAGAGAGGGTATAGGTGTGAGTATACATGAAGTAGGTCTCTCTGGAGACTGAGGAGCTGGTAAGGTGAGGTCAGCTGTGGCTTGCCCTATTCCTCTGATCTTTCATCTTTCAGTTTTCACCCCAACATCTGGCTCCTGTTTTTTTTTTTTTTTTTTTTTAATAAGACTGTTTAGCTGTAGCTGGAGAGCTTCTCTCTGGGTTCCGCCAAGGCCCCACAGTCCCGCAGCCCACTTATAAAATAAACACACAGACGCTTATATTATTTAAACTGTTTGGCCTAATGGCTCAGGCTTCTAACTAGCTGTTCTTTTATCTTAAATTAACCCATTTCTATTAATCTATAAGTTGCCACGTGGCTCATGGCTTACTGGTATCTTAACATCTCATGGCGGTGGCTGGCAGCCTCTCTCTGCCTCAGCCTTCCACTTGCCATACCTCTCCTCTCTCTTTGTCCCACCTATACTTCCTGTCTGGCTACTGGCCAATCAGCATTTTATTTATCAATCGATCATCCACAGCATTTAGCAATTTGTGTTACAATTAAATATAGTGTATATGTAAAATGATTAGTTGATCAGGTACTTGTGAAGTGGTGGGGTCATAATCAGGTACTTATGGTTAAAAATTGAGTAAACAAGGCCCCAGAAAGTAAAGGATTACAGCCAGAGTTTGGAGGCATGGAGTGAAATGTATGTTTTGTGAATGAGCCAGAGATCTGAGCAGCATGAAGACTAACATTCAGAAATCCCAGCCACATATTCTGTACCCTTTACATAAAATCACACATCTGTTCTTTCCAATAGTCCTCAGGGGAAGTAACATCATTAGGACATGACTGACATGTATAGAAGGGAGTGGCTGGCCTCCTCAGTGGTACACTGCCTTGGCTGGGATTAGAATAAAGGAGAATTTGACTCATGACCCTTCTTGTCTGGTGAGCAGGAGGAAGACAGGGATATAGCCATGATTTGAACCCAAGCCTACCTGAGGCTCAACTATCTGCTTAACATCCACATAGTATCTAGCCTTTCTGATTCCCGATGGCAATGTTTTGGAGGGAGTTGGTTTGCATGACTGAAGGATCATTGAACTCCTTGGCCTTATGTGCCTCTTTGTGACCTCTGGTTTCTGTAGCCAAACCACATTGGAGGGGCTTCATTTAGAAGTCCCAGAGCCAGGTCAGAAAACCTGCAAAGTATGAAGGTGTGCAATCTACGACAGCAGTCTGTGAGAGATCCTTGATATAAGTCTATAAGCCTGTGTGCTATAGAGAGTACAAGCGTAGGTGAATGAGAAAAAGCTGCTTAGGGTATGAGGGTAGACCTTCATCTAGGCCAGCGTTTCTCAACCTTCCTAATGCTGTGACCCTTTAACACAGCTCTTCATGTTCTGGTGACCCCCAACCATAAAATTATTCCATTGCTGCTTCATAGCTGTAATTTTGCTACTGTTATGAATTGTAATGTAAATATCTGATAGACAGGATATCTGAAGTATGACTCCTGCGGAAGGGTCATGGGGTCACGACCCACATGTTGAGAAACACTGGTCTAGGCCATTAGGAACCAGGGCCCAGTATCCTGAAGCTGCCACTAGGGAGAAGAGACTCTCTAGTGAAAAGTGGGGAGGTCTGTGAAAAGTTGAGAAGCTAGGGCACAGGGTACAACGAAGCTGGAGAGTCGCCACCTTGGCTGATGTGGTCAATACCTTAGCATCCTGATGAAGCACATTGCTCACACATTCGAGTTGATGCAGGAGACAAAGACCTGCATACCTTCAGTCAAGCACTGTAGACCACATACAGTTACACAGAATAGGCTGTGCTTGATGACAACTAACAGCGGGTGTCTATGTTGCTGGTTTCTGTGTCAACCATATGATATCTTCGTTCTTGGTTCATCGTGAATCCCTTCTACTTAGAAGAAAGAAATGGCTGGGAGGTGGCCAGCAGGAGGACCTGGATTTGAATCACCAGAACCCACATAAAAGGCAGGCATGGTAGCATATGCATCTGTAATCCCAGGACTCCTATAAGAGATAGGAGGCAGAGGCAGGAGAGCCTGTCTTTCAGTGAGTAAGAGACCCTGTCTCAAACAAGTTGGAAGGCAAGGACCAGTACTGAGATTGGCTGCTGACTTCTGTACAAACACACCATGGTGCACACTCATGTGCGCGCATGCATGTGTACACACACACACACACACACACACACACACACACACACACACACACCGAGAGAGAGAGAGAGAGAGAGAGAGAGAGAGAGAGAGAGAGAGAGAGAGAGAAACAGAGAGAGAGAGAGAGACAGAGACAGAGAGAGAGAAAGAGAGACAGAGAGGGAGAGGGAGAGGGAGGATCCACTCAAAAGAACACACACATGATTAAAAAGAGAGAAAGTTAATTATTAAACAGCATGCTGAGTTATGCTGCCAAAAGCCTCATTCATTTCTGTAATTTTGTCTCTTGGTCTGGAGTGACTGAATTCTGTCTCCAGGTTGTGTGAGGGTGCCCTGGCACTGGCATGATGAGGACATTGCCTACTGATAACTTCCCATGACTCAGTGACTTGATGTGTGTATATGGGAGGGGGACTATTGCTTAGCTACCATGTAGATTTGGCCATGGAACAGATCAGTGGCTCCTAGCCGTGACTGCAGATGGAACTGGCTGGAGAGATCCTATAGGCATATCTAACCATGATGACTGTGCCCAGGATAGCTATGGATGTGGCCCGACACCAAATTGTGAACTTACTTTAAATTTTATCAGAATTGGGAGATGATTTTGGAACTTGAGTATGAACTCTGTAGATGATGGTATCCTATCACAAGATCCAAGGGTCCGACACATCTGGAACTTTGAAGTTTATTGAACCTGAGTGCTATTCCCAGAAGCTCTTGATCAATCTGAGACATGGCCAGCACAGTGGAATTTCTAGGGCCTTCCTGAGACGTAGTCACATGGTTTGGTGTGGAGAGTGGCAAGCAGGTTTCAAGGGGAGGTAGGGGGCTTAGATCAGAATGTCTGAAGTGGGTTTTGTATTCCAGGCTTCCAGTTTAGGGACCACACCATTCTCAATTGGTAACATATGTTTAGGTCTAGAGGTTAAGCATGGTGAGCTGAGCTGAGCTGTAATAGAGCTCCAGTTCCTCTGAATGAGGCTTGAGGAGAGCCACTGTTGAGCCCTCCCGGTGATGTCCACTGGAGCACCACGATGGCTAGAGCCTCTGGGTCAGGACGTGTGAGCAGGAGCTCACAGACTTTAACTGGAAAAGAATTTCCCAAGGATCTTGCAGGTGGCAATTTTGATTCTGGGCTGGGCCTAGGGATCTTAATTCTTTCACCTCCTAGACAATGCCAATGTTGTGCCCAGAGGCCATGCAGGGAAGCCAGGCATTAAGAATGCTTCTTAGGCCTGAAGGGTTTATGAAAGTCTTTTAGCTTCACCTGAGACCAACTGATTCAAAGTCCTCAGCAAAGTCTCTTTCTTAAGCTACATGTTAATGTACTTAGTTAATATTTATTGAATTATGTCTTGAGTCACACTCTAGGTAACATGGGAATGAAGACAGACATGCTACTCCTGGGCTAGGGATATGGCTCAGTGAGTAAGGCACTTTCTGTTCAAGTATGAGGACTGGAGTTCGAATCCATGGCATACATCTAAAGCACAGGCTGGTGTGTTGTCATCCCAGAGCTCAGTGGCACTGAGATGAAGGGTCTCCAGGGAAAGCTGGCTAGTCAGTCTAGTTGAGTTGGTGAACTCCAGGTTCAGCATGAGACACTGTCTCAATAAATAAAGTGGATCACGATTGAGGAAGACACCTCTGTCATGCTCTGGTCTCCAGAAACAGCTCCATGTGTACTCACACAGATGTGAAGGTCCATACAAACATGCGTGCAACACACATACACACGAGCGTGAGAGTGTCTCCTGATTTCATTGTACTTGTGTTTTAGCCAGATGAACGTGTTTTCTTTTTGTTTTTGTTTTAATATGACCACAACTGTCCCCAAGTACACACAGCAGGGCTAGGCATCTGAGTCCTGGAGTAAACCCGAGGGTGCTGAAGAAAGGCATGGCTCAAAGGTCAAGCTGTCACTTCAGAGCTCAGAAGACTGAGGCAAGGGGGTTGCTAAAAATTACAGGTCAATTCCGACTCCATAGTGGATTACAGGGCAGTCTGGGCTAGAGTGAGACCCCCATCTCAAATTACAAAACTGAAAATCACAAACCAAACAAACGACTTTCAAAATGGTAGCCATCTTGATCTCAGCTTGCTCTGGGAAGGTTGTGGAGTGGGATGTGAGGCTCTTGAGGTACATGGGACAAAATGGAGGGGGGCTGGGTGCCCAGCAGTCACAGCATTGCGTCAAACCCTTTGGGAAGTATCACCAGTGGCCTCAGTGCTGGTCTCATCACTGGTTCCTCAAGGAACAATGTGGATGTGGCTGTCAAGTCCCCTAATGGCCAATAATAAGAAACCATCTCTGAAACTCACAGGGGTGAGATCATCCTTCTAACTGTGCATAAGTCATCTTGCACATAGCTAGAAAGTAATGAAAAAAATCAAAGAATCACGTCTGTTTATAGTGTTTCCAGACAACTTCGGAGTTAATATAGCATACTAAAGTCTTTTGGGAATGTTTGCACAATTCTCCAGAAAACCTAACTCTGTTATTAGAAGGAGCAAGAGAAACTTTAAAAGAATCATGGAACAAAACAAAGCATAACAAAACTCAAGGAATAAATAGGTTTTCTGGGGGAGACGTCAGCCCAAGTCTTCTGGTGATGAATCTGTTTTATTAGAGCTGTGCACACAGATAATAATCTTGAGGACATCCTTCTTGTGTGCATTCCGAACTCCCTCAGCGGCAGGGGAAAATAAATCAGAAGAAATCTTCAGGCAGAGGCAGCTTTCACCTGTATTTTTTTTTTCAAGCTGAGAGCACTCCTTAATTACAAGGGTTTTTTTTTTTTTTAAACACCATTCTCAATTGGTAACATATGTTGTTGTCAGCGTGTATTTAGCACCTGCAGAAAACGGCAAGAAATGCATGACAGCACATAGGTGGAACACCCACTGCGTGGCTGCGAACACTGTCAACAAATTGTACTTTGTTAATTTTTTTCTTATTAAAAAAAAAATTTCAAGAAAAGGACTTAAGAGTGCAGGTGTTTGGAGCACCAAGGCAGGGCGAGGAAGGAAGACGAGATTAGTGTGGCTTTGGGCATGGGAGCTGGGGCTGGATCTATATACCTTTGAGTATTCCCTGTGCCTCACTTCACTCTACTTACCTTTGGATGGAAAAGAAAACCCTCCGTGCACACTGGCTCTGGCAGGTTTGGCTGTCCTGTGAGGCATTTGCCATGGGGTCAGACTTCTCTGTTGATCGGCTGCAGGAGCAGGCAGTTGGCACCTGGTGTCATGACCTTCTACACAGGATGTGCTTGGAGAGGCTCCTTGTGCACCTGCTAGTTCATTCATATTAATTTAAGGGCTTTTTGTTTTGTTTTGTTTTGTTTTGGTCTTTGTTTTTGTTTTGAGACAGGGTCTCATGTAGCCAGGGCCAGTCTTATATTGGCTCTGTTGCCGAGGATGACCCTGAACTCCTGGTCTTGGTGCTCCTTATCCCAAGTGCTTTGATGACAGGCGTGCGTGCGTGCGTGCGTGCGTGTGGCACAGCCGGGCATCTTGTTTTCTAATAGGTCAGATGTAGCCATGATGGTGAGGTAGAAGGCATCTGTTCCTTCTACGGTGATGTCCTAAGAGTGCAGGCTTGCCTTCTGGTCTCTGATTGTTCTTATGCCCCATTAAAGGTCAGTTCTCTTAGCTGATAGCTTTCCAGTCAGCCCCGTGTGTTTTGTAGATAGAACAGATTTGCTGGGGCCATGCTAAGTGCTGACCTTCCCTGAGTTTCTCTGGTTCTTTCAGCTGTGGAATGAAATTTTCCTGTTATTTCCCAGGACTTCCCATCACAGATAACTTTGTTTCCTCGTTCTTATAAGCCTGTTCATTCAAAGTGAGTAGATGATAGTTTGTGTTTGAAGAGACACCCTCTCTCCACCCTCTGAAGATGAGTTTACCAGACTGAGAATGAACACTGAGCTGGACGTGGTGGTAACTGCATCTGATGCAGGAAGACCATGCGAGTCCAAGGGTTCAGCACCACTGCCTTCTATCCAGGCCAACTACCAGGGAGGTTCTGTCTCCTAAATAAATACTAAGTCAACAAACACCACAGGTGAGGGTCTGCTCTGCAAAATTTAAAAGGTCTGTTTTCAGGCTCTTCTCCATTCTCACTCTGACGATAGACACTGGCGGCCTTACGACTGCTAATAATCTTTGTGGTGAATTGTACAAAGAAGCTCATAAGCCAGAGTCTTCCAGCACCGCAGAGAGGGAGGCTCCCACAAAGCTTAAGTTCAGCCGGGTCTGTGTCGTGCCCTCAAACCCTGGCAGAGGCTTTTCATTCAGTCGTGGCTCTGGCTGCACCATGTGGGGAGTGCCTGCACTTCTCACAGCTGAGAGAAGACCCTGGAAATGACACATTTTACACCTCTCAGCCGAGGCTCAGAGCTCGAAAGCACTTCACTCCCATCCCTCTGGGACAGAGAATCTGTTTGCAGTAATCACTCGCAGTGTTGACAGAATGTTCGAAACCATCTGCTCAAGGGCAAGTGTTAACTCTATCAAATCCTAATATTTTAAGCCCACTGATCCCCGGGCCCAGGAGACCTCCCGATGGAACTCTGGTTGGGCTGCGTGTCAGCCTGCTGTCAGTTATTATCCCACTGCAGCAAGGTCTGATGCACCAGCCAAGGCTCAGCGAGGAGAGGCCTGTGATGAGAGGTATCGCAGCTGGCTGTGCCAGGCAGGTCCTGCCAGCTGCGATACAGCCGAGGCAGCCTGAGGCTTGCAAGAGTGCTTCTGTAATGTATATGCTTCTGCCTCTAAGCCCATTTTAGAAACAGGCTTCTCCGCTTGTTGGAGAAGGCATGCATTGTTAATATGTTTGTATAAATGTGTGCATCCCCACTGTGCACATGTAAGTATGTACAGAGGTGCACACAGGCTTAGGCCACCAGACTCTGCTAGAACTACTTCATAAAATAGAATTCACCGCACAGGTTTTCTGGTTCATTATTCTCCCATAATAATATCCAGTGATAAGTTGTTTAAGTACTCAGTCACTTATTTTTATATATCACTAGCACAGTTGCCCTGTAATGTCTCATTTTAAAAGCATATAGAACAATTAGGGGGAAATGCAATCATCAGTGGAAACATTAGCAAGCCCAATGGGCTAAAGACATTGTGTTTTCCAAGGAAGCCTTTTGAAACTTCCTGTGTGTCCCTACCACTGGGAATGAAGCATACAGAGGAAGCCTCTCTGAGGGGGCTCAGGCTCTCACCTGTGTCAGATACTTCAGTGAGGCAGATGCTATTGGCCAGAATGGCTTCCCAAGCCTTGAAGGAGCTGCTGAGGAGAAACTGGGCACTAAGGAGCAAGTTCTGAGCTACAATACCCCAAATTCTATCTGAGGTTTCAAGTTTTCATTTTTTGTTTTTATTTATGTGGGATAGAATTCATCCTATGCCTGTTTCTGTGCTGGGTCATTCTAAGTGCTTAGCAGGTAATGCATGAACAGTGAAGGGATATGGCTCTGCCCTCCCACCATATTAATAGTACCTGGGCTTATGTCCCAGCTGTAGCTGAGAGCAACTGAAGCAATCCACAGTCACTGGGATGGGTACCACCTCATGCAGATACTCATAACACATGTTCTTACTACCAAACTCCATCAGACTCCTTAAGCAGCTCAAATATTATCATAAACCTTCTCACAGAGTGAGGATGCTAAGTCTTAGAAGTTTAAAAGCTTGGTCAAAGCCTTACAGCTAGGAGGTGTTTGAGCTCGGGCCACAACTCTCACAGAAGACTCAAAACTCATTTGTGCAGCTAGGCAAATCAGAGCCAAAACAGCCGTTAGCATTCACTCAACGTTCGTAGGTCACAGAGCAGAGCAGTGGTATTGTGTGTCTTCTTCTAGACCCCCATGAGATGCTATCTACTCACCTACTAGTAAGACATCATCAGATCCAAGTCCTGTGCTGCCTGAAGGAATTTGGAGATCCAGCATGGAGTGCAGTCCACACCGTTCACATGAGCATGTTTTTGTGGAGATTGGGAGAATGTTAAAGCATTCCATTTGAGAAAATGAATAAGCAGCCAATTTGGGATGCATTTGTGGATGTGCAGTGTGTGTGTGTGTGTGTGTGTGTGTGTGTGTGTGTGTGTGTCCTATAGACTCAGAACTCTTAGTAGAGGCTGTCATCATGTAACAAAAGAGGAAAAGTCTACATAATCATGTGATGGAAGTTCTGAAGTCTCTCAAAGTGAAAGCACAGTGCTCTCTTGGAGAAGTCAGGCAAATGAAGCTTGGTCTTCAGACACTGAAGACTTAGACCTCATGCATCTCACCATAGATAGCAGGAGAAGTCAGGGAAATGAAGCTTGGTCTTCAGACACTGAAGACTTAGAGCTCACTCATCTCACCATAGATAGCAGAAGAAGTCAGGGAAATGAAGCTTGGTTTTCAGAGACTGAAGACTTAGACCTCATGCATCTCACCATAGATAGCAGGAGAAGTCAGGGAAATGAAGCTTGGTCTTCAGACACTGAAGACTTAGAGCTCACTCATCTCACCATAGATAGCAGAAGAAGTCAGGGAAATGAAGCTTGGTTTTCAGAGACTGAAGACTTAGACCTCATGCATCTCACCATAGATAGCAGGAGAAGTCAGGGAAATGAAACTTGGTTTTCAGAGACTGAAGACTTAGAGCTCACACATCTCACCATAGACAGCTGGAGAAGTCAGGGAAATGAAGCTTGGTTTTCAGAGACTGAAGACTTAGACCTCATGCATCTCACCATAGATAGCAGGAGAAGTCAGGGAAATGAAACTTGGTTTTCAGAGACTGAAGACTTAGAGCTCACATATCTCACCATAGACAGCTGGAGAAGTCAGGGAAATGAAGCTTGGTCTTCAGACACTGAAGACTTAGAGCTCACGTATCTTACCATAGATAGCAGTGAGTGCTCCAGTTTAACAGCTTCCTCCAAAGATGGCTTTCTAGACATCTTGATTCTGGAATCTGGCTCCTCCTCCCAATGCTGTAGTTAATCTCTGCCATGCAGATGACATTGCATGTTGCTGCTCAGTGTCCAGTACTTCATTGTACTTCCCATTCAATTCTCCCTGGGGTCTGTGCCCTTTCTGTATGGTGGAGTATGAAGGAGAGGGAGACAGAGATCAAACAGACAGAGACAGAGAGCAGTCTAATAACACGCAAACATACAAATAGAGAGATGAACCCAAGTCCCAGTTACCCAAAGCCCTTCAACTTTCTGGGCCTCTGCAGCCAAGTACATGAGGATTGAGAGCTTCAGTTTCTCATCTGTACAGGAACAGCCCATTCTCAGGGTCACTAAAGACTAAGACAGCATCGAAGACATATCAGTTACCCGGAACATATTAAACACACAGCAATTATAACCCCCTCCATTCTCTACCCTTCCTCTTGTTTACTTTCTTGCTTATGTACTATCTGTAAGGGGATGATACCTTGGGCCACGTGAAAGAGAACGGAAAATAATGGCATCTTCAGAGAAAATTACTTGGACATATGTTTCCTGAATATTGACTTGTATTTATTTGCAGGCATGAGATCTTCTTGTCAGTATAACTTAACTTGAGGTCGCTAAAAAAAATCCCTATAATTAAAACAAATAGGTATGGGGCCAATGAAAGTGAGTAAAGGTGCTTGCTGACAAGGCTGATGCCTGAGTTCAATCCTCATGTACCATGTAAAGGTGGAAAGAGAGAACTGACTTCAGCACACTGTCCTCTGACCTCCATATACAATTTTGGCATGATATGCGTTCTCCCACATACACGTAAAGAAATAAATGTAACAAGATTATTAAGCCGGGCAGTAGTGGTCCACACCTTTAATCCCAGCACTCGGGAGGCAGAGCCAGGTGGATCTCTGTGAGTTCAAGGCCAGCCTGCTCTACAGAACAAGATTTGGGACAGGCACCAAAACTACACAGAGAAACCCTGTCCCGAAAAAAAAAAAAAAAAAAAAAAAAGGAAAGAAAAAGATTATTAATAAGTAGGATATCATAACAGTCTACTACCTAAGTATTTCTAGAGGTGAGGTTTTTAACTTGTGCCTGTGCCTTGGAGGCTAGGATTTCAAGTTCTCCTGCACTGTGTGGACCAGGAGCTGTAACATCTTCCTCTCCAAACACTTGGGGTGTGGGGAAAGTGAATCTCTGTCCCAGGTTCTGAAATGACAGGCCAAGACTATCCGTAACCAACCATTTAGTGTACACTCACCCACAGGTAATGAATGTTCTGAAGTTTATGCCTCAGTCTTACAATGGAATTTGTGAAAATGAAAATGCTCCCTAACAATCCATCATTAAAATTAGAGTAGATATAAATATCAAACGCATGTTAATTGCCTATAGACTGAAGAGCTAACATGAATGCAAGGGGCTGCTGTTATCTTAATTTTCAGGTTCATCTCTGGAGTAAAGTGCAGATCCCCCCAGAAGATGTGTTTTTGTTTTTCCCTTAGCTGCAACACTGATAATGAGGAGGTTTAATTTGTTTTGTAAACAGTGGTTTCTAGAAGTTCAGCTCTCTCACACAAAGGTCTTCAGGGGAATAGTGAGTTGCTGCTAATTCTTACCCAGCACAGCCAAGTTGGCCAGGAATTGCCTTTCCTGGGGTGGCCTTAGATGGCAGGAAAGTAGAGGAGGCACACACCTGTGGGGTGTGGAATGTATAAAGGAGAGCAAGTCCTGACATTCAGGAGGAACCCTGGTTACCCCTTACATTTCCCTGGGCATGATTTTACCTTTGGGGAATAAGGATATAGGGTAGGACAGCTGGTAGGGATGTGTATCTTGGGTTGACCTAACCACAAGAGCTATGGCTGTCGAAAGGGTAAGTGGGTGGTTGAAAGGTACGTTCTGATTTCCTGGAGGCTGTGATGGAGACGAGGATGTGACTTAAGTTCCCCTTGGGGACGTTTAGGTGGGTTGCAAGCTGTGGCTTCTCTAAGTATGTCTTGTCTCTTGCTTTCGCCTTGCTGAGCTTCTTCCCTGTGTGGCTCCGTCCGGCCAGCTGCTTCTGTGAACTCTCCTCTGTCATGTCCCGTCCCCCACGGCTGCTCAAATGTGATTCCCCTGAGCTCTCTTCCTCTCCAGCTGCATCTGCTCTCCTCCCCTGCTGATCCAGCCACTTCCTCAGCTCAGGGACAGAGCGAGCAAATGATTCCAGCAGCTAAACAGCTTTTATGCAGAGAGAATATTTAAATATCCCCAGTTCGCATGATTCTCCTCACCTCACGCTATGATCAGAGGTTAATGGAGACAGTTTGGGGCTTCTCCCTGTTGGTAGAGACCGGAAGACTTTCAGAAATGAAGGACAAGCTCTTTTAACATCCCTTCCTCCTAAATATATGAATTTTCATACAGGAAGACATTTTTTTTCTACAGATTCATTTTTAAAGATAGATACCCTATGTTCCAGCTTGCCTTTGACTTGGGCTTCAACCAGCTTAGAAGCTAGTTTGACAATTATTACCTCTACTGGAAATAATTTTATAATGGGCATTATTTTCTAAGTGTTTATATCACTAAAAATACTTTTGCCGTATAGATTGTACTTTATAGTCCTTAATGGATGTTTCGCTTTCTTGAAACATGAATATACATTTAAGGCATGACTGTAAAATGACCTGCTAGGCAGGCTTGCCCACAGGATGACCACAACTGCGCAGTGTCCAACCCATGCGTAACAGCCGGCAAGCACTAATTTCCATTCATGTTTATATGACTATTGCCGTATTTATACATGCGCTTCATGCATTTCTTCAATACACACCCTTTTTCAATGTACTATGTGGAGTCTCCTCGTGCTTCTCCGTCAGGTTTCTTGTCTCGTCCCTTGTCCTCCGGTCTCCTTGTCCCCACCTCTCATTCCTCCTGCTTCCTTGTTTTCTTCCTCTCTCTCTTCTTAAAAAATTTTTCTCCTTTCTTCTCTTCCATCCTTCTCAAGCCCTTTAGTGTTTTTCCTTTCTCTCAAAGCCTGAGAGGGATCGAGAAGACTATGTTGCATTTAATTTTTTTATATTTTTGAAATACTTTATTATGATATCATCTCCCTTGACAAACTTCATAGGCTCAGGGTCTGCACAACATTGGTCCAGCTGCTTCACAGTAACACACATTTTTACATGTTTTGGGTCCTACAGAGTCCTGGCAGCACTGAGATTTTTTTATTTTTATTTGTTTTTGTAAGTTTTCAGCAGTGTGTTTTTATAGAGCTTTTGTTCAGCCAGCAAGGCTGTAATTTTTTCATTTGATAATTTTACATCTATCAGCTACCCTTATGCTACTTATCTCATGGAATCTGGGCAATCATATAGTCCCTTCTTTGCTGAACAGTGGATATTTTAAGCAATCACTCAAACAGTATATGTTAGTTGAGTGACTATTTTTGTGCTCAGTGTTTCTCCGAGAATATGGGTGATGTCAGAATTCAGCGTCAAAAGGCATGATTCCTGGATTCAAGGAGGCCCACGAAGTTTGTCGAATAAACAGGTAACTGGTGTGTAGAGAATGTACATCATAATGTAGCAGATATGGTAATGGGAATATGCGTAAGGCTATGGGACTTCATATCAAATGGGGATAATTAATCGGACAAGGAGACAAAGCAAGCTTCTGTCATGGAGGACCACAGAGGAGCACTTGTCCGTTCCCCGTTTTCTTCCCAGTTCTCTTGGATCTGAGTCTTTTTGGATTGTTCACCAAAGCAACTGCATAGCTTTGGTTTCCTTTAACACTGTCTCCTCCTGGGGTGCTGTGGTATATAGTAACACTTGCATGGTTGATTCTGCGCTGAGGGCATCACAGGGCTTCAAACAATAGAATAGACATGGTCATGCTCAGAGTCCAATATGAAGACACTCAGGCTGGTTGGTGCCTGCTCATCACAGCTCTTCCACGCTTTTTGCAGGAAGTCCTTGGAATTGCCTCATGGGAAGGTGTCTCAGGACAAAGAGAGAACTTGGAATAATTCATCTTTCTCCTGCATTTTGGTAGGCAGCAGAAACCCTGGCCATTCCCCCCGCCCCCAAGACTTTTCAGAATAGCAGCACTAAACCACTAAAAGGTCATGCGTTTAGGGAGCAGAGTTTTCCTGGTTCTGCCCTCTGCTGGTTTTAATGGTTTGCTTCTGGACTTTTCATAAGCATTCCATGGCTGTTTCAGCAAATGCCTCAAGTTCCTATTTCCTCCATCTTCCTTTCTCAAATGTGATTGTGGTTGTCCATGAGCTGCTTGGGGGATAGGATTCTGTTGTACTCATCTTTGTATTCATGCATGTATAATAGAAGGCTGGCAGCTGATAGGCCCACACCAGACACTTACCTGTGAATGAGATTACCCTAGAGATGGCGCTCTCAATGCCTAAGTATCACAAGATACCACCTTGCACTCGGTTTCTGCCCAGCCCCACACCCTACAAGACAACTGCTCTGTCGCCAGGGGTTGGGATGTCCACTAGAGGGCAGTGTTTTGTCAGAGGCTCTTCAGTATTTTTTTTTTCAATACCAAGATAGACCCCTGAACTTCACAATTCACTCACAGCCTCAAGTTCTTAATGGATGCCACTGACATATAATAATTACAGGAAACTGTGATCAAAGGACAATTGTAACAAGGCTAGATATAAGTTAAGACACATCACTCCCGATAACAAACATGAATTTGATAGCAAAAGAGCAAATCCTAAATGATAATGCCCAGATGCGGCAGTGCAAGTTCTCCGTGCTTCTTTTTTCTTTATTTTCTGACAACCAAAACTAGAGGAAGTAAAGTTTTCATTAAGTCTTAAAAGTTTCACGTATGCACTTTCAAAATAAAAGTCTTAAGATGGAACTGGGGAAGTTCTAGGCTGGATACATTGGATTCCAAACCCAAGGGAACTTCAGAGAGGATTCATTTTGAAAGAGAATGGCACCTCCTAGTTGCTGCTGTCTTTGTTGGGGGGGGGGTTGTGTGGAGGGGGTTGTGTGGGTCTGTGTTTGTGTGGGTCTGTGCATGTGGGTTTGCATGAGTGGAAGTCAGAAGATGATGTTCAGTGTCTTCCTTTTTCACACTACCTAATTTTTGAGGCAGAGTCTCTCATTGAACCTAGAGCTATTCTGTCTCCCAAGGTCTTCCTGTCTCCAGTCTCCTCCACCCTGGGACTGAAGGTGTACACTGGTGTGCCTGGTCTTCTGTGTGGGTGTGGGGGATCCAAACTCATGCTCCCGCACTGCATGGCACCACTTTACAGGCTGAATCATCTGTCAACCCTGCTACTATTTCTGAAAGCTGGAACGGCTACATTTTAGGATGTTCCTTTTTTCTTAATCTTTTCGAGTTCCCTGGACTATCTTCAGGAAGAATCAAATGACCCCCTGAGTTCTAGGGTCAAATACCCCGAGTCTGCAAATGCCTTCAAACCGCATGTGAGTCAACACAGGGGCTGCACATGAGGCGAAGCAGCCCTGGTGCTCAGGGAACTTCCAAATACAAACCCAGCTGAGCCCACAGTGGCTCTCCAAGGATCCTGGGAAGGGGGAAGGGCCGGCACAGAGGGCACGTCTTTCCCCAAGTGTAACACCGGAACTCCGGGTGATGAAATGGTAGGTCCTGGTAGACCCCAACTACAGTGAACAAACAAATCATAAATAAGGACCCTCAGAGACGCCTTGAAAGAATCCTTGTGGCACTCTGTTAGTAAACTCGATTTCGCATTATGCTTAAAGATTTTCTTCTAAGTGGGCTTTTTTTTTTGTGGCAGGCTTCAGAGTCATCTGTGAAGTGTTTAATTAAGCTCAGTCTGATTAAAAATGTAGCTTAAATATCTGTTGATTTTGTGGCAAGCTGTGGATGTTAATTGTCTTGATTGGTTTTATTTTCTATTCCCAGGACAACAGGGTCTTACGCGCATCACTGTGGTGAAGGAAGGGGGCAGAAGCATAATTTTCCTAAAGAAACATGTATTTCCCGAGTTAGCCAGATGGTAAAAGACCACATCCGTGAGAGACAGTGAGTCTGAAGGAGAAAAATGGAAGACATAGAAAAAAAGCCAAAGTTTTTTCCCACTGCAAACTTATATCTAGAAATCCTCAATGGGACTTGGATCAGCCATATTTGGGCTCTAGATCCCGTCCATCTGGCTTCTTACTCAATAATCCTGGCATTGCTGTGTGTGTTAACAACACCACTTAAATATTGTGTTTCATTCTCTAGAGGGCTTTAAAACTTTTAACAAGGGGAGAGACGTTTTTTTCTTCACCTGTTTGATGGGGCAGATTATTTATGGAGCCAACGTGTTGACACACTATAAACTGTAAAAAAATGAGGCCTAATAAGGTTAATTGTCGTTTGAACCTGCCTCTGTGGGCTGCAATCTGCAGCCTTTGATTGCTTCTCTGGGAGAAACTCTGCCCAGATGGTGAAGTCCTCCAGGCCCTGACCCACAAGAGGCCTGGGGAGATGGGGAACAAGGTGCTTCTCACAGTCTAATTAATTTACCACTGTAGCACCTGTTCCAGAATAGATAGGGCTGGAAGGGAGCGCCGTCCCTGGGCACAGCGCGCACTCACGGGTAAATGGATTTCAGCTGATTGTATTAAGCTGACGCTTTGATCATCGAAAGGCGTTAAAATGGAAATATGTTTTTTTTCCCCTGGCTGTTGGCTTCCATGAGTGTGGTTTGCATTATTATTATAAATGGTGGTAGGAGAAAAGACTGCTTTTGATTACAGCATATCCCACTTACAAATGCACAGTGTGTTTGTCTGTTTCTTTTGCAGCCTAGAATGTGTGTTGTCGTTACGTCTCACCTTTTAAACAATTCTGCTTCCTTGTTTCCATTTTATTCCAGCCAAATGACTGGCTGGAAATCAGACCCCAGCACAGATTCCTTTTAGCTGGAACATTCTATTACGCACTCACACCTTTAATTCGTTGTGTGTAATTAGGCTTTAATCAGCCTGAACACTATTTGTGAAAAAATATCAGACATTTCTTTAAATGGCATTCTGGTGAAGTCGCGCTAGTGAGCTTCGGTGGCTAGTTAGCTGTGTGAGTCAATCTTGTGTAAACAAGGCTGGGTAATAGATGGATTTACAGCGAGAGTCTTTCTGCGCGGTTTCACTTTATTACCTTTGATTCCCAGAAGGATTAGAGGCAATCTTTTTTTTCATTCCTTTAGAGGCCGTAAAACTTTTTCCTTTTCCAAATTAACATGGTGATCTCCCATGTCATGTGTTGGGCAAGCAGGAGAGATTTATAAGACCACACGCCCCTTGCTGCCTAGGAGTGGGGATAAGCATGTCAGGCTGGTTTTCGGGGCCCTACAGCGGTGGCTTTCACCAGGTTTGGAAAGGTCAGTGTTTTGAAAATAAAAACATTCATGATCACATAGGACACAGGCTGCAGAATGCTGCTGCTGCTGGTCGCTTCGTGATGAGCTGAAGGAGTTTTTCTCAGAAAGCAACCACTTACCACTTGCAGCTTTTCTCAATATGTGGGTAGCGACTCCTTGGGGTCCCATATCAGATATGTACATTACAATTCATAACAGTAGCAAAATTACAGTTAGGAAGTAGCAACACAAATAACGATATGGTTGGGGGTCACCACAACAGGAGGAACTGTATTAAAGGGTCACAGCATTAGGAAGGTTGAGAACCACTGAGTCCAACGTGCTGCTGGGGACAGGTAGCTTGGTTCTTTTTCTTTAAAGGTGTCATCACAGAAGAGCGAGCTCTGCAAACGCAGTACAGGATTCCTATGTGCATTTGTCTCTGTGTTCTCACAGCCCTTGAAATGCCTGCTCTGGGAAGGAAATGGAAAGCCTCCTGCCTGCTTTTCTTGGTTTTTCTCCCCTAAAACTCCAAAAGCATTTAAATTTAAAATAAGATTTGGTGTTAGCCAATGTATTTGTTTAAAAAACATTCTCTGTAAACATCAGAAGCCAAAAAATGTCAGAGTGAAATAATTTACTGTTTCCATTCTCAACCCTGGCTCGTTGGCAACCTTGGAGGGAATTTCGTGCCCGCTTGGGCACCCCTGGGTACTCTGTAAACGGCACAGCCATTGCCAGCTCTGGACCACAGAAGCAAATGTGCTGCTATCTCCTCCTAGAGGTGATTTACCAGGCCACAGGCCTGTCTCTGTGAACGATGAGAAATACTGCTGAACTGCACACCATATATGATGCCAAATTGTGACTATTTCCCCACGGCTCAGCTGGTTTCCCTAACAAGAAAGTCAGATGTTGTCTTATTATTTTTACTTGCATCTCTTTATCAGAGATGAGATTATTTTCAAATGACTAAAAATCCCTTCATTGTGTTCAGTGTGAGCAGTCTATCCTTTGCTGGTCAGGGCGCTGTCCTCACAGAATTTAAGGGTCCTGGATGGTATAAGGGAAGCTCCCAGGCACAGCCATGTCTGTCCCTTGGTGCTGATTCCTTCCCACCTGCCTCTCACTGACCATGCCCTCCTTGGCTTTCCTTTTATCACTGGCAGTCTGGATGGGGGTTGCTTCACTCTTGGAAACCAGAAATGATGGTCTTGTTCAGGAAGGGGTTAATGTAGGCTGTTTTATAACTTTGACTTTGAATGAAGCAGGAGAAGGCCCAAGGGAGCACAATTTGAGAAGGTGGGAGGATGTTAGAGATTTGAAAAGTGAGCTTTTCCAACGACAAGACCTTGGAAGGAAAATAATTATTTGTATTTTTCAAAAGCAATTTACCCTGCCATAATTTCCTGCTTTTCTTTTGCCATTATTATAGGTATTTGTGTTAGAATAGAAATGCTCTTCCTATTTCTGCATTTTAGAAATCACAATTTGTGGTCATCAATGGACGGGCTTGTAAGGTGCCATGGCCATCACCGTGGCCTTGATGCTGGACAAAGTTGGACAAAGTTAGTTAAATGACTCCACGATGACTCTTAGTTAATGGTGGCATTTATAGTCAGCTCTATAAGGACAGCAAAGTAAGCCAGAGACAAAGGTCTAGGCAGGATGGCTTTGTATCAGGATAAAGCACATTAATGATGTCCCCAAATCACTGTTGGAAATATCATGAGCTCTGGAATCAAGCAGCAAGTGTGCAAACTCACGGGTCTTCTACCCCTTAGCCACAGACTAGTTAAGTTTGTGTCTCTGACATAAACATTGGCCAGCTTCCTGATCCTCGGTCTTCATAGCATTAATGTTTGTTCACGCTGTTCCTTCTGTTTGAAATGCTATTCCTATCTCAACTGTTTATGTAGAGGAAATGAGACAAGCTAGTTCCTGGAAAAATTAGGTCATATGTATGTGTGGCATAGAACAAACTTTAGGATTGTTGGGTTTTGATACCAACTTACTCATAAAAGAAAGCTTGTTAAACACTATCCAAAATGTACTATGCTTGGTTTATAGTATGTGCAACTTACATGTGCCTAATATGTTAGCACATTCATTAAACCAGTTTGTGGATTTCTGGGAAAAAATTTTTTTTTTTTTAATTTTGCAATACAATTCAGTTCTACATATCAGCCACGAATTCCCTTGTTCTCCCCCCTCCCGTCTCCCTCACCTTCCCCCCAGCCCGCCCCCCATTCCCATCTTCTCCAGGGCAAAGCCTTCCCCGCAGACTGAGATCAACCTGGTAGACTCAGTCCAGGTAGGTCCAGTCCCCTCCTCCCAGGCCGAGCCAAGCGATCCTGCATAGGCCCCAGGTTTCAAACAGCCGACTCATGCAATGAGCACAGGACCCGGTCCCACTGCCTGGATGCCTCCCAAACAGATCAAGCCAATCAACTGTCTCACCCACTCAGAGGGCCTGATCCAGTTGGTGACCCCTCAGCCATTGGTTCATAGTTCATGTGTTTCCATTCGTTTGGCTATTTGTCCCTGTGCTTTATCCAACCTTGGTCTCAACAATTCTCGCTCATATAAACCTTCCTCTTTCTCGCCAATTGGACTCCCAGAGATCCACCCGGGGCCTAGTCATGGATCTATCTCTGCATCCAGATCCCTCAGTAGTTGGATGAGGTCTCTAGCACGACAATTAGGGTGTTTGGCCATCCCATCACCAGAGTAGGTCAGTTCGGACTGTCTCTCGACCATTGCCAGCAGTCTGCTGTGGGGGTATCTTTGTGGATTTCTGTGGGCCTCTCTAGCACTTTGCTTCTTCCTATTTTCATGTGGTCTTCATTTACCATGGTCTCCTATTCCTTGTTCTCCCTCTTTCTGGGAAAATTTAATGAGCTCTTTCTCTCTAGAATACTTATCTGGCCCTGATTTAAAGTTAGAAAGCCTAGCTTTGTAGCAGCAGTGACGTCAGCCATGCCAAGGGGCATCTCCTATGCCTCACTAGGTCAGGTGAACACTGGCCAGCTTCCTGATCCTCGGTCTTTATAGCGTTCATGTTTGTTCACGCTGTTCCTTCTGTTTGAAATGCTATTCCTATCTCGACTGTTCATGTTGAAATATATACATCTCCCCTTATCTGTCAAGGAAATTGGGAGCTGAATTTTACCCTCAGCCATTTCTGCCGATGAGCAAGAATAATGAGAAGGAACACTGTTAAATTGGGTGTGACGATGTGGGATTATAACGGGGACAAGCGTGTTTATTTATTAGTTTTAAATGAGTGACTTTCAATCACTTCAGTCAACATTTCTGATGTGAATATTTTATGTGGAATGATTGCTATTGTGTTGGGTAGTTTTGCAAATCAAAACCTATTTGCAAAACACCATCAGGCCAATATATCTTATCACAGTACTTGCATTACCCCAGGCCTTACAAATTAGTTACTGTGACTCTAGTTTCCTATTAATGTGGATTTACTGATTAATTTATTTACCTTATGAGAATTTATATAACAAAGTACCAGTGTTCCATGACTAAGTATGAAGACATGGATTCTTGGTTTTAAACAACAATCCTCAATTGTGCTCCTCCCCACACCCTGGGCTCTACATGGCCACAGATGTACCTGATAGAATCAATTATAAAATAGCCACTCAGGGAATGCATTAGCAACATTTTACAGGCTAGATCCCAAACCCAAACCTAAGCGATTTCTGAGAATCCTCACAATTGCATCCTCGTCTGGGTCATGGCACGGGAACCGTTGGCTCCTGATAGTTTTACTTTCTCCTCAGATAAACAATGAAAATAAAATCGGACCCCACTGTTACCTATGGAGCAGGTAAGACTTCTAAAATAGTAGCCGACTCTGAACACAGGCTGAGAGCAGCCGGGGAGGCCCCAGCTGAGGTTTTCTGGAAAGCCATTTAACATTATGCATTAAGAGCCTCAGGATGTTCGGGGGAAGTGTACACCTAGCCTCCCTTCTCCGCAGGTTCCCCGGGAGTCACCAAGGGGACACAAACACTGTGAAGTGCCCTGCTTCTTCTACTACCACTCCTGAGAGAAACTGGCTGAAGTGAACAGAAAAGCTGGGGTTGGGTGAAGAGGGGGGAAAGGAGAAGAGGATACACACAGCCTCTCAGCTAACCCAGCGGCCTCAGACAGGGTTCACACTTGTATGGGGGGTAGGTGCCAAATGTCATAATAAGTCAAAAGTAGCATGTCTTTCTTGTTACTAGAAAAATCGGAAGACATGTATATGATCTGTAATATAAAAACTAAAAGCAATACAGAATATAAGACACACATTTCAAATGTAAATTCATGGTGGGGGCTGTATGTACAAGACCCACTCTATGTTATTCCAGCTTTTGTCGAATGGGGCCATAAGATGAGTGCTGCCAGGTGCAGTCTGAGTGAGCAGTGAGACGTCTGCAAGCCAAGCAGCTCTCACAGTGGACTAAGACCCGCAGCTATAGGTTGCTCAGTTACCCAGGGTGAATGCAGGGCTTCACCCTCTCAATCTTGAAAGATTTACAGTTAAGAAACCTCCGTTAATTGCCATGGCAACTGGCAATTTAGTGGATACACATGTTTCTACCACAAGAAAATTTTAAATTAAATATGGAAAGCCTAAGAGAGTCAAACTCTAATATGTAAATATTTTGTAGAAAAATCAGTCTTCGTGAATTTACTGTCTTACCTTGAGCTTAACTAGGTCTGAGCCCATTTATCCAAAACCCAATATTGATCTAGAATAGCCTTGTAATTTCATGAAAATGTGTGAAATTACTAACTTGATCTGTTGAATTGAGTAATTTAATTGATATATTTAATTGAATTAGGTTGAAAATTTTAAGGTGAATCCTAACTAAAGTTTATATTGGCAACCAGAACAAATTGTATAAACATTGAATTTTTAATTTTTTTGGGTTTGCTAATTAAGCCAATTGAAATGCCTTAAAATGCTGAATGTATAAATGTAGTTTTAAAAATCTGAATGTGCTTGGTCATCTGTAAGTGGGATCAGACACTACAAAAGCCCCGTAGACACAATTACTGAAGGGTGCAAACTTATAAATAGAATTATGAATTTCTTACATTCAATTTAAAAGCAAAGAGGAGAACCAAATTTTAAATGTCTTTTATATCAAATACAAAGTTTGAAACAAAAACCAAGCCCCCAGATAGATACTGTTTTCCATTTAGACACTACTCTCAAGGATAGCAAAATACATCAATAGGTATGAGAGTAGATTAAAAAATAATGCAGGATAACAATATCAGCCTTTAAAATTAAAATTTAAAACAAGAAGCATCCCGTGGGACAGAGAAGTTGTTTATAATAATAAAAATGCAACAGTTGGACCCACTGTGCACAAATAAAACAACATGGAAGTAAGTCATTTAACAAAAACTCCAGGAGAACTAAGAAACATTTGTGAATGGAAGGCTTTCCCCAGCACCAAAAGATGTCTTAAAATGCCTTAAAATAAGTCACTGTTTTCTTACCATGAGCCTTCACTACAGGAAGGAGTTATCACGGATGCTTCTTGACTTCATTGAAGTTGTGTGCTAAAATACTGGAAATACACTACATCAAGGTGTGTTTAACACAACCAATGCTGACCCTCCTAGGCCAGCAACAGGGCACACTGGGCATCTGATACACTCTAGAGATGAAGTAGCTGATGAGACTGCCCAACTCCCACACTGCCCAGCACTAGAGGGGGCTGGATGTCAGAAACAAACATGTCTACTGATATGGGTCACTTTTGTATGATCATGAGTTTGAAATGTTGTGATTTGAACTGCATGTATACCAGTTTCGCACGGCATCACCCTACACCTCAGCCAGCTTGCTGGGCACAGCCTGTAGTTGATGGCTACTTACCTTGTGACCTCACAGAATGATCTTCAGCTTCAGTATTTTTTATCTGACTTTGGAAAACTTCCCTCACCTCTCTGGTCATCAGTTCCATCTTTTGTGAGGTAGAGACAACAATGCGAGCTGGTTCCTGATTCTGTCAGAAGATTCGTTCACATAAAGCTTGAGAAGGCTCTTACCACAGCTCAGAGCATGAGACAGTCAGCCTGGAAAGGTGGAGTTGGGGAAGACACAGTGGCAAAAAGATGTCTTCTGATCCCTTCCTTCTTCTTTTCTTGAATGTCTGCTAGTAGGGCTTAGCACGAGATGGGCTTGACCAGATCTGCAGTTCACTTACCTACTTTTCTACACACTTTAGTTACCAAACCCACAGAGCTCTGAGGAATCAGTGTGAAATAGCTATGGTGCAGGTGATGAGGCCTTCTCTTTCCACCCGTCTCTTCCCTCAGCCTCATCGCCAACTGCTACCTCATCCTGTCCACTCTGTGCCGTCATACCAGATATATGAAGAACCATTGGAGTACCCCAGGCATGTCTGAATGTACAAATGGTTTATAGCCAGATGCTGGTCCCCACCAAGTCACCCCTGTGGCATTTACTTTGTGTATAAGTTATAGCTGAAGTGAGAATCCTGACTGTAGCCAAACCAAAATCAGTAGAAAAGGTGGCATAGAGAAGTTCTCTAACTTGCTCCAGGTCACACAGCATGTCATCTTCGGAGCCCAATGCCTGTGTACAGAGCATCCCCTTCCCTAGGCCTGACAATCCTGTCAACCTCACAGAACCCAAGACCCATGTAAAATCCACACAGAATTCCTCAGAGAGCCGAAACCCTGCTAGAACTCTCAAAAGATATGTTTCCATGAAAAGTTCTTTGCCTCTCCCCCACCCCAAAAATCTCATGGTATTCACCACACTGGCAATTTAATAGAAAGAAACAATTTGAGCAGGGAGGGCTTCGTCTTTAGCTCTCCCCCAGTTGCTTTTTGTGCAGGTGGACTGCTCAGGGGTGGCCTCTCCCCAGCCCATCTGGTGGTTGTTTAGCTCTATTGATGTTTAGGATCCGTCTCTCAGCATAACCACATGCCAGACAATGAGCAATTGAACTTGATGTTTGCCTTTTAAAAAGGTGTAATCTCCTCCTGAAGTGTGGGATGTTTCACAGGAGTTTTTTTCTGATTTATCTGTCATCAACACGATGTGGGCTAGGCTCCAAGCCCGGCTGCAGGGCCTCTTATCACTGTCGTTTGATGAACACCTGTTTCCACCATAGAAACGTATCTGCTGAGATGCAGAATTAAAATAATTTCAACAGTGTGGGAATAATTAGGGACCTTTTTTTTGAAAGGTCCACCTGTTCCAAATCTCACAGTGTGCTTACGTCTCGGCAGCCTTTTCCACTGTGTATTCGGCACGCTAGGTATGTGTGTGCTCTATAACAATTCTCTGGTAGTCCACGCCCTAGGACACATCTTCACTTTCTAGTCAGTTGGTTAAAACAGGCCTCTCTCTAGGCATGGAGGAATTACTCCACAAATTCTTACCGAATGAAATTTTCAAATGCTCCATTATTTATGATTGATTGTGCCTTTTGTTAAGGATTTAGCTTCCTAAAAACAACAGAGGTTCTGTGAATCTGAAGTTAGTTAGCATAGATACTGTTTGTTAAAAGAAAAGATATGGGGTCTTAGATGATAAGAAAGGGTTCTAGGTTGAAAATGGTATATTAAAATATCTAAATTGATAGATGTGTTATGAGAGATTATTTTTGGAAGTACACCTCTCTATTACTATACATTTAAGGCTGTCTCCTTCATGTGTATTGTCAGGTTCCTGACAAATAGATGAGCTGGGTGGTTGGTAACTTCCAAGTGAGATCACTCAGAAGCTGCAGTCCTCCACTTTATGGGGTCCTCCCTGGTGCCCATCAAGCTGTGTAATGATCCCCATTTGATCCTAGCCACACTGGCTTCAGGTTACCTTGAGGTAACCCCATATTTACACAAACATTCAGGAAAGCAAGCTCACAGGTGAGAGGTGAGTGTCCTTTTTTTATAGAAGAATGTGTGCAATCCATCTTTATTTTCAGAATGTAAAATCCAAAGTTTCCATTTTTTCCCTGACAGCCATGTGGGAAGGTAACTCACCAGCTTCCTGGCTGGCTGTGCAAAGTGGCCCACGAGGCACTGAACGGCGGGAGCTTTTCAGCTGTCGGGGACATTCGGGGCAGTGGTTCTGTACACAAGACTAATTACACTAATTACTCCACACCAAAGTGTGAGCAGTAAGCATGTTTTTACAATTAGGATTTAATTCTGTAAAATCCTTTATTGGGTACATTTAGAAACACAGCAGTTTCAGACGTACCATACAATAGGGAGGGGAGTTCTCCAAATTGAATAAATGTAAATTTCAGTTTGGGCAAATAAATTAATAAATGGCAAGTGAAACCTACATTTCTGTCATGAATGAGCACTCCCATAAGGGGGATTTTCCAAGCAGGTGAGTGGATTGCAGATTTATGGTCATTAAGTGACAAGGTTCTGGAATCACTTTGCCTAAGGTCATGTGGTACCTTCACCTGCTTCACTCAACTCTTACCCAAGGTGACAGCCATTATGAGGCAGAATGACATTTTTCTCCCCATATTCTGATTTCAGAAAGCTGGGAACTTGTCATTTTATCCAGTGTGTACTTGGCTGTAGAGAAACTTACGGCCTGGAGTTTATCTTGGATTGTCTTGGCAAGCTGAGTACAGCCGCCCAGGGCCCTCAGAAGGAAGGGAGAGGCAGAGGTCAGAGGCAGAGGTGGACAATGTCAGAAAGACTCAGACAGCCATTGCTGCCTTTGAAGGTGCTGTAAGAGGACCCCAGCCAAGGTGGGGTCACGCAGGAAAGTCAGGGCATTGGATTTTGTCTGAGATGCTGGCAGAAGGCAACTTTGCCTTGCTGGGATTTCAGCCCCTGGGGAAGGAAGCTGGCACTCCATCACTTTTTTGTTGCTTTCTGTCTCTTGCGTGGTTATAGCCATGTTGGGAACCACCATGGCCGTCTGTTGGCTTCTCGGCACCTCAGGCTTCACATCTGTAAAGTGCTAATAACATTTGCTTCCTCCAGATGTGTTTTGCAAGAAGTAAGAAGATAGTGTAGGTGAATGCTTTAAAATGATCAAATTTTAAAAAAATCACATTTTCTATAAAATCAATGGAACCCTTTCTCCTATAACCTACGAGGGACTGGGTAGATCTAAGATTCCAGCAATTAAAGGTCTTCCCCAAAGCCCTGTCAATTAATAGCTAACGACTGAAGAGGATGGAGTATGTCCAGCTCATTAAAGAGCATCTGTTAGGATGTCTCCATCAACCAGGGGAGGGGCTCCAGCATACGACATGGACAAGTCAAAAATCCAAGAACATAATGATATCACCAAGGTACTGGGTAAGAAATGATTTCCATAGAGCTGGAGAAAGCAGAAATATTAGAACTCATTAAAGACAAAATTAGATTACTTACAGCAAAGGGAATCTAAAATTCTATTTTTTCTAAAAAGATGTATAGTAAAATTTTGTTCAGAGGCATTCAAATGCTAAATAATTTTAATTAGGAAAAATTGAAAAGATCTAACCATTAAGAAATAAGTTAGTAAAGTATGACTTCATGACAGGATTAAATACAATAACTGAAAATATTTGAGAAATAAGCACTGGAGAAAACAGACGCAATGCCTGAAGCATTGTAACCACTGTGCAGAGACCCGTTAGGAGGGTCCAGGAGGGGTTACGGGGAGGAGCTTTCCAGACAAAAGCACGCCCAGGCAGTGGTGTGCTGGCCTTTGTCAGTCTTTTTCTGATATTCTAAACTGCACATCATTCCACTTTTATAATTCTCCTCAAGTAGCATGAACAAGGACTTACACCAGTAATATTGTCTTAACTGACAAGTTTACTCAACGCTGCCGTTTCTTGATTGACGGCAACTTTCTCCTCTCCCTTCTGACAAGCCACTGGGTTTCATGGCCGTGCTGTTGAGTTGCGATTGTCAACTTGACATAACTTGAGAAGAATTGTCCCGATCGCATTGGCCTGTGCTCATGTCTGTGAGAAACTTCTTAAGTGATGATTCACATGGGAAGGCTTATCTCGAGGCAGGTGGGCCTGGCTGGACATGAAAACCTAGTGAGCAAGCCAGAGAGCAAGCCCATAAGCGGTGTCCGTCCATTGTTTCTGCTCCGGGTTCTATTTGAGTTCCTGCCGTGAATTCTCTCAGTGATGGACTGGGATGTAGAATCAACCCTTTCCTCCCCTTTTGCTTTTGGTCATGGGGTTACCACAGCAGCAGGAAGAAAAGCAGAATAGGCTAGGTGCTTTATCCTTGGTACTTCCCTGGGCAGTGTGAAAAATACAAGTGACTAAAATCCAGTAATGGCTTTTGTAAATTTGTTAACTAGAAGGGAAAAAATATATTTAATAAACAGTATGCCCAGGCCTGGCTTATGCAGACAAGACTATGGAGGGCAAGGAAGGTGGGGTCAGATGCCTCATAGAGGAAGTAAGACATGGGCGGAGGGACCGGAGGAACATGAGGACCTGAGCGAGCTCAGGGGTGTGTTGAAGAAAGTGAGCATTCCTGGCAGTTGAGTGGAAACTTGGAAGTGGAAATCATAGAAAGTTGGGATAAAGAGGGAACAGGAAGTGAGAAGGAAAGCTGATGTACTGTTCTTACAATGTCTAGGGGCCTGGTCAGATGAATCTGGTCTGTTTTGTCATAATCCATTAGATACAAATGTTAGACTTAGAATAGGCCGATGGGGACAGCTGAGTGTGACTCCAGGTGGAGACTCATGCTTCCTCTTATGCTGATGTTTTAGGGTCTTGAGATAGCCTCAGGACAGATGTATTCCCCGTTGCTGATGTTTACTGTATTAGGATTTAGAGAGGTTCTAACTAGCCTGCTCTTGGGCCCAGTCAGATCCCTAAGCTAAAGTTCAAAGCAGGACTCTTCACTTAGAGTCAAATTCAGGACTTAGATAGTGCTCTGGTGCCTATCCTGTCTGGTGTCCCACTCTCGGCTCTTCAGCTTGCATTTGCTGCGCATGCTGTCTCCTAGAAAACCACGGCTCTCTCCTGGGGTAAGAGCCGGGTCTTCCCATCTCTTACATGTGGTAAAAGAAGGGTTGCTTTGGAGGTCGTTGTTGTTTCTCTTGCTCATCTGACACTGGGGACTGACCCCACAGCCTCCATACGAAAGGCAAGAGCTTTGCCCCCGACCTATAGCCTCAGTGCTTTTTATACTTTGTATTTTGGGACATGGTCTCATTATAATTTCCGGGTGGCCTTGGACTTGCTCTGTGGGCAAACCTTTAACTTAAGGTATTCCTACCTCAGCCTCCTCAGTAACTGGAAGGCAGGCATGTGCCATGCCATGAGCTCTTTAAAATAATTGATTGAAAGTCCTACTCACTTGCCCCAAGTCATGTGTTGTCAGTGTTTGCTCAGAGTTCTGTTGAGATTTTTGTCAGTTTCAGGCATCGTTGCCTGAGGTATTTAAAAGGACCGTGACAACATCCTGGATCCTCCAGTGGTGTCTACCATTTTGCCCATTTCTACTACGCTCTCGGATCGAATGTACAGCTCTTAAGCATATGTCATATACGGTTCACGGTTTAATTCTTTCTAAGCTGTAGGTACGTGTTTCTGGACTTGGAAGAAAACAGTCCTCATCATAGGAGCTTTTTCTCCCTGGTTTGTAGTCTTCTCTGTCTGCACAGCTCACTGAACTCTTGGCCGTGCGCGCCGCCTTCTCTTGGACTCTCTTTGGCTGTGTGTCATTAGTGGCGCTATTTGGATTCTCTCCAAATTGGCAATCTTTTTTATATAGAAAGAGCCAAAAATTGCATGCAGTTCTTGAACTGGAGCTCTAGGAGTGTGGTGAATAACGAGGTAATTACTACCCATGTGAGCTTTCATGACACCCAAATGGACTCATAGGCTTTTGCTCCCCCACCCCTTTTCATCATAAAGGGTAGCATTCACTAAGACGTGACCATCTTCTACTGAGGAAAATTTTTGCAAAGTAACAAATTAGGAGATGCCAAAATACAAGCAATTATCAAAAAGACGACCCTTTCTTTTGGCAAATGTTACACTTGGTCGAAATTCCAAGCTCCAAGTGGGTATTTTGAGTTTGACCAAGTAGTTAGTAGTAGGAAAACTCTCAAGGTACCAAAAAACGTCACACATCACCAAGGACAAAACAGAAGTGAAACTGCCGTCAGCGATGCTCATCCCGCAGACATGAGACAGACACTGAGCACCACCCTGCAGGCCTTCTCCAGGACATGCTGTGCTTCAGCTTTCTTTGAGTTTCCTCACTTTGGGGCCCTTGCCCTGCACCAGGAGGATGTTTGGACACTCCTGTGTGAGGAGGGCCGTTACTAGTCTTTAAACGACCACCTTTCCCACCAAAAAGCTGGACCTTGCCTCGCAAAGCACAGTTGTTCCTGGTTGCTTTGCTATTGCTTCTTCTCAACTTCTAAAAGGAAATGTCCCTGAATGAAAGGAGCATGTTTGGCTTATTTAGTGCAGATAAATATCCACCTGTATGATATACCAAGGCACTTATTATCTAAGGGAATGAATTATTTCATTCCTGATAGTGTGACTCTGAACTAGAACACAAGGGTCAACAATTTACAAAATAATGGTACTCAAAATGCAGAGTTCATTTTGACAACATCTGAAATATACGACAAAACTATATAAAAGAAATCTGAAGAATACAATACAATGTGGCAAAAGTCAACACAAATGCTAACATATTACAATAAATCTGATTAATTAAATGTTAGATCTTTCAGATTGAGCCTCAAAATACAATGAGCTACTGCTTTTTTTTTTTTTTCATCTTTTTGAGACAGGTTTCTCTGTGTAGCTTTGGAGCCTATCTTGGAACTCACTCTGTAGACCAGGCTGGCCTCAAACTCACAGAGATCCGCCTGCCTCTGCCTCCCGAGTGCTGGGATTAAAGTCATGCACCACCACCACCACCACCACCACCACCACCACCACCGCCCAGCTATTGATTTCTTTTATAAGATACACACCTAAAATAGAACAGTGTAGAAAGAATAAAGTAATGGGAAATGGAAGTAAAAATATACAAAATGTAAAAAAAAAAGAGTGGTGATAACAGTAACAATGAAAAGCTGCACATTTCACATTGTTAATGTGTTCACCCCACAAAGCAGTCACAACTACTATACATACCTCATGGGCAAACTACTTACATAAACTGAAATGCATAAATCAATAATCTGGCAGTTCCACATTTTAAAACTAGTCGTGGTAGGTTTTTGTATGCCTTTGAGACTTGGGTGAAACAAAATTACAGAGGCACTGAGCATTATAAATGGTGGCTTAGATGAAACATATGAGTCACTGTACCCGCCTTAAGAGCTAGTATTAAAGGACAGCTACCAGGCTGTGCATGTGTCTCAGTTGCCAACCTAGCCTGACGGCCAGAATTTGCATCCCCAAACCCCATGTAAAAAGCTGGGCTGCCATGGCATCCTGCTTACCATCCAAGTGGAAACCAGAGGAAGCTGGCTAGAAAAAGAGCCTGTGTCTGTAAGTAATGCTCCCCAACCATCTAGCATCAACATATACATACACACATGCCTCTACATACATGTGAACATGAACATGCTCATGAATACGCACAAAGGAAAGTTATCCACGAAAGCCACCCATATCCTATCTCACAAGGAAGCTTAAAGCCGAAGGAGCACTACTGTTCTTCTTGACAATGATGCAGTGAAACCAGAAATTTAAAACATAATCAAATCTCAGGATGAAGCCTTGTTGAAAAATGGTTGTCAAAGAACTCAAAGCCTAAGTGATTATTAAATCAATATGTACCGAAGGTACAGGTTGTAGTTATTAACTTACACAGGAAAATTCATAAATTTAGGTAATGTTATTTTTAAGGATGGGAGAAATAATAAACTAAGCATTTGCATGAAGAATTTTATTTTTATTCAAAACGTTGTTATTGTACATGTTTATTGGGTGCACTGGGGTAATTTGATATGTGTATTCACTGTGTGAATCCAATCGGGGTAATTAGCATTTCCATCTCATTAAATGGCTAAAAACATCCAAACAAGCATGAAATAGACAAAGATATTAATGAACAACAAAGCAGGAACTATTGAAATAAAAAGCAGAAAATGATGGTATTTAAATCTTGGAGTCTGTCTTTTCAATAGGCCAATAAATTAAACAAACTTTAGTCTGTGTGGATTGGGAAAAATAAATGATAAAGCACAAGTAGATATATCATTGGAAAAAGAGGTGATAATTGTAAGAAATATTTTATAAATTAAAATTATATGGTATATAGCTCTATCTTAATAAAAAGTAAAACTTCAATGAAGGTCCTGTTTCCAGGGAAAGTGTAAGTTATTCAAACTGCCAAAAAAGAGAACAGATGTCTGGCTGAGGATTGGGGTCTTCATGCTTTATGAGTAGGATTTTGGTGTTAGTTCATCTAAAACCTTTTTCATTTTCTTCCCTGTTTGTAAAAATGTATTTATTATTATTGTGGTGGATGGCGTGTGTGGGGGGCCATCTGTCTTCGTCCCTTTTGTATGGATTCCGGGACCTGAGACCAGTTTATCAGGCCTCCATGACAAGCACGTGACCCCCTGAGCCAGCCAGCCAGCCCTATACTGTTTTTCCTCAAATTCTCAATCATAACTTAAAAGACTTTTTTTAAAAAAAAAATCCCATTTTATCTGTTTCTCTAATTACAAATGTGATTGTTTTAGAATTTATTGGCCATTTTATATGGCTGATGAGGGATTTAGAATTTGTTAGCATTTTATATAGCCAATAAAGGTTTTAGAATTTATTTATTGGATATTTTATATAGCCAATTTCCTCTCTGTTCTTGGCTCATCTTTTTTTCTAAGTCATGTTGTATGTATCAGTAATCACTTATCTTTGTGTTCACATGTATCTTAGTTTAAAACATCCTCTAGTTATTTTGCTGTACTTTTACTCAGATAGAATCTTTAATGTTCACATATAAAACATGCAAATGTATTTCTTTAATTTTTTCCCTCACTGGTATCATAGTTAAGAGCATCTTTGAACACCATAGGACTGCATAGAAATGTACCTGCATTTTACAGTACTGGAATATCTTTCTATTCACTATTTTAGTCCTTAACATATCTGGAATTAGGGTTGGGGATTTAGCTCAGTGGTAGAGTGCTTGCCTAGCAAGCACAAGGCCCTGGGTTCGGCCTTCAGCTCCGGGGGAAAAACAAAACAAAACAAAACAAAACATATCTGAAATTTACTCTTTTATGTGGTGTGAGGTAGGGATTGAATTTTAGTTTTTAGCTCTTTCACATTTGATGATTTCCAATACATTTATAGAGCAGTCTGCTTATTAAATTATTTATAAATTCTGCCATGTCAGTATCCTAGTTCTCAAATATACTCTACTGTTTCTGAGTTGCATTGATCACATTAGTTTAGAACTATTACATACTTTTTCAATAATTATTGCTAGGTGATAATATTATTTAATAAAAGAAACCCATTTACTATTCTCAAAAATGTGTTACTGCATGTTATCAAATCATTATTTTAGAAAATCCACGAGATGGATTTAGTGGATTAAATGGATTTCATTAATTTCCAGAAAAATTTGGGAAAGATATTTTAAATCATATAATCCAATAAACTTTTATCTCCACTTCAACCATTTTTATTTCCACTATTACAGTTTTATAGAAAACACACAAACCATATGAGCTAAGAATGCCAAAATAAATCATGTATTTAAAAATACCTTTCTTGGTTCTTATTTATTCCTTTCCTCATTCTTAAAATATTGTGTCAAACAAGGCAGAAATATAAGTATGATTAGATAACTATCATCATCTGGCAGAATAAAATACATCTTAAAGTTACAAAATTGTCTTCTAACATTAAATTATTTAACATGGATTGACTCAATCAGTCCTGATTGATCATGGGGCATCAATATGAAGACGGTAATTCAGTAAACATGCTGGGATGGGATGACTGAATCCACATGTTGGGGTAGGGAAGATGAGTCCACATGTTGGAGTGGAGTTAGAAACAGGAAGGTAAGAAATTGTAGTGTGTTCTGATGATGAAAATCAAGTTGAGTGTAGAGTTTAGAGTACTTGGAATAATAAATGAAAAGCAGGTTTATCCAGCACCTTCCTGTCTGGACTCTTGGACTCTCAGCAGGGTGAGTTCTTTGAGCCTGCTTGTCAGTTCTTGAACATTCCGTGAGAGCAAAGCTTTGGTCATTGGTAGTCTCTGATAAACGAAAGAGCTCTCTATGCCATGATGCTATTTCCATGGAAACCATGGTGTTCTCTGAATGGAGTACCTTACTTCAGTGGACCAAAGCAGTGGCTAGGCAGATGTGTAGCCAGTGTTTCAGAGTCTGTGGACAGTCTGAAGACCTTCTCTTCACATTATTTCACAGTCATAGGCTCCACCCTCATTGAGATCAACAACAGTTACAAAGACCTGTAGTTTTATTATCAATGCCAAAGGAGCAGGTGAAGGGACTACCCCATTTACACACTGTGACACTGGGTCAAACCGGGTTGTGGATAACTGTTCCTGAGGATCCACTGTGCCACCCATCTTGTCCCCTCTCCTCAACATGCCTGCATTTAAAAAGTCTTCCATGGTCTGAGCAACATTCGCTCTTGGTATGAAGACATTAGAATGAGCAAAGATGCTTTGTCTACTGGGTATTAGTGAGTGAACTTTTAACTTCAACGTATATGTCTTATTTTTTAATTCCTGTAGGAGCCCTAGAATCCTGGCTAGAGAAGAGCACCTCAAACTCAGGCACACACCTCACCAGGGCATCACAAGGTGGAGCCAGGGCCATTGACAACTCTCGGAAGAAGCTGTGGCTTCACAAACGACACTTTCAGTAGCAAGAGCCATGGATCACTGCCAGTTTCTAGTTCTCTGAATCCAAGGCACTTGAGGGGCAGTTACTGTGGACCAACAGCATGGTGTCTGCTGGTGTGTAACACATGGACACTGCTTTCCTTGCTTCGTGTCACTGGGGTTGGGAATGAGTGTCTTAAAGGCACCCATATTCTGTTGATCTCGTGCCTGGAGACTTGATGTTATAAGCATGGAGTGTGGCATGGAATTGAGGTTTTAAACTTTGTTTGACTATATGTTGACTAACATATAGTTGACGAAAAAAACTACTGACCCAATGTGAGAAGCAGAGGAGAGGATTTCTGGGTTTGGAAATGGAAGAACCTACATGGGCCCATGGTTAGACGAGTGGGCTTTGAGTCTAGAGGTACATGATAGGCTTGCCTGGCGAGGAGACTGCATGGAAGAAGCTTGCTTAAGGGCATCTAACATTCTGAAGGAAATAAGGATGGCCTGGATAAAGTCTCGAGGGACGGAAGGGCTAATCAGAAGTGTAGGCTCTAGAGTTGACTACATCTAATGCTGTTCACAGTGAGGAGTAAGGCAGAGAAGGCAAGTGCCTGCTGAACTTCTGGGGTGGAGGCAGAAGGGTGGGGAGAGGTTGGTCCACCACGGACCTTGAATGTGGCGGTGGCCATGCATGATGATAACAGAGTTGCAAAGCTCCTCGTGTCCTGTAATGCTGTAGCTGTGTAGCATGCAGCACAATGCACCGTTCCCGAATTTGTTGTGGTAGCGTAAACAGACATACCGAGAATCTAGTCACGGAGAAGTCAAGCACATATAATTATGTGCAGTGCATAATGCTTGATAATGATAATGATTGATAAATGACTATGTTTCTACTTCATGTATTTACTATACTGTATTTTTATCATTACTTTAAAATGTTGTACTCTTCCTACTTGTGAAGGGAAAGTTTACTGAAAAATAGCTGGTGTGTTAAGACAGAGCAGCCCCATCCCTCTCGTGGCCCCCATGTCTCTTGAGTGTGTTAAGAGACCTGTTGAATGCTTGACCCACCCCCTTTCTGTTTATGCAGATGCACTCTTTGATTTGTGTGTAGGAGTCTGGTGTTGCAATTTTGGCTCTCTGCCCTAAAGAGCTGTGTGGCTTTAGCTGTATTCATCCTAGCTGTATTGGGATGCATTTCTGTATGACTTTGGACTTTCTGTACCATATACAGTGTACCATATGCAGTGGTGTCTCCGTATTCAGTGGTGTCTCCATACCCAGTGATATCTCCATACCCAGTGATGTCTCCATTCCCAGTGGTGTCTCCATACCCAGTGGTATGTCCATATCCAGTGGTGTGTCCATATCCAGTGGTGTGTCCATACCCAGTGGTGTGTCCATATCCATGGTGTGTCCATATCCAGTGATGTCTCCATACCCAGTGATGTCTCCATACCCAGTGATGTCTCCATATCCAGTAGTGTGTCCATATCCAGTGGTGTGTCCATATCCAGTGGTGTGTCCATATTCAATGGTGTGTCCATATCCAGTGGTGTCTCCATACCCAGTGGTGTGTCCATACCCAGTGGTGTGTTCATATCCAGTGGTGTCTCCATACCCAGTGGTGTGTCCATACCCAGTGGTGTGTCCATATCCAGTGGTGTGTCCATATTCAGTGGTGTGTCCATATCCAGGGGTATCTCCATATCCAAGGGTATCTCCATATCCAATGGTGTCTCCATATCCGTGGTGTGTCCATACCCAGTGGTGTGTCTGTATCCAGTGGTGTGTCCGTATCCAGTGGTGTCTCCATACCCAGTGGTGTCTCCATATCCAGTGGTGTGTCCATATCCAGTGGTGTCTCCATATCCAGTGGTATCTCCATATCCAGGGGTGTCTCTATATCCAGTGATGTATCCATACCCAGTGGTGTGTCCATATCCAGTGGTGTGTCCATATCCAGTGATGTCTCCATACCCAGTGATGTCTCCATACCCAGTGGTGTGTCCATATCCAGGGTTGTTTCTATATCAAGTGATGTATCCATATCCAGTGGTGTGTCCATATCCAGTGGTGTGTCCATATCCAGTGGTGTGTCCATACCCAGTGGTGTGTCCATATCCAGGGGTGTGTCCATATCCAGGGGTGTGTCCATATCCAGTGATGTGTCCATATCCAGTGGTGTGTCCATATCCAGTGGTGTGTCCATATCCAGTGGTGTATCCATACCCAGTGGTGTGTCCATATCCAGGGGTGTGTCCATATCCAGTGGTGTGTCCGTATCCAGTGGTGTGTCCATACCCAGTGGTGTGTCCATATCCAGTGGTGTGTCCATATCCAGTGGTGTATCCATACCCAGTGGTGTGTCCATATCCAGGGGTGTGTCCATATCCAGTGGTGTGTCCGTATCCAGTGGTGTGTCCATATCCAGTGGTGTGTCCATATCCAGTGGTGTGTCCATATCCAGTGGTGTGTCCATACCCAGTGGTGTGTCCATACCCAGTGGTGTGTCCATATCCAGGGGTATCTCCATATCCAGTGGTGTGTCCATATCCAGGGGTATCTCCATATCCAGTGGTGTGTCCATATCCAGGGGTGTGTCCATATCCAGGGGTGTCTCCATATCCAGTGGTGTCTCCATATCCAGTGGTGTGTCCTATCTGATAGTGTCTCCATGTCTGATGGTGTCTCGGTATCCAATGGTGTCTCTATGTCTGATAGTGCTCCATCTCTCTAGAACACAGCAAACACTCAAATATTAGTTATCAGTAATAGTTTTATCTTTCTCCTTCAAACACTTTATGGCCTTCATTCCTCATTCTGAGACTGCAGAGATGCTCAGTAGAGAAAGTGCCTGCCTGCTGTGTAAGCGTGACCATCTGAGCTCAGATCTCTTCCACCCACGGAGAATATAGACTTGGTGGTGCATGTCTGTAGCCTCAGCTCAGGGGTAAGTACAGCAGATTACTCAGATCACAAGCACAGGCTTCCACATCCACTTTTTAACATGTGGGCTATGGGACTGAACTCAGGTCCTGATGACTCCAAAGCAAACACTTTACCAACTGAGCCATCTCTCCAGCCTCCCAGAGACTAAACGTTTTGATGGATTACTCTACAGGATCTGGAGATCTTCTCCTGCTGATGAGTCTGCTTTAAGGGTGGATCTCTTGACAGAGTGAGCTATCTGTCAGTGCTTAATTTGGTAGATCCAGTTGCTTCAAATCTGCAAGCTGAGTGTCAAGGGACATTCAACCTGACTTGTGTATGTTTGAGCTAAATCTACCATTGCTGTCCCTGTGTGCAGGCAACGCATTCTTCCCAAGCTCTGGTTACCAGCCTTTACCTCAGGAGTGCACTCCGAAGCCGAGCATGCGTACGAGTGCCCCTCCCTCCCTTTGTATCAACTGACTGTCGGGACAGGAGGCGTCATGTAAGACCTTGCTTTGCTCAGTTTGTGGCTGGTATGAAAGAACTTTGAAGAGTTTGAACTTTCCTTAAAACTCGGGCTCACCAGCTTCTCTCTTTGCTATGGGTCACCCTGAGCTCTGAGCTCTAGTTAAAAGGCTCAGCACTTTCACAGACACTTAGATTGTTGCTTTCTACTGTGGTGAGGAAATACCTGAGGAAGTCAACTTAAAAGGGGAACGGTTATTCAGACGCTCAGCTCATCGCCACAGGTTTCAGTCTGTGGCTGCTTGGCTTTGTGTCTGGGATTTTGGTGAGACAGAATGTCACAATGCAGGTGAGAAGAGAGACAAGCTGCTCACCTCACAGCAGCCAGGAAACGTGGAAGGAGACAGACAGGCTATGGGCAAAATATCCCCTTCAAAGACATGTCTCCCATTTCCTCCTCAAGGGCTCAACCTGGTGACCCACTTCCTTAAGGGCAGGCACACCTTAATGACTCACTTCCTCCTCAAGGCCACACCCTAGTGACCCACTTCCTCAAGCTAAGCCCCATTCCTAAAGTTCCTACTTTCTCACATAGCTCCACACACTGTGAATTGATGAGTAGATCCATCCATAAAGGAAGTCACTGTGTAATCCCGCCACCTAGCAGAGCTTCTCTAACACTGCTGACTTGAGCCCTCAGCTCATTTAGATCCAAAGCCAGTCCATGGTTATCATCCCCATGAGTTAACACTCCCCAGAGTGTTTGCTCATCTGTCCAGTCGGCAGATATTTACGGAACACTAGGTGGTGAGAACCAAAGTTCTGGGGAGATTCACACTAGTGGGAGGGTCAGATAAGTCCCCCGCCCCCGCCCCGTATACAGCTCAGAGCCCCATATGGAGACAAAGCGAGTGTGTCCACAGATAAGTTCAAGGCGTGAAGAGGAAGTACTGAATACCGTCTGCAACAGTGGTGAGAAGACCCGACAGGGACTGAGAAGTCAGTGGGTCTCTCTGAAGACACTAATCCAGAGCTGAGGTTTTGGGGGTGAGGAGAAAGTAGCTTGAGAAAAGATGTCTGCGGGCAGTGGCTAGGCTGTGGGCTCTGTTCTTGGTCTGTAAGCTCTGTTCTTGGTCTGCGGGCTCTGTTCTTGGTCTGCGGGCTCTGTTCTTGGTCTGTAAGCTCTGTTCTTGGTCTGTAAGCTCTGTTCTTGGTCTGTAAGCTCTGTTCTTGGTCTGCAGACAGCGGCTGGGCTGCGGGCTCTGTTCTTGGTCTGCGGGCTCTGTTCTTGGTCTGTAAGCTCTGTTCTTGGTCTGCAGGCTCTGTTCTTGGTCTGCAGGCTCTGTTCTTGGTCTGCGGGCTCTGTTCTTGGTCTGTAAGCTCTGTTCTTGGTCTGTAAGCTCTGTTCTTGGTCTGTAAGCTCTGTTCTTGGTCTGCAGACAGCGGCTGGGCTGCGGGCTCTGTTCTTGGTCTGCGGGCTCTGTTCTTGGTCTGTAAGCTCTGTTCTTGGTCTGCAGGCTCTGTTCTTGGTCTGCAGGCTCTGTTCTTGGTCTGCAGGCTCTGTTCTTGGTCTGTAAGCTCTGTTCTTGGTCTGTAAGCTCTGTTCTTGGTCTGTAAGCTCTGTTCTTGGTCTGTAAGCTCTGTTCTTGGTCTGTAAGCTCTGTTCTTGGTCTGTAAGCTCTGTTCTTGGTCTGTCTGTAAGCTCTGTTCTTGGTCTGTAAGCTCTGTTCTTGGTCTGTAAGCTCTGTTCTTGGTCTGTAAGCTCTGTTCTTGGTCTGCAGGCTCTGTTCTTGGTCTGCAGGCTCTGTTCTTGGTCTGTAAGCTCTGTTCTTGGTCTGCAGGCTCTGTTCTTGGTCTGTAAGCTCTGTTCTTGGTCTGCAGGATCTGTTCTTGGTCTGCAGGCTCTGTTCTTGGTCTGCGGGCTCTGTTCTTGGTCTGTGAGCTCTGTTCTTGGTCTGCAGACAGCGGCTGGGCTGCGGGCTTTGTTGGTTTCTGTAGTGACTTTAGTCATTTTTTGTTCCCCCTTCTTATCCTACAAATGACTTTTTAAAAAACTCTATTTATGCCTTCATGAGGCTCATGGGGTCTTTTCTGTGTCTCTTGGGGTGTTTCATCTATGGTAGGCATGTTGGGCTCTGTTGACGTTTTTCTTCTTTGCTGGTCTTTATGTGTTATGTTTGCCCATGCATATCCTAAATATTTCTGTCCAGATCTTCCTTTCCTCTCCATCCACACAGCTTGACTTTGCTGTCTTTTCTTGCCACTGTATTCCAGAATTATTTCCCTCCCTCCAAACTATAAACTGTGAGTTGGTGGACTTTCAATTGTCTGAGTGTCCATAGCTTGAGGTGGATAGGGGCTGATAGAAGACAGTCTGAGACTCTTGGATGGTGCCAAGCACCTGCTCCAGGGCTCACCCTGCCATGATCCAAGGCCCGTTTTAGACCATAGTCCTTTTCACAGTGAAGGCCAGGAACGTCATGGTCAGTCTGCTCATTTCCCACCACTACTCTAGAGGGTTCCATGCTCACTCTTCAGGCACCATCCACTCATTTCAGTCTGTCTTCTCTGCTAGTTGGCAGGTAGGGGCTCCTGATAGAATTGTGGTTTGTGAAAAGTAGAAGGTTTGCTATAATGTTGTGCTGTCTTTTATTTTTGAAGTGTAATGAGCAGTTGCCAGCCTTAGCCAGTTCTCTGTATGTGATTTTTATATTGTTTTGCTTTGTGAAGTTTTACTTTACTGTCAAGTGTTAGGGTAGATTCTTCTTTTTGACATAACTTCATTTCGTTATCCCCATCTATTCTCTTTTAAAACACTGTGATGATTTAGCTGTGAAATGGCCTTGCAGACTCCTGTGTTTGGATGCTTGGTTCCTAGGTGGTGGTGGAGTTTGGAAATCTTCGGAACCTTTAGGTGGAGCACCCTCACCTGAGGACTGGGTCACTAGGGGCAGATTTTGAGATTGAAGCCCAGACCACCTTCGTCCTCTCTGCTTGCTGAGTGAGGACACAATGTGATCAGCCACCTGTGTTCTACCACCTGCCACGCCTTTAGGAAATCACTCCCTTCTTAACTCCGAGATGAATAAGCCCTTCCTTCCTCAAGTTGCTCCTTGTTAGGCCTTTGGTCACAGCAGCGAAAAGTACCTAATACAAGTACTACCTGAGTTCTTCATGGAATGTACCTGGATGTGGTAGGACTGAGAAAGGCTAATATCTGGTTAAGGTCTTCAGGAGGTATCAACATTCTGTGATAATGTGTCAAGTGGGAGGTGATGGGGAGCATGCCATACTTCAGGAGAACCTGAGAATGCAGTGCCCTCCAAAATCCTTTATGGCAGGCCAACAATATGTCTTAGTAGATAAAAATGAAAAACAAAAAACCCACCACCAAGCCTGATGTGACAAGTGCAGCCCCGGGACCCACATGGGAGATGGAGGGAACCGACCCCCACACGTTGTCCTCTGACTGCCGTGTGTGTAACCCCTGTGGTGCATGTGCACACGTGTACACACACACACACACACACACACACACACACACACACAATAAATAAATAAATAGATAGATAGATAGTTAAATATATAGATGTAATTTAAAAAGATCAAACCCCTCAAGAAGAAGGAGGTCTATATGGAAGGGAAGGTAGAAAGACCATAAGAGCCAGAGGGGATGAATGACGTGAAGGAAACTGAGCCTTCCAGACACAGCAGGACTGACAGACACAGCAGGACTGACAGACATATGAACTCACAGAGACCATGACAGCATGCACAGGCCTACACAGGTTCAAGGCAGATGGAGTCCCAGCCTTGAGAGGAGAACGTGGACGTGGGCTCCTACCCCTAACCAAGAAGCTGTCTGCGGCTGAGAGCTCCTGGCAAAGGAAAAATCTGCTTTCTTAAATAAATATCACTGTGTACATCAACTACACTCCAGGGCAGGCCCCACGACTAGGAGTAGTTGGCCAACACAAAAGGAGCTCCTTTGGGTTTTTTGGTGGATTTTTTTTTTATTTTGGCATTTTTTTTGTCTTATTGGTTTTTTGTTTTGATTTTCATTTCTGTGGTTTTTGTTTGTTTCATTAAAGAGAGAAAAAACAAAGTTGGGTGGGTAGGGAGGTGGGAAGGATCTGGAAGAATTTGGAGGAGGGAAAAACATGATCAAAATATATTGAAAAAAATGTTTAAATAAAAAAGAGACCTTGGTCATATTTCTGCAGAGAACTTGGGCAAGCTTGCTCAGAACACATATTTATCAAGTCTTGTGTCAAGATCCATGCTGGAAACTAATATCATCTCTGTAATCCTCAATAGCGCCTTGCGGGGAGGAACCCCCCTACTTCCTCACTTGTGTTAGAGAGTCAAGGCCAAAGGAAGGCAGTGGGTACTGTGGGGGATGGGTGGTAAGTGACTCTCGGGCCCTTTAAGGCTCTGGGCACTTTCACTGATGACTCCAACCACACAGAATGGGAATTCTTGTCCTGTTTGTTCTAAATGAGAAAACAGAAACTTCAAGATGCCAAGTGAACCTGCCTAAGGTGATGAAGTTTGTGAAGAGTGACATCTAGGATACATACACACAAACACACATCACACCCACACCCACACCACACACACACACACACACACACACACACACACACCATACCACACAACGCCACACACACACCATACCACACACACACACACCATACCACACACACACACAAACACACATCACCCACACCCACACACACACACCATACCACACACACACACACAAACACACATCACCCCCCCCACACACACACCATACCACACACACATAAACACACACACACCACATCACACACACACATCATACTACACAAACACACACACATCACACACACGCACACACACTGTAACACACACATCACACACACACACACATCACACACACACACCATAACACACACACACACACCATAACACACACACACACATCACACACACACATCACACACACACACACACACACCACACATACACACACACCGTAACACACACACACACACACACACACACACACACACACACCTGTGCTCTGGGCAGCTCTGGGCAAACCCCGATCCACTTTTGGACAGGCACATACTTCGCTGTCTTCAGATCTACAATGTACGGTTTGTACGCACCTGCTGCCACGCAGACACACGTGTTAGAGCAGTCATCCCGACTGCCGTCAGCACTACTGCTTTGTTTTTCAGAAATCTGGGCTTGGAGCTTTTTGCCACCAGTGGCTAGGACAAGGAGGACACCGTGGTGGTACTACGTGGCCCATAGCCCAGCTGTAACTGTGTGTAGCATCCTTTAAGACTGCTAAGCACAGAGGTGCTTTCCTGCTTCGCTGCCCCTGCTGGCTCCTACCTCCTTTATCCTGGGGTGATTAAGGCCCCTTCCCTTCCATTGTGAGCCTCTGGGAAGAAGAGGGCTCATCTCGGTGCCTCATTTAATAGATCCAAAAGGAAATTCACAAAAGAATAAGAAATCGAGGTAGCATTATCACCTCATGCCTCCTTGGGAGACACTGCTGCAGTGAATCCTTACATAGCTTGGCCCGCTGGCCCTTCACGTGCTCTCTGATTTTCTCCAAGGGACAGAGATGAAATCTTGATGACTTCCTGAGCTGCCCTTCTCAGAGTGGTTTCACGGGTCATGGCTGAGCTAATCTGGGGAGAGCAGATCAAAATTAAAGAAGTGTGTCTAGAGTGAGCTTGTGACTTAGAAGTTTGAACAGTGTGTGTGTGTGTGTGTGTGTGTGTGTGTGTGTGTGTGTGCGTGCGCGTATGCATGCACGCACACAATATATATGTGTATATGTATATATATTCTGACCATCCTACTACTATATTTTTTATGTAGGCCACACGAGTGCATGTTAGGAAAATAAAATTGAAAGCAGTAGCTCCTAAGATAGGCCGGTGTGTTCTGTGTAGACTCAGATTCTGAGTGAGACTGGAGTGGGAACAAGCAGAGGAAAAAGGGTAAAGAATCCAGGTGCAAATCACATATGTTTATGTGAAAGTAGACCCCCAAAAGTTTGGGAAACAAAGGGGACCAGCAAGAGGGAGAGGAGCGAAAGAGGAGTGTGAAGAAGATAGAGGAAGAGAGACAAGATACAGTACACACTTGTGTGGAAATAGCCTTGTGTTGCACACTACTGTGTGTGATAAACACACATGACAAACATCTAAAAACAAAATGGCTGTTGATATGAAGTGTAAGGGGAGAAACAAACAAAATGAAAGTGACCTAGGAAGGGGAAACACACACACACACACACACACACACACACACACACACACACACACACACATACGAAGGGACAGAGACAAGGGAGGAGTGGCCGGTTTCCAGTCAGTTCTTGTGTCTCTGTGAAAAGGACCCCTGTGTTAGGATTTTAACAGATGGGGCATGTCTTTGGAACCTGCCTCCTAGGAGTTTCTGCAAACACATGCACAGATAGATCTTTAGAGGACAGAATACCACTACTGAGGCGGCAAGACAGGAAACCCTAGGCCAGGAACACAGTCTCCTGATCCCACTACATATGCTGATTATAGCTAGAGACTTCTAGGATGATATTCTACTAGACTTTTGGGATATAAATGTATAGAGTATATGGCAGCTCAGAGATAGATTAAGTAATTCTAGCTGGGGAGGCAATGGAAGGTGAAGCTCCATGAGTTTAAGACCAACCTGGTCTTCATAGTGAGCTCTGGGACAACCAGGGCTACATAATGAAATCTTGTCTATAAATAAATGGATGAATGAATGAATGAATGAATAAATAAGGGCCGTGTTTCTTTGTGTTAAGAGATGCATTTTAGCTTGAAACACATTCGGGACCATACTATGACAACATGTTTTTGATTATCAAAAATCCGCTATCTGTATGTGCATGCATGCTCACACTGCTTCCTGTCTTAGGGTAACATGGGGTAACACTTCTTACAAGCACCTTCTAGAAGACTCTAAGTTAGCTTCGGGCATCTGATAAACTTCAGCAATAGAATGAGTTTAGGACTGGTGTCTAGTTCACCCCACCTTTCTTTCTCCCCTTAAAAGCATTCAATAGTTCCCTAAAAAGGTAGCTGAGATGTCACGCTGGTTCTGGAGTGGGGACTGTTAGAACAGGGGTCTGTACCTTTAGGCTAGATTCCCCTAGCCTGAGTCAAGCCACAGTCCCGGCAATTCTCTGGGGGACAGTTAAGGAGCTGTTTTTGATGTGTTCCAACGTCAGCTCCTCATTTATGACCCTACCCAGTACCTGGCTCCTCCATGGTCATTGTCACATACACTGTGTTGAATGAAATCATGTGATGTGAAACTTCCTGTCACCCCTAAAATGTTCTAAAAAGCCAGATCTTTCCTTTGTTCTGGGGTTGCTCAGGAGCCTCCTTGGGGGAGTTTCCTCGGGGAGGTGTTTTGAAGACTGCAATCTGAAAATACTCCTCTGGCCTCCACTTCTCATTCCTCTGGGCTTTAATGGGAAGATTCAAGCTTCTCCTACATTTTAACGCACTCTTTCCCACCTTGAGGCCCAATTGTGGCTCGAGGCCCTTACATTCTAGTAAGCCTCATACCTGGAGAGCATTGTGAATTGTGGCCAGCCTCTTTTCCAGACCAACCATGCTTCTATCCCTTTTAATATTTGTCACAGGCACCAGTTGCTAAAAACCTGGCCAGTGCCTCCCAGACGTGTAGCTCGAGACACACTTTGTTGCATTACCCCACTGAGATCTGTAATTTGAAACATTCTAGGTTGAATATGTTCTTTTGTGTGTGGTGGTGGCGGCAGTGTGTGTGTGTGCGTGTGTGTGTGTGTGTGTGTGTGTGTGTGTGTGTGTGTGTGTGTGTTGGTATGTATGTGTGCCCATGTTCATGTGTATATACACATGTATGTACATGCACATGTGGAGGCCAGATGTCAGTGTTACATGTCTTCCTCTGCCAGTCTCACCAGACCTGGCATTTCCTGATGGCTGGCTGGCCATCAGCCTCAGAGGGCCTTACAGCCTCCTGAGATACCAGTGCTTGGATTACCAGTGTTCGCCGCCACACCCAGCTCTTCACATGGGTTCTGAGGACCACACTCAGGTCCTCATGCATGCGCAGTTGGCACCTTGCTAACTGGGCCAGCTCTGCAGACTGAAATGCTCCTGTGTCTGAGCCGCATTCTTGGTAACCTGCCCCACTGTCAGTCTGTGGCCTTCTAATGCCGAACAGTTTCCCGCAGGCTTGGTGTAGCATGTGGTCCTCATGATGTGCTCCAAGGCCCTGTGTTTGTTTCTGACTCACTGACATCCTCCACTCACTACCATGCTCTCCACAAATGCTTCCTCTGCTAGCCTGATTGGCCCATCCCTGCATCTAGACTTGTCCTGCAAGACTGGTCCCCCGCAGGGTTCTGCCTGCTGGTGCCAGTTATTCCAGTATGTTGGTGAAATTGAGCGATAGTAACAGAATGCAGGGCCCATGTCAGGTCCAGATCCACCCATTTTTTTGAAAATGTCATGATTTCGTTTTTCTCTATGGCTGACAAAAACTTCATTGTGTACATGCTTGTGTTTTCTTTACCTGTTCCTCTTTTGGTGGACATCTAGGCTGGCTCTATTTCTTAACTATTGTGACTATAGCAGCAATAAATACTCATGGGTCAGTCTCTGGTGTGCTGGTTTGGAGTCCTTGGGTTCCTAAGAGTTGTACAGAGGTCATATGGTAGTTCTAATTTTAGTTTTTTGAGAATTCCTCGTGCCAATTTCCACAGTGGTGGCTCCAGCTTGGGTGCATTCAGGTTGTCTCTTGCCAATTCACTGGAAGCGGTTGGCAGGGGATGACTAGGGGGTTCACAGACCCCAGATCCTTGTAACAGCTCAGCTCCAGCTAAGATGCTGAGAGCTGTATTAAGTGAGAATACCGAGAGCAAGCACCTTGTCTCATTTTGAAACTTTTACAATCTTACTTTTCAAAGAATTTCCTAGTGATCCTTTGAGTTTCGCCGGAGTCAGTTGTAAAGCCCTCTTTTCTACCTGTAATTCTATTAATTGCTGTCTTCTCTCTCACTCTTTGATTAGTTTGGCTCGGGGATCGTCACTCTTGTCTTTTCAATAAACCTACTCTTTGACTTGTATTTTAATCTCCGTTTCTTTCATTTCTCCCCTGATCCTTATTTCTCGCTGCTCAATGCTTTGGAGTTTGGCCTGTTCTTGTTTTACTAAGATCTTGAGGTGCAAGGTCTTAAGTTATTTACTTGAGATATTTCTGGCTTTCATTGTTTTTTATTTTATATGTATGTTTTGCCTGCATATGTGTGTCTGCATGCAGTGCCATAAAAGCCAGAAGAGGATGTCAGATGCCCGGGGACTGGAATGACAGGTGGTTTGAGTTGCTGTGTGGGTGCTGCAGATTGAACCTGGGTTCATACGAAAGGGCAGCCATGCTCTTAACTGTTGAGATGTCACTCCAGGCCAGGGTGAGCATTCCATGGTACAAGCAGTAGCCTCAGACCTGCCCCTGCTGTGCCTCAAAGGCTCTGTTAAGTTACACTTTCATTTTCATTTGATTCTAGATCCTTTCAAATTTCTTCAGTGACCTCACTGGTCATTCAAAATGTATCATTCAGTCTCCAAGTACTTTCGTGTTTGGTGGTCTCTCTGGCTATTGATTTCCAGTTTTATCCCATTGTGATCTGGGAAGACACAAGGAATTATTTCATCTCTGTTGTGTTGACTTCCTTTATGGGCTAGTATATGTCCATTTTAGGGAAGATTCCACTCCTGTAGAGAATAATGTGAATTCTGTGTTTGTTAGATGGAAAATTCTATAGATAATTGTTAACTCTCTTTTTATTAACTTCATTAGAATAAGTCTGAAGTCTCTTTATTGATTTTAATTTGTATGATCTATCTAAAGATGAAAATGGACATTAAAATCACCCACACAAATCTGGCTATGTTGCTGAAGCCCTGTCACCAAAGCACTTGGTCATCAGGGGCAGAAAGAGGAGCTGACACCAGCCTAAGAGGACCAGGAAAACCTCATCTAAGGAAGAGGTGGTTGGGGGCTACCAGTCATAGCACTTGCCTACGATGAGCAAGGACCTACGTTCAGTTCCCAGCAACACAAAACAGAGAGCTAGGAAGCAAACAAAATAGCTGTACCAGTTTGTTTTCAGCTTCCATTCACCTTACTGACTGACTTCTGTGTTTTTTCCTCTTATCCCAGGGCTGTCTTTATCAGTGAGGTGTGTTTTCAGGAGACAACAGACAGATGGATCTGGCTTTTTATTTGTTCAGTCAGTCTGTGCCTCTTCATTGAAGAGATGAAGCCATTTACACTGAGGTTATTATTGAGGGGACTTTACTATTCTCTGTGATTTTGTTTATTGTTTTCTCCTTTATTAATATTTTCTTCCCCTCTTATGAGCATTTGGGGTTTGCTGCTTTACCGAGTTGGATGTGATGGATTCCTTCCTTGCTCACCTTTGTTTATATACTCCCCTCAAGAAATTTATTCTTTCTTATGCTCCTTGTGATTGACACTGCCTTTTTTTTCTCCTCTGTGAAAGCGAGCCTCTAAGTATCCTGGTTTGGTGGACATAAGTTGGTTTGTGTCTGTCTTTAAATGTCCTTATTTCCCTGCCAGTTTCAAGCGATAGCTTTGATGGGTACGGCAATCTTGGTCGGCAGTTATTTGTGTTGAGGACTTGAAATAGAGTGTTCCCTGCTTTTGTGGCTTTTAGATTGCTCAGAGAGAGACCTGATATTATTTTAATGTTTCTGCCTTTGTGGGTGAGTTAGCATTTTTCCCTTAAAGCTTCCGACATTATTTCTTTGCTTTATGTTTCAATGTCTAGAGTACAATATGCCATACAAAGTTCTTCTCTGTTTGTGGCTATTTGGGGGTCTAAATGCCTTTTGGGTTTAGGTGTCCATTTCTTTATCTAGATTTATAAATTATTCTATTATTTCATAGACTAGAATCTTAATGCCGTTGGTTCTTTTTTCTGTCCTGTGTATTCTTAGATTTGATCTCTTGATTATACCACAGAGTCTGCATGTCTTTCTTGCTTTTTTTCACATAAGAGAATATTCTATCCTTAAATCCTTACCAATATTAACAGTGTTGGATACTTATTAGTCAATTTATAAGTTACTGATTGGTATGAAAATGTCAGATTGTTGTTTAAATGAATAGTATAATAAATGCACTCACCTTTTGAGTCATTTACAGATGTTCTTACTTGATTTGTGGCTAAATAAAAGGATATTGTTAGTTTTAGGCTGTAAAGAATAATCAGTTTGTGGGCTGGAGAGATGGCTCAGCAGTTAAGAGCATTTTCTGCTTGCTGCTCTTCCAGAAGACCAAGGTTCAGTTCCCAGCACCCACATTTCAAATCACAAGTGTACAGTAACTCCAGTTCTAAGGTATCCAACACACTCTTCTGACCTCCTCAGGTATGAGGCATTCGTGTGGTGCATGTACATACATGCAAACAAAACAGTCACATGCATAAAATAATAAATCCTTGTAGAAAGGAATAGTCAGTTTGTGTATATGTGAGAAGGGAGGGAAGGAGAGGGAGAAGAGAAAGGGAAGAATGAAAGAGAGAGGGGGAAGCAGGAGATAATGAGTATCAGTTTAACAATGACTGTTTATATTCCCTCCTTCAAAACAGTCAACTGTATCTTTGGTGATTCCAGAGACCATCTCATTGATTTAGAAAATCTAGTGACAAATGTGAACCATTTTACAGATCATATGAAACAAATACTTGTAGGCTGGAGAGACAACTCAGTAATTAGAGTCCTTGCTGCTCTTCCAGAGGACTGGAATTCCAGTCCCATCACCCACACTGCAGAGCACAAAATTGCCCGTTCAACTTCCAGAATCCTATGCCAATCTTCTAGCTTCCATAGACACCCACTCATATGTAGTATACACAGACACACACACACACACACACACACACACACACACACACACACGAGTCAGTTCAGGTGGCTGTCCTAAGAACTGGTGCAAGGGCAGCCGGGGAGGCCGTGGGGGGACAGAGGCTCAGCATGAGTGTATGTGCTATCCCAGGAGGCTGTGAGTGTATGTGCTATCCCAGGAGGCTGTGAGTGTATGTGCTATCCCAGGAGGCTGTGAGTGTATGTGCTATCCCAGGAGGCTGTGAGTGTATGTGCTATCCCAGGAGGCTGTGAGTGTATGTGCTATCCCAGGAGGCTGTGAGTGTATGTGCTATCCCAGGAGGCTGACCTCAGGTAATTGAATTTTTTGAGGTTTTCTTGAAATAACTAGGAATTTCCAATAGACTGTTATCTGTAACCATCCAAAAGTTAGAAATATGGTTCTTTTGTTATTGAAATAAACTGAAAATAATATTAACCATTAACTCCAATTAATTCAGTGTTATTTTTTATTAGAATTGTTCTCATATGATGTATTTTGATCATGTTTTCTCCCCCCTCTTCCCAGATGTTCCTCCCCATCTCTCTACCAATTCAACTTCATGATCTCTCTTTCTCAAAAAACAAACAAACAAAAACCAATAAAACAAAAAATACCCAAACATAATGAAACAAAAAGCACTCCCACAACACACACACACACACACACACAAGTCTGTTGGTGATAGCTCATTACTCCTTGGAATGGAGTCTGCCCTGGAGTGTGGTTGAAATGCACAGTGACACTCCACTGGAGAAAACTGATTTTCCATCTCCCAACAAGTATTAATTGCTAACAGGTTAGGGGTGGGACTTTATGCCCACTTCCCCTTCCCAGGGCTGGGCTTTTGTCTGGTTTGAGCCTGTCCAGGTCTTGTCTGTGCGCCACAGTCTCCATGAGTTCCAATGTGTACCAGCCCTGTTGTCTGGAAGATACTCTTTCTTTGGAGGTGTCCACCCCCTCTGGCTCTGTCTTTCCACCTCTTCTTCCATACACATTCCTGAGGGGAGGGTTTGATGAAGACATCCCATTAGGACTAAGTCACAGACTGTGTTCTTAAACCATTCCTCCTACATAGTAGGTTTCTCCGTGACCAGAAACCAGCTACAGATGTAGCTGAGACCTTTGGACAGAGTTTTCATCCAGGCTTCTCAGACAGTGTATTTGGCCTTTTCCGGTGGCTCAGTTACACTATACATCAGTGTCTAAAGACTTCTTGAGTGATTTTTCAGAGTGCCAAGATTCACTTTGCTCAGGATGAGCAGTTGAATGGCTAATCTGGGTAGAGTTGTTGAGCTAGCCCCATTCTGGAAATGGGCTGTGCTTCTTGAGGTCTTGCGAGGATGAACAGGGTTCACCTGGCTGGTTCCTGATGTGTCAGAGGGCTGGCTAGACTGCCTCCAGGGGCTGAGGATGGTGGATGGGGCTGTGGTGTGCAGACCTAGGTCAGCCAAATTTCCATACTCAATATCAGATCTGCTTTATTGTATCGGACATATATTAGTAAAATCCTTTGTTTTCTACTATGTATTTTGAGACAGAGTCAAACGATGTAGCCTAGGCTATCCTTGAATTCCTGATCCTCCTGTCTTTATATTACAGACCTGTTCCACCATATCTAGATGCATTTTACTTTTGAATGGAGAGTTTTTCTTAAAACCTGGAAAATCATATGCAATTTTCTGCCCTAAGCCATCTATTTATTCTGCCATTTTCGCTAGAAACTTTAATGTTATGTGGATGAAAAGCTATATTATTCAATATTGAACTATAGGACTATATAGGGTTTATGATAAATGCCTATATTAAACCCATTTTAAAGAGGAATAAGAAAAGTACCTAAGAAGTAGAAGCTATTTGAAGAATAAGGTGAGAGTTACCAGACTGTGAAATATACACCCTGTTTGGGTGAGATCCTGTTGTTTTCTAGGTGTGTCGCTGCTCAGCTGACCACCACCTCTGCAATTCTGCTGCTTAGAACCCTTGCCTGTCTCAGCAGCCTCAGCATCATTTCAGAAACTAGACCATAAGTCATGAACTACAAAATAAAACCAGATGACAAACAAAGCCAAAATCTATCATTTAAAATGACAGACGGGGGTGGGGTATGAGCAAGATGTCAGCCACCAAGCCTGAACACTTGAGTTGGAACCCTGGAATCCATGTGGTGGAAAGAGGTGGGGGTCCTCTGACCTCCACCCATGTCCTTGGGCATACATGTGCATGAACAAGCACACATGCACACAATCACACCAGATAGATAGACAGATAGATAGATAGATAGATAGATAGATAGATAGATAGATAGTAGATGATGCAATGTAAGAAAAGGTAAAAAGATTGGGAATAGGTACTAAATATGATGGAGGTGTATTATGTGCATATGCTAAAATTTTATAATGAAACCCATTACTTAAGTAATTAGTATATGCTGGTAAAAGGTTAAACTATAAAAAAATGAATATTTCGGTATATATTGAGGAGACTAGTCAAGAAGAATCAAAATGAAGATACAAACAGGACATTGGGGTTAAAGGAAGATAGAGCTGTGGTGTGGACGTGAACCTCTTACAAGAGCAGAGCATGAAGAATTGGATCTTAGTAGATTTAAAAACTTGGTTAAATCACAAAAAAATTTAAAATGATCAATGTGGACTCAAAAGGACTGATAAACTGCTGTCCTGTGACTACCCAAAAACCAAGTCAACAGCAAACAGCTTTGCAAATGTAGCAGGAAGGAAATGGACCCCGGTTGTTTGAAAAATGCGATTTGATGAACTCACGGAGAACAGAAGCAGCCGACTTTACAGGAACATATTCTCTGCAGACTAGGAAACGAGACTTTGCCCTCACCACCCATCGTGAAACTGATAGAGATTTCATTAGGAATAGTCTGAGAGAAAAAAAAATTTTATTCATTTTACATACAAACCATAGATCCTTCTCATCCCACCTCCTGTTCCTCCCCAACTCCCTATCCCCTCCTCCAAAAGGGTAAGGCCTCCAATGGGGAGTCAGCAAAGCCTGGTACATTCAGTTGAGGCAGGACCAAGCCTCTCCCTGCTGCATCAAGGGTGAGCAAGGTGTCCAACCATAGGGAATGGGCTCCCAAAAGCCAGCTCATGCAGTAGGGATAGATCCTGATCACACTGCCAGGGGCCCCTCAAACAGACCCAGCTACGCAACTGTCTCCCACATGCAGAGGGTCTATTCCAGGCCCATGCGGGTTCCACAGCTGTTGGTCTAAAGTTCATGAGTTTCCACTAGCTTGGTGTAGATTTCCCCATCATGATCTTGACCTCCACTTGCTCATATAATCCCTCTTTCCTCTCTTCGACTGGATTCCCAGAGCTTGGCCTGGTGCTTGGCTGTGGATCTCTGCATCTGCTTCCATCAGTTACTGGATGAAGACTCTGTGATGACATTTAGGGTATTCACAATCTGATTACAGGGGTAAGCCAGCTCAGACACCCTCTCCACTATTGCTAGTAGTCTGAGATCATGATGGGGAAATCTACAGAGACAACTGAGCCAAGCTCGTGGAAGCTCACAAACTCTAGACCAAGAGCTGTGGAGCCTACATGAGACCAAACTAGGCCCTCTGCATGTGGGAGACAGTTGTGTAGCTTGATCTGTTTGAGCGGCCCCTGGCAGTGGGATCAGGATCTACCCCTACTGCATGAGCTGGCTTTCAGGATCCCATTCCCTATGGTGGGATGCCTTGCTCAGTCTTGATGCAACGGGGAGAGGCTTGGTCCTGCCTCGATTGAATATACCAGGCTTTGCTGACTCCCCATGGGAGGCCTTACCCTTTTGGAGGAGGGGATTGGAGGGGGAAGGCTGGGGTGGGGAGCAGGAGGAGGGATGAGAGGGGGAATCTGTGGTTGGTATATAAAATGAATTTTAAAATTTAAATAAATTTAAAAAAGAAAAAAATTAAAGTTTTCATTAAGCTGGCAATGCTTAGAATGTGGGATGTTAGTGTCAACAATTAGAGGGAAAAAGAAAAAGCTAAAGAAAAAGCTACAGCAAGCATCTTGGTCAACAGTAAAATGTCCAAGTCTTCCCCTCAACATCAGAATCTAGAGACTAATAACCCATGCTCAAAACTCCCATCACACTGCCATCAGAGAATGGTGAAGAGATCAATAGAAGGAATGGGCATTAGGAAGGAGAAAGCCACATGCTCTCTTCACAGGTGACAGGGCCCTCTGAAAATAAGGCAGTGTTCTGATCAGCAGGAGAATTTGGCAAGATTGCCAGGAGGAAAAAAATCATGCAAAGGTGGGCAAAGTTCATTTTTATACAATTAGAAATTGGTGTTTGCAGTTCCATCTTTTAACATAAAAACACAGACATACTGAGACACAATAAAAAATGTGTGGACAGTTGATTTTTTTCAAGTTGATAACAATGAAACTTTATTGATATTTCAACCACACTCATACATAAATTCTATAAATAAAAGAGAAACATTGCACTTCTCACCAGGAAATTTGGTTTTATCTTCATGACCTTTGTGTAGGTAAGGATGGTTTGTGGAAGTTATGAGAGGTATGAACCACAAAAGAAAATACTGATTTATTCATGTATGTTAAGTTTCTATTCATCTAATAAACCTTATTTTGAAGGTGGAAACCCAGCGCTTTATTTAAAGCACATGTGACTAACACAAGATGAGAAATTTTAACCAAAAATTCCAAAAATTAATGCAATCTGATTTACTGTAATTTGACCAAGTTTTTAAGTTTAAAAAAGGAATAAAAACCTCACTGAAATGTTCCAGGCTCCTAAATAAAATAATATCAAACTGCTTTTATCTATTGATTGATATAAGACAAATTTTTGAAATTATTAAGCAGGAAATGCCCAGGATCCAAGGTTGCAAAAATCTCTTCTTCTAAAAACCAATACGAAGTTATAAATTATTCCATGGAAAAATGACCCCAAAAGATATCTAGATATTTCAAGAAAAAGCATGTGAGTAGCTTGCAAACACAGATGAGAATCAGTGAGACGGCCACTGTCCTGCCACTGTATTAGTCTGACAGTACCAAGTGCATCTCAGGGCCTAAAACAAAAAGCACGCTTCAGTATTGCTGGCTGAGATGCTGGTGTACCATTCCCGTCCAAAACAAACCCAACATGGATGAACTTGAAAATGAAAGTGCACTCTGACTGGCAACCCAGCCCTGGCCTATGTTCTAAGAAATATTTCCATGTATTCATTGGAGATGTATAGAAGTTTTTGAAGCATAATGTCCAATGTAAACAAAGGAAAGTAAAGACCCTGGGAACGGCCGTGTCTGTGCATTCATACAATGACATGCAGCAGTTATGCGAGAGTGCTGCACACACAGTATGGATGAAACTCACCGAGTCTTGAACTCAGGCTGGGGAGACTGCTCAGTGGATAAGAACTCTTGCAGTTCAAATCCCCAGTACCCACATAAAAACCCAGGCATGCATGGTTGCATCTACCTGTAACTCCTGCACTATGGTGGGAGATGACAAAGGTATGACCAGGGCTTGCTGGCAGCCAGCCCAGCTCCAGGTTCGGTGACAGACCCTGTCTCAAGGGAATGAGGTGGAGAGTGATAGGGTAGGCCATTGAATTCCCTGCTCTGACCACTGCACATGTGCTCATGGACACATGCACTAGTATACACGTGTACACACACAACAGGTCCACACTTATCATAGGACACGTGTTTACATATAACACATGCATGTGCACATGCAACATGCACACATATCATATTCACATACAACATACATACGTGTTCACATACAGCATATGCACATACAAGGCATATGCATACACACGCACACACACATACACACACAATCAAGCTGAAAGTAAAAGGTTCACAGAAGTTGGGATGGGTGAAACAAAGGAAGATCAGTGCCTGCCACGTGCCTGTATGGAAATTCTGCACTGACCCCATTAACTGCATAGTTAACAGCTTAATAAGATAGAAAAGGCGGTGACAGAGAAGGGACATCAGGTCCAAGGACCTTGCCAAATGCAGGCCACTGCAGAAGGAAGATGTCCCAGAGTGGCGACAGAAGGACTACTGACTGGGAGGACATCCCAGGGCAGAGTGAGCCTGACAAAGGGCATCTCACCCACCTGCCGCAGAGGCCCTGTAACAGGTGTGGAGTGAGGTTTCAGGGAGGCTTTGCTCAAGGATGGGCTCTTTCTTATTTCCTCTCTTAGCAGAGGGAACGATGTCTGGGGTAGATATTAAAGCTCTCCTCAAGTTCTGGCCTCTGACTCGATGCCCTGAGTGGACACACCCTTCAGGCTATTGCTCTCCTGGAGCTCAGGGAAACACCGTTGTGTGGAAGGGAGGGAAGGAGTCTTGAACCATCACCTCACTAGTGTTCTCCACTGCTCAGGACCATGTCCGGTGTTTATACATCTAGACATCATCACGTATCCTTCGTTCCACCCGATCCACAACACAGCCTCTCTGCTGACAGCAGGTCCGACCAATAAAGCACGATGAAATTAGTGTGTGTGAGTGTCCAGCAGTTTTAAGAGCACAGTGTTTGGAAACTATTCTTTTTCATTTACAATAAGGGGCTAGTGGTGTGGTGGAAAATGGGGAGGGTGGTTAGTCAAGGGCTGTTCAGCTCCTAACTGTGAACATTTGGGGACTCCTCAATTCGCTCAGCCTTGGCCAGAGACGCTTCTTTGTGCAGAGGACAACAGATGAGACAGAGCATCATATCTGGTCAAAGTCCTGAGAGTAAGTGATTGTGAGTGCTCAGCTCTAACTGGGCAGCTGTATGCTTAAGTGTTCTATCATTTCAGGCCACTGGTGCCATGTGTGGGATACTGTTTGAAAAAGATACACGTAATTTATTTCACATATGTGAAATTGTGCCTTCTGAGAAAACCTGTGGATGGTTTGATGAGGAGTAAACAAATCTATTTCTTCTCTGAACATACCACAGACATACCTGAGGCTAAAGTGAGTTGATAATGTGGTGTAAAGAATAGTTGTCAGCAGCTCATTTCTTTATGGTTAATAAAAAAATGAAAACAAACATTTTGTGTATGCTTAATTTATAAATTGGTGCATGTTCAGAAGGTTTATGATGGTCTTGTAATCTTAGTCAAGTGCATTTTAGATATTTTAATTTGGGGAATACGTTTAGTATCGTGTAGGAAAATACTTTATATTATTTTCATACATAACCCTGAAATTTACCGTAAAAAAATTTTAAACCAAATAATCAATTTATTCTCTCCCTTGGGTCTATTTTTATGTTGCTCTTGAGAATATAGACCCCCAAATCCATTGCTAATAAAACAATAAAAACGCATTGTGTACTGACAGACCCTATGGAGTGTGTACATATAAAATCACAAACGCACACTCATATTCTTTCTGTGATGTGTTGGACTATAATTGGGAATGGCTTTTGCACCATTTTTAAAGCAGTTTCTTTTTTTTTCTTTGTTGTTGGTACCAGTGTTACTATAAATGACTGCTGCTTGGGTGGCTAAGTAGTGTGTTAGTGGAGATACAAGCAGAACACTAAATTAGGATAAAGCTTTCTGAATGGGTGACAGGTAAATCAAGTTGGGCTGTGTTCAAAGTTCTTTTATTATTGCACCACACGATCTGTCTTACTAGACAAGGGAAGAATGGTCTGTTTGTATTGCTGGGTAATATTTTGTGTAGGACAGAAGAAATCCTCTGGTCAGTGTTGCAATCTCCACACTTGAAGTTTTAGGTGTCTTTAGTTGTAACAAATGGTTTTGAGAGTCAAGGATCCTGAGAGTTTTATTTGCTTCACCCTGTCCTAAGATAAATTTCTTTCCCAGCTGTATCCTGCATGTTGTGCTTCTGATTTCACTGTGCCCGCGGGCTGTGGACACGTGTTCACGCCTGCTGTAGCTTGTCTATTTGTGTGGTGTTCTCGGTGTTAGTAACTTTTCTAAGAAAACAGAGTCCCTGTCATTCCTGTGGCAAAGCACACGAGTTTTTTAAAAGATAAAATAGCCAGGCAAGCACCACTCTTCGTATATTCTAAATTACTTTTACCTATGCTGTACTCATAGCTTTTAGTTTAGCATTGACTTGTCTGGCAAAGAAAATTAAACTTCAGGAGAAAAACACAAAGCCAACCAAACAAACAAATACCCAGCTGAGTCACAACATTGTTCCTGAGACCAGGTGACAGCACATACTTTGAACCCAGTTCACCCAAAGGATTTTCTTCCCGGGTGCCAGTGGGAACAGCAGACAGCCACCAAGCCCTGAGCTAGCAGGACTCCTGCACAACGCCACAGTGTCCACCGCACTTAACCATGATGGGAAGATATTTGAAGGAGGAGGGAAGAGAGTTAGCATTCAGGAAAATATCAAATACAGCAGTTCATGATGGTAGTTAAGACCCAAAGCTAATACAGAACTTTCTTTTTAATCCCCTTCTCCTTAACTCCAGGATCTGGGGTCTTAAATTTGGATTATGAAAGTGAAAAAGAGTGGGGGTCTTATAGAGGGTTTACGGAGATCACCTACAGGGTGGAGGTTAAAAAAGTCCCCCATGTGTTTGGAATTCTTTGAGACTATCTGTCCTGTACAAAGCTGCCTTTCTTTTCTCCTCAGCTTTCTTTGCCCCCCTCACCCCCTTTCTTGAGTCTTTTCCCTCTTCCCAACCTCAAGGTGACCTGTTCCTCGTGGTGGGTAAGTGACTACTGGGAGGGACCACCCGGCTGGCCCACCACCGCCGTGCCCCCGTCCCGCGGGGTTCAGGAAGCCCCCCATTTAGAACGCTTTGTATTTTTGTTACAATTGTTCCTTCAGCCCTAGATGAAAAACACACAGGAACAATAGAGCCGAGTGAGATTTAAAATATCTGAATGCATAATAATTTTACCCAGACTCAGGAAGAAGAAAAAAAAAAGCACTCCAAAGTAAATAACAAAAAACACTCCTCAGAATGTGTGAACCTAAATTTTTGGTCAGTTTTTGGAAGCTCTTTCTTTCTTTCTTTCTTTCTTTCTTTCTTTCTTTCTTTCTTTCTTTCTTTCTTTCTTTCTTTCTGGCTTTCCATTTTCTAGGCCACTTGGCAATAAAACAGCATTTAATTATCCATAACCATGAACGCTGTGGGGAGAGAATACGGATTGTGATCTAGTCAGAACCAGTCTGAGGCCGCAAACTGTCCCTTCTCAGTGATGCTGTTTTCATCTGCTCTTCTCCTATTGATGCTGTCTCTTCATTCCCCTGCGATTTTTCTTCCTCAACTGTTTTTGGTGGGGGCTCGTGGTCTTCATCATTTTATATCCCCTTCATCATTTCCTCTTTTGAAAAGCCCCACCTTCATGAAGACAGTCCATTTCTTTGCAAGCAGAAAGCGAAAGGTGGGGGGAACAAGACAGAAAATTATTTTGTTCAGGAAATAATTACCCAAAATTGGATGATTTTTTTTTCTGCCAGCGATGTGAATTGTAGTCACATTAATGAGATCACATTTTACAGTAGAGGGGACTTTTAGAGGAAGCCTGATAAAACAGGCTTTGGGGAAGCCCCAAAGCTTCTGGAAATACAGCAGCTTCCTGTGAACAGAATTCATATTAGGGATCTGTTGCTCTTGCCGGTTTTGAGGAAGTGCCCTGCCCCTCGGTTGTCCATGGCTGGCAGCCTCTCGCTATTTTTTTTCCAGTAATATTGTAGTACTCCAGCACTCATTTTAAAGATAGATGGATTTCCCCCCTCATAAAGGAGAACATTGTGGGGGGAAAAAAAAACACTGGATGTGATTTCAAAAAATGTCAAAATATGTCAAACGTAGATACCACTCAAGGGTTTCATTAACTGAAGCTTCGGTGGTAAGTGTCATCTTGTCAAGGACCCACCCATCTCTTCCAATACATTACCAAATGTACTAATTTCCTCGCCAAGCTTGCTGTTTATTGTATAGCTGAAATTGAAAATGGTCGGTAATGGAGTGAGCTTCAATCCAAGACCAATTCTGAATCTAAATTACTTGCTTCTTTCAATGGCATCGACAGAGCAGACTCTGTGCACCTTGTACCTAATCAACCCTTGCCGTGACCCTAAATCCAGCAGTTTTCAGAGATTAATAATAAAATCCTCAGTTCAAACAATGATTTGCCCTGAACAAGCTGCCCATTTCCTATGCCGAGAATCAGAGAATGTGACATTATTTTTTAAAAGCTCTCCGTGTTGTGGCCCACCGTTTATTTTTGATCTCTGACCCCCGATGCAGCTGATTACAAATCGCATAAGCTTGAAGATTTTTTGAGTTTGCGGGAGTTGTGGAGAGAGCCCTTTGTCGGTGTTTAGCTTGGGGGGCCACACTCCACACCCCCACAAGCTGTGGTCTTCCCAAGTGAGTAAGATACAGCCGGTGGGATTCGTTTGGAAGTTTTTAATAAAGGAACATGGAAAACATGTCCTTAAAAAACAAACAAACAAAGAAACAAACAAACAAAAAAAACCCTCTGACTTTGTACTAATTACTCAGACTAGGCAATAAGAATAAACTCTTCAGAAAAGTCAACAACAGGGCTACTTTCCCAAATTTAAAAAAAAATCAAATTTGAAGAGCATAATATTGAGAATAGAGCCATAAAGTGATGCCTAAGTGAAATGCTTTTTCTTCTCTGTCCTGTCTGTCTGTCTTTCTCATCCGTGTAGTTCACCGCTACTAAATGAAATGATCAGATTCTTTAGCTCATCCTTACCATGAAAAACATTCATTTATGTTCAATATTAGAGGGTTTTTTATTAAAACACACACACACACACACACACACACACACACACACACACACACACACGGTATCTCCAGCTTCCTTTTGATCAACTAGTGTCGTCATGTGATTCTGGGGATAGAGGGCTTCCATCTCTGTGCTTCATAACATTCGCGATTTGGAGAAAAGCCCTGAGATGAAGCAGGAGAGAAGTACTCATTCAGACCCCTAGATGCCTGCTTGGATTCCTCAGCAAGGGTGGTCCCTGTACCCGGAAACCCGGTAGGGAGGAAGGACATCTGTCCCCAAAACCTTCCGAAGATTGTCAATATTCCCGGCACTGCTTTCAGAAAGATACCCCACCCCAGAAGGATGAGGCTAGTTGACAGAAGGAGTCTCCAGGAGATTCTCCTGACCCTTGAATGCATTTTTTTTAATGCCCAACAGCAATAATGGCCATTTAAGTATTGATTATATAATATGTCTGCTGAGGTGGCAAGCGCATTATTGTTCAAGAGGCTGGGGGATAAAAAACTAGGTTATCTATGGACTCTCTCAGCCAATGAGCATTTCTTCGACAGAGGTCACACACAAAGCTATCTCAGACCTTGTTTGACTGTATTCTGTGATTCTAGTTGATGGCTAACACAATGAAATGGCAGACATGTCCCAAGGCCTTTGAGAGCGGCCTTATGTTTACCATGGTATGAGCATAATTACTTCATCACCACCAGGGGACAATAGTCTTAGGGAAGTTGCTTCCTAGAAGGCTATGGAAAGCCCATGGTGTTGCCCCATTAGCGTACTCACATGCTAATTAGGATGATGAATTGGTTAAGTAGACACTGAAAGGCAGGTAGGACATAATCTAATACTTTCCCTTTCATCCAAAAAACTACAATAGATGGTGTATAGTAAGTCTGCTGTGTGTAGCATCGGCAGTGGGGGCCCTGGGCTTTTATTACAACCTGAATTACATCCCCTGTGTGGGGATGCTAGACAGCGATCACGTATTAAGAATTCAGCTGAGATCACAGGCCCCGCTCACCTACCCCTTGTGTGGTGTGGTGAGGCTGACTTTTGGTTACTGTATATCAAAGCGGGTCTAGCCGGCTAAACAGCGATTGATCCTTTCTCCTCTTTCAAGTCCTTCCTTCAAAAATAGCTTTAAAGCAATCATCTAATAAGTGTCAGAATAGAAGACAGAGAATGTCAGTGCAAGCACTAGGCAGATGTCTACACCAGCTTAAAATTTCTGCGAGATGTTCAAGGACCAAACAAGGTTTTTAGAGTAAATGCTATCATCTCATAAGAGGCGGGAAATACTGAGTAGCCTGCTCGGATGTGAAAACGATGCAGTGGCTCAAGGTGACAGAAGGCTGGACAGAGAAGTCTGCTAAGGGGAATGCACAGTAATTCCATGTGCACACAAAACCGAGAGCAAGAATGTTCCCTGCGCTTACACACATAGGATCTATGGTATTTTCACAAGAAATCGTAAGAATGCACATACCTCCTTTTAAGCTAAGGAAGTAATCATGCACACAGCCAAGCATGGTGGCGACTGTTCACACACATCCTGACTCTCTCTTCTCTACTTCCTTTGAAGTCAGACCTGCTCGTAATGCCTGCTTTAGCCAACACATTATGAAAGGAAGTGACCCATGCCATTGCCGGGCAGAACTATTAGAAGACAGTGAGGAATATGCCATGTTCCTGTTCCATGTCTTGGTGACCACGGACACAGCTGTCGAGATGGGGCATCCCTTGGCTTGGTCAGCACATAGACATGTACTAGACATACTAGATCTGTACTAGACATGACCATGGGAAAGAACTGTGCCTGCCTGTGATAAGCCACTGAGATGTTGACAGAGTTTGTGACCACACCAGAATTGTCACTGACCCAAATGACAAATAGTAATCACATACAAAGTACATACAGAAGGAAATGGAGTCAAGGAGTGCTGATCAAGGCTTCATGTGGATCTGCTGTCTTTTGTTTTTAAATTAATTTATTATTTGTGTGTGTGTGTGTGTGTGTGTGTGTGCACATGCAAGCATGCAAGTGTGTGTGTGTCTATGTGGAGGCCAGAGAACAACTTTTCAGAGTCAATTCCCTCCGTCCACAGTGGAATCTCTGGATCAGACTCAGATTGTCAGATGTGCACCCCAAATGCTTTTACCCATCATTTCCCTGTTACCTGTTACTTCTTGCCAAGTCCCTAAGGAACAGAACACAAATAACTCATCAAAATAAACCTATCTAAGCTTGTAATAGTTCAACATTTGTTTGAACAAACTACATTCTTCAGAGGAGAGTTCATTTAAAAAAGAAATAAACTCATTTAAAAAAATTAAAAATTGAGATTTCTTATAGGCAAAATCTGTTACTTTTGACCCCTATAGTCCAGCTACATCCCAACCACACTTTGTACTTCTTAGGCATCTGCCCTTGCCTCAGAAAGTTTCTTTCCCATGTCATCCTTCAGAGGCAGTTCAAACATGTCCCCTTCTGGGCACTTTCCTCTCTCTGATTCTCCACACTCATCAACCTTCACTCAGTACGCATTTCAGTCTACATTACATTATCGACACACCTTCACACAGAAGCCCAGCACTCCTTATAATTCCTTTGTTTTATTCTACCATACTATGGCCTAGCCGAGCCCCACCCCCAGCTTAATATGTATTCATTGATCATTGAATAGATTTGAGAGATTTATTTGGATGTGATCAGGGATATCCTGAAACATATGATTGGCCTGGCTGAGAATACTGAAGAAACAAAGAAATCATTTCAGCTCCAAGAAGGCAGGTTGGGATGCTGATACTTTAGCTATTCTTGGGGGGATTCGTTCTCTCTTGGCCGAGGACCAAAGCCTGCCTCCTGCACACCCATCACACATAGCTAATTTCCACTCTCCCCAGGGACCAAGACAGAAAAACAAAAGAGAAAGGAAGTAGGCATTTCAGAAGAGTAACCCACCCACAATGAGCCAGTTGAAAAAGGAAAATAAGGAGGGGAGAAGAGATAGTGTGTGTGCGTGTGCGTACATGTATGCATGTGTGTGAGTGTGTGAGTGTGCGTGTGTGTGTGTGTGTGTGTGTGTATGGTGTGTGTTTAATCATCAAGGAATGCACAATTTAAATTGTATCTCGTCATCCATCCTCACTGCATGGTACCACCAACTCTTGGACTGGCGATCTCTGCCGAAGACAAGTCCTGAGGGGAAAGCTGCTGCTGGTCCAGCTGTGGTCAGACGCTGGCAGGGCTTTGCTGAAGACACCGGGCCACTTCACTCTTTCCTCTTGTACCCTATATCCCAGTACCCATGAACTGGGAGATCCTTCTGGAAGTTCAATCAGGGAAGAATAAGGAAAGGGAAACTTGGAGTCTGCGCTGAATTATTACCAGACTGACCTCTGCTGGCCCTTTTCTCCCTTCTCACTCATCTTTCTCAGACAGCTGACTTTGGGTTCAAACAGGTAGAGAATTAGGGCCTAGTTCTCTCACAAGCTTGTCATGAGTACCCCAAAATGTTACTTGGCTTTTTAGCCTTCTTTCCTAATCTGTGTGTAAGTCAGAGTTGAACCAAGCATAGAGGCATTCTCCTATAAATTCAGTGTTTGGGAGTTGGAGGCAGGAAGATCAGGCCATGTCTACACAGCAAGTTCAGTGCTAGTCTCAATTACATGAAACTGCCTCAAAATCAATTCGCCACCTATTGATAATGTATTTGTAATTTATAAGTAATAAAGTAAAACAGAGCTGACTCCTCCTGTGCACTTTCATGAAGATGGAATTGTGGCATCTCAGGCTGGCGATTGGTACTTACCAAGTTTTTCTCTTGTTACTGCTGGTATTTCTCTAATGAATTTTCTTCTGTTCATGATCTTCTGGCTAAGATGGTCTTATTTGTGTCTAGATAACCTCTTTTCTAATATTATACTGGTTACCTGTAGTGATCGTTCTAAAACTAGAAATCAAAGCAAGGCATCGTCTCACAGATCCTCTCCGTATCTCTAAAACTGCAGAAACCTATTCAATCATTCTTAAGAATATAGAGTAAAAGTCTTCCTACTGTAGCCTGGAAGGGCCGCGGTAATGCATCTGGATGGCGCCTGCAGTCTCACAGCCTATGTCTGTGAGGAGGAGTTTTTCCAACAGCTCCTGATGTGTAAACCTTTCAACTACTTTTCAATTACACAGGATGGACTTGACCACGTGACTTGCTCGGCCACTAGGACACAAGCATGCACCATTCACGTGGAAGCAGGACACATGCTTACATGTGAAGGTTTGTCCTCTCCAACTCTGCTGGCCCCATGTGAAGGATAGCTTAGGCAGCCTCTTTGCGATGCAGAGCCCCTTCAAGAGAGAAGCCTAGCCATCATGGACGTTTCAGCCGAGTCAGCCATGGCCAGCCTACAATGAAGGTATATATCCAGGCAGGCCTACTAGAAAGCATTCAGGTTACCAGTGACAGTGAGCAGTGTTGTTACAGTGTTAGCATTGATAACTTAGAGTGTCTTTGGACTCTATAAAAACAGGAACTTTACTTCTGTGTAAAAGTTCTCTTTTCTCTCTCTCTCTTCCTTCCTTCCTTCCTTTCTTCTTTTGTTCCAGGTAGAATCTCCCATAGCCCAGGCTAATCTATAACTCCCTGTGTAGCTGAGGATGACTGAATATCTGATCTTTATGCATGCTAGGCAATCCTTCTAACACAGAGCTGTGTCCTCAGCCCATAAGAATTATTTTCACTTATCTCCCATGTTCTCATACTGCTAACAAACTCCTCATTTACCTACCTGTCTGTCCATGTTTCCTAGTGTCCATTACCAGTCTGGCATGTCCAAGTGTTCACTAGAAGTAAAGTGGATACTTTCAACGAAATAAAAACAAGCCACAAAACTACAAAGATAAGCACTGAATCCAATGGTTTCTCTGGTTGGAATTTTACATAGAAATGCATGTGCATTGCTGCTTTTCTGGAGGTAAATAATGGTTTTTATACAACTACACACATAATCAAATCTGCCCATAGAAATGTCTGAGCTTATGAAGATTTAGTCTTTAGTAAAAAGTAAACACGCTATTTCCCCTTCTAAGTCAGTGCTGAAGAGATAAACAGTAGCACTCACACTGTGAGGCCGGAGAGAGGCAAGGAACAGTGGGACTAGCCAACCATTTAGGGCTGGAGGTGTAGCTCGGGAGTGGGATGTGAGCCTAGCATGAAAGAAGCCTTCCATTCAATCCCTAGCACCCCATCCACAAGATAGTTTTCCTCTGATCCAGTAAAGGTCCACTTCTGAAAGATCAACCCCTAAAAATAATCCAAAATATAGGAAACTAGGCACCAGAGCATTATTGGAAATAAATCAAATTGCTGTTACCAGGAATTTGGCTCAGTCAGGTTAGTTAGATGCATCCGTTCGTGTGGCCAGTTACACTAACAGCTGTGAGGACTTTGGAGGCAAGTACAGAGGAGCCATGGGGACACAAATAAGAAGGATCAGATTATAATGACTATACAATAACTGTGCATGTGTGCATGCAACTCCAGAAAACTATGGGTCAGTTCCTCCTGGCACTCCTAGCTTTCATTTGCTCTTATTATTTTTATAGTATAAAAATTTAGGAGACAAATAGAATAAGTATGTTACTATGAAAGCACAGGATAACAGAGACAGTTCTGATGTGGCCTTAAGGCTAATCCTCTACCTGAGGCTGACCCTGGTCGGTCGGCTGCTCCATCCCGGAATCGGGGCATCATGGTGCTCCACCATCTGCTTCAGGCTGTCTCTTTAATCAATATTCATGAGTCTGCTTTGCAGGGGTTTAGGCTTTTTTAAGAAGTGGTTTTACTGACATGACTGACTGGGCTGATATCTGTTTATACAGCAGCTCCTCATGGCTGTAGTGCAGGTCTGTGTTGGGATAGATTTAACATGGCTCAGTATTCACTTATTTACAAAAGGACATTCCATTTCTTTCTTGGTTTTAATTTTAATTAGTATACAAAGTAATGGGTTTTTATGGAAATTTCAAGAAGACTTTGTCTGATAATCCCTCTCCCGCATACCTTCCACATTGTCTCCTGCCCTCCCACCCCTCGGCACTTCTTACCCATTTTTATACCACATCTTCTATCAGCTCTCAGCCTTAACACCTCTCTTCTCCAGTTCTGGCCACATAACTTTACATACACGCATGCTCACACATGCACACACACACATACACACACACTTTTAAAGTTAGCTAGGATCTGCATCTTGAGAAAGAACATGTGACTTTTGTCTTTTAGAGTCTGGGTTATTTACTATAATAATTTCCAAAGCCATCCATTCTCCGGGGAATTTCAGAATTTCATGGGTTTGTTGTTTTAGTTTTTGGTTTTGGGGTTTTTTTTTGGGGGGGGGCTCAATAAAACTCCACTGTGTGGATGTACCACACTCTCTTTGCCCACTTGTCTGTTGATGAGCATCTAGACTGGTCCCACTCTCTTTGTGTGGGGACTAGAACAGCAATGAATATGGATACACAAGCATCAACATATCACACTTAACTGATTGTGGTCTGCAGAGGGATGGCTTTCAAATCGGAAGTGCAGGTCCCCCAAACATTACTGGAGGAGAATGTAGTCTAACATTTTAGTGTCTTAGCTCTTCCTGTGGGTCTGAAGCCTTCCCAAACCTCTAGTTGTCAGAACCTTCATAAAGTCAGAAAACTAGTGATTCTATGTCCTTGTCCCACATGCATACAGTGGGTCACCAAGGCCTGTCCCTCTTGATAATGGTTCCGTGGCTAAACCCTTCCCTGTGAGCGCCCAGGGGCCTTGCTTCCACAGGTTCTACCATGCTCTATCTGCTCGACTCTTCCTCACTGGCTAGGCCTGTTGTTACAGGAACATGTCTAGGTAGAGATTTGGTTTGCAGCTCTCCAGGGCAGGTTATTCTGTGCATCTCACTGCCACCGGGCTGCAGCGCTCACAACAGTGCTCGGCATGGTGTGCACTGATTTCAGTGTGGTCGAGGCTGCTTGCTGCACTTCTCCAGCATCACTAAGTCTGTCTCACCAACAGTCTCTGGGAGGAGCACGGGGCAGTCTACCTCAGTCTACCTTGGACTTCCTGAATCCATGTAGGAAAAACGTCTTGTCTGGGACTTCTTGTACCTGGGTCTCTGGAGGGCCTTTTACTCACAAATGGTGCCCATATGCATCCTCCAGCAAAACCGTGCTCAGAAGGCAATTGTGCTTTCCCAGCTCCTAATGCCACCAACTGCTTGTGTTAGCTTCCTGTTCTGAGATGGGTCAGAATCACACAGTTGTTGTTTATTTACTTTTACCATCAGCATGAAATTCTTGGTCGTGTGGCTCAATAATAGGTAACATTATTCTGCAGTGATAAGATCCAGCGGCAATGGGATGTAAGACTTTCCTCCCGGTTTTGCTAGACACACTTGACAAAGCGTGTTACATTTAAGGTACAGAACATGACATTTTGATGTACGGTTTGATGAGTTAATTGACAGGCCTGTCCCTGCACACAGCTGTGGGGTTTGCTGTAACACTCAGCACATTTCAAATGTACAGTAGTGTACAGTAGTACTGGGGGGGGGGGGGTGTCACCATCCGAACACTGGCATCCTGCACAGCAAACATCATGTCCTTGGATGACAGCTCCCCTTCCCCACCTTCTAGCCCAACAACAGCAATATATCCCCAGCGTTCATGATCTTGACTTGCTAAGAAGCCAAAGCCATATCTAATGGTGGTGCACGCCTTTAATGCCAGCACTCGGGAGGCAGAGGCAGGCAGATCTCTATGAGTTTGAGGCCAGCCTGGTCTTCAGAGTGAGTTCCAGGACAACCAGGGCTAAACAGGAAAACTCTATCTGAAAAATAAAACAAAACAAAAACAAAAAGTAAACCACAAAACCAAAACAAAACAAGCAAAACCAAGACCAAACAAACAAAAGAAGCTGTATCTAAGCAAGATCAGTGGAATTTGTCTTCCCCTGTCTGGCTTGTTTCACTTAGTTCAAAGTTCTCCAGGTTAACGCACAGCGTATCAAGTAACAGAACATCCTTTCAATTGTTCAGTATTTCATTATCTACCTATTTATCATTTACATATTTATCATTTACATATAGCATCCATGTGTCTATTTACTAATCATCTATTATGTCATCTTCATCATCTATATCGTTCTATCTATCTGTATATCTGTCATATCTATGTACCTATTTATCACTGTTTCTCATCAATCTATCATCTGCTATTATTTATCTATCATCTGTCTGTCATCATCTATCTACCATCTATCTGTATATCTATTATCTATATCAGTGCTTCTCAACCTTCCTAATGCTGCAGCCCTCTAATACAGTAACTCATGTTGTGGTGACCCCCAACCATAAAATTATTTCCATTGCTGCTCCATAACTATAATTTTGCTACTGCTATGAATCATAATGTAAATATGTTTTGTGATGGTCTCAGGCAACCCCTGTGAAATGGTCATTCGACCCCAAAGGGTTACAACCCACAGGTTGAGAACCACTGATCTATAGTATCTGTACCTATCATGTATGATCTGTCTACCTATTTATCATCTCTCACTATCACCTCTCCTATTGCACATTTATGCACAAACGTACACCACATTTTCTTTACCCACTCTTTCATGGATAGGCACAGGCTACTCGAATTTGTACCATGTAAGCACCAAGGCAGTAAACAAAGGCATGCCTCTCTCTCTTGGACAAGTTACTTTGTTCTGTTGGGTATGTCCTTAGTGGCTGCATTTAGAAGTTCTATTTTAGTTTGGTGTGTCATAGTACTTCATAACAGCTGTAGTGAGTTCCGACTCCAGCTCCGATGTGCAGACCTTAAGGATTCCCTTAAGTCCACATCTAACGGCTTTTGTTAAATTGCATTTCCTTGCCCTACAGTTGTATTGTCCTTCAGAGGAATGCTTGTGTAGGTCCTTCGCCCGCTTTTAAAACCAGGTTCTTGGTTTTGTCTGTTTGCTTTTGCTTTAGATGCTGCGTTTTACTTTTGACCTGTTGGAATCTGGTCCTATGAACACACAGCTTAAGTGATGTCACTTCCCATGCCTGTCACCTTTTCCTCTGTTCACTGTCAGCTGCTCATCTCAGTTTCCTGTTCCCTCACATCTCCTCTCCGGGACTGCAGTGTGGCCACAGTTTCTCACACTTTCCCTGGACTGTGTTCTAGTCAAATAGTTTGTGTCTAACTCCGCTTTGATGTCCCTTTTCTGGGTCATGAGACAAGGATTCAGTTCCATCCTCCTGTGTGTGGCTGGCGTGTCTTCTGCACAGGCTTTCCACTGTGTGTTCTTGGTGCCCGTGTAAAACATCAGTAGAACATGTCTAGATGGTTTATTTCTTGGTCTTCTGATTCATTCACTTGCTCGGCATATCTGCCTTCCTGCCACAGCCGTGCGGTTTTGATCACCACCACTATGTATTATATTGAAATCAGGAGTTACAATGCCTTGCCTCTGTTCTTCCTGCTTGATATTTTCTCTCTATTATTTTCATTCTCTATTTGATTCATTTCTGCTCTCATTTCTATTATTTAGTTTCTTCTGTTAACTTTAGTTTTAATTTCTTCCTTCTTTTCTAGGGTCTTGAGGGCTACAAAGGGCGTATCTTGCCAGGTGGGGTGTTACTGTGATTCACAGGGTTCACAGCTGCAGACACAGTTAAGGATGTCTTTCCTTCTCCAGGGTCTTTTCTCCCACGTGTAATGCCAGCTTCCAACCTTTAGGTATGTGTGCTTCATTTGGAATACCTGTGGAGGTCAGGAAATTAGTGAGTGAACTTGGGGAGGGGCTTCCAAGTGAGGCAAGATAGAGCACAGTTAGACAGAAGTTCCCCATCTATAATGAACAGGAAAGGTTAAGTGGGGTGGGGATAGGAGGGTGGGGTGGAGGAGGTAATAAGGGAAGGGTAACTGACACTAATGACCTTCTGAAAAAGTCATGGAAATCTACTATTTTAGAAGCTTCCTGAAATAGTTACATATATAAAAGTTTAAGAGAAGTTGCCCTATCATAAACAGCAATGCCTCAATTAGACACCACAGATAGCAAATGAAAAGCCCAATGCCCAGAATGGGCACTATTAGAGTTGTTGGCCAGTGAGGCCCCATAGGCCTCCCAACATTGCAGGTTCCTGCCTTTACTTTTGGCTGTTCTCTAGATGGCAAGCTCCTATTGCTGATGACATCACACACTTGACTCATAGCACATGGAGAAATCAAGTTGGAGAGATGGGGGAGGGAGGCTCATGCCACCCAAGATGCCAAGAAAGTTTAGGAGACTCGGGAGGCTCAACCAAGAAGAAACCCACTTCTGTGAGCAGTTGGTCCACAATTCTATCCTTACTTCAGACCCATCTTAGGCTTGACACCAGAATTCGAGCACAGTGTGCGTGTGTGTGCGTGTGTGCGTGCATGTGTGTATGTGTGTGTATGTGTGTGTATGTGTGTTATATTCATGTGTATGTATATCTGTGTGTGAGGTGTACACGAATGGAGTCCAGAGGTCAAAATAGAGACGTCTTTTTCTACTGCTTCTACATTGTTTTGGAGGCAAAGTCTCTCAGTGAACCTGGAGCTCACTGAAGGAACTAGACTGACTGGCCCACTAGTCCCAGGGATCCACTTTTGTTGCCTCCCTAGAGCTGGGATTATAGACATCTGCTCATGTTCCTTGCTTTTTAAATGACTGCTGGAAGTTGAACTTAGGTCGTCATGTGTAGCAAGCTTTTTTGTGGGCCTCCAGCTCACAAATAATGACACTGAAACTTATTAATTATGAAAGCTTGGTCTTTAGCTTAGGCTTGTCTCAATTATCTCTTATAACTTAAATTAACCCATTTATATCAATCTACGTTCTGTCATGTGGCAATACCTCTCTTCCATCTTGTACCTCCTCTTTCTTCTCTGTGTCTGGCTGGCAACTCCACCTTTTTCTTCCCAGAGTTCTCTCTGCCTGGAAGTCTTGCCTATCTCTTCTGCCTAGCTATTGGCCATTGAACTTTTCATTACACCAATCATAGCAAATATGTCTTCACACAGTACAAATCTCCCACAATGTACATGCAAATGCAGCACGTACTTTACTGATAGATCCCTCTCCCTAACCCCAAGCCGGCACATTTTAAAGTGGCTTCTTAGAAGCCATTGGGTTATTATTATTACTATTATTATTATTGTTACTTAAAGTTCTGTCTCTAATCCGAGAGTATCACCAGATAGCCCTTGGGCTGAGGCCAGCATAGGCACTTGTTCTGTCTGTCCTAACCAAGTTGGCCTATCATCAAGTAAACAAAGAAATAAATTTGTATTACACTGAATATATTATGAACATATACAAATTGAAAGACGTGTTGCTTTCAAAGAATCTAGCTTTAGGGGTGGGGTCAGCAATGGCGGCCTCATCATCTACCTGTTCCCTGTGGATATGGCTGATACTTTCCCATGGGTCACAGTAATTGTCACGGACATGGATAATAGTTGCCATTTGTCACTGTAGTCAAGACTTTTGAAACCCCTGCACATGTCTGTCTCTTTCTCTGCCTGTTTGGTTTCATTCAGTTTAGAGTGTGTGGCTGTGGTATTACTGCCATCCCTTCCCAACACCAAAGGAGAGAAAATAAAACACCAAAGCTTTGACAGTGCATCATGGGCCATGAGGCTTCACGTGTGTGATCTACTCTACGATCCTGGACAGTTTTGTTGTTATTGTTGTTTTAAGACATTTTTAAATGGTGTGTGTGTGTGTGTGTGTGTGTGTGTGTGTGTGTGTGTGTGTGTGTGAGTACTGGTGCCTGAGAGTTCAGAGGTGGCGTATCTCCATGGAGCTGTGATTTGGAGCCACCTGACATGGATGTGGGGAACTAAACTCTGGTCCTCTGTAAGAGCAACATGTGCTCTTAACCAGGAAGCCATCTGGGGACGGTTTTTGTCACCATTCATGAGGGAAGAAGCTCTGGTTTGGATGCTGGTAACTTGCCCAAGGTAATAACTCATAAAGACTCATAATCTAGACACTTCTGCCTCTGAGCCTGCGGTTAGAACTAGCACACTGCTTTTGTGTGCTTTCTTAACACACAAATGTTAAAATCAGCCCCTAGCATACTTCCTTCATCTCTCAGAAAAGCAAACAAATATTGATTAAAAGCAGTTGCACTATTGAAAACTGAGCAGTCAGTTTTGAAGCACTCCAACTCTTACACATTTATGTCACTTGGCGGTGAGCTGGTTTTAATAATATGCTTCATGAATTCCTTCTGCATTTGCTGGTTTGAAATATCCAGCGTACAGGTGGGAGGATGGCAGAGCAGAGAAATGGCATCAAATCTCTTTCTCTTCTTCTCAATTGAACTCACTGTGACACACAGGAGCTTCATTCTGAAAGATGGCGGGTTTCTTAAATGATGGTTGATTCCCGCACATCTGCAAACACTTGACATGTTGGGAACCCATGAGTCTCAAGCCTGTGAGTAAAGGGGATGTTCTCCCCGAGTCTGAGGAATGAGAGCCATTTAAACTGCATGTTGCAGTTCCCCACAGCATGACTTCAGTGCTGCAGGGGAAGGCCTTGCACTCTTCTTCTGTTCAAAGTTCCTGTGTCACTAGTTCAAAGGTTCTCCTGGCAGCATTACACTTTTGTTCTTCCAGTTGTGCCCGCTGGATTGTTTGAACATGTGCATGTGTGTATTGATGCATTTGTGTGCATGTGTATGCATGTGTGTATGGATGCATGTATGTGCATGTGTATATAAATGTGTATGCAAGTGTGTATAGACGCAAGTGTGTGCATGTATGTATAGGTGTGTGCATGTGTGTATAGATGTGTATATGGATGCATGTGTGTGCATGTGTATATAAATGTATGTGTATGCAAGTATGTATGGATGCAAGTGTGTGCATGTATGTATAGGTGTGTGCATGTGTGGTATAGATATGTGCATGTGTGTATAGATGTGTGTGTGTGTGCATTGCATGTGTGTATGGGTGCCTGTGTGCATGTGTGTATTGATGCAAGTGTGTGCATGTATGTATAGATGTGTGCATGTGTGTATAGATGTGTGTGTGCATTGCATGTGTGTATGGGTGCCTGTGAGCAAGTGTGTATTGATGCAAGTGTGTGCATGTATGTATAGATGTGTGCATGTGTGTATAGATGTGTGTGTGCATTGCATGTGTGTATGGATGCATGTGTATATGTTAGTGTGTGGAGGCCAGAGACCAACCTCAGGTTTGTTCCTCGAGTGCTGTCCTCTGGAGCTCACATAGGAGGCTCAGCTGACCAACCAGTGAGTTGCAGGGATCTACCTTTCTCTGCCTTCCTAGAGCTGGGATGACAAGCTGTATACCACACCTGGCTTTTTGTGTGGGTTCTGAGGATTGTGCTCCCGCAGGCAACACCTGCCCAAACGTGCCATCTCCTCAGTCTATGTTTAAACCACGCCTCTTCCCCTGTGTCCCAGCGTGCATTGGGATCATAGCATAGACTGTTTCAGACTGTGCCAAAGGCCGATGTGGCTATGGCCTGATGGTTACAATGAGATCATAGGGGAAGCAGGGGTCACATGGGCATCCACCCAGAGAAAACTGAAGTGACGAGAGAGACGACAATCTGCTTGCTTCCTTCTTCCACGCATGAATGCTTTTAAGAGTTCAGCAAAGAGAGACGAAGAGCTGCCTGACTATTAACTGCACATTTCATTGTCATAAACCTTCTAGAGAGTCACAGCTCAAACAGCAGCCTGGTCAAACGGGAACAGACAGTTCAGTGTCTTTGGAGGCAATTCAAAGACTGTAAAGAGTGTTTCTTCTCATGGGAAGAGAGTGTTTTTATGGGCAGCATAAGTATTTGAGTTCAGTCAGAAATTGTTTGAGAGCATCCTGAGAATGAGCAGGACGTGATGCTTCCCAGCCCCTCCCCACATGTCCAGTTCACAGGTCTATGCTCTTTCTGGTTGACAACTACCACAAAGAGCTCCTTCCTGAGCCCGGGGAGGCTGTCAGGGAACTGAGTGCCCCAGTCCCTCTCAAGAGCATACACCCCACATAGCTTCCCACTGGACTAAAGACTCACCAGTAGTCACTACCAGTCGGCAGAGGCCCTTGTCCTTGGGAGAAATGGCCTAGTAGGAGATACTAAGTCTGCCTCCAAAGGAATGTCTGCGTCCAAGACTTCTCTGAACTTGCTGTGGATTTCAACCTCTGTGTTTGGTTAGAGAACATCCTAAATGTTCTTTCATCTCTTAACCATGCTTTCAGCTGCATCTACAAATCAAAATACTTACTCAGATGTTACACTGCATGCGTGTGTGTGTGTGTGTGTGTGTGTGTGTGTGTGTGTGTGTGTGTCGGTGTTTATGCACATGTGTATAATGCATGCACATGAGTGAGTACATGTGTGGAGGCCAGACAACCTCAGATGTCATATTTAAGGCTTTGCTCCCCTTATTTTTTTTTTTTTTTTTTTTTTTTTTTTTTTGGTTTTTCGAGACAGGGTTTCTCTGTGTAGCTTTGTGCCTTTCCTGGAACTCACTTGGTAGCCCAGGCTGGCCTCGAACTCACAGAGATCCACCTGGCTCTGCCTCCCGAGTGCTGGGATTAAAGGCGTGCGCCACCACCGCCCGGCCCCCTTATTTTTTGAGACGGAGTCTCTCTTTGATCTAGGACTCTGCAAGATGGCTCTGGTGACTGGCCAGCAAGCTCCTGTCTCTACCTTTTTAGTTATGAGATTATAAACACATACCACAACATCTGGATTTTGTACACGAGTTCTGGGTATTAAAAGGTCTTCATGCTTTCAGGACAAGCACGTTACCAATTGAGCCATCTCCCTAACACTAGATATGACATTTCTCATAAAAATCACCCCAAGAGGACATAAAGATGGGAGGGGGAATTCATTGAGGGAGTGTCTGAAAGGGTGAGCTGGAGTAGAAGTATGGTCAAGATACATTGTATATATGTATGAAATTGTCAAAACATAAGAAAAAGTCACTACAGAACTAAACCATCCCTGACAATGACTGGTCGGCTAGCTATTCCAGAACAAGCCCATGTACCACCAAGCACATTAAGTGAAGGCCGGGAAGCTGGGAGGTACTGGAAGTAAAGAAATAGTCATGGATGTGTTTCCTGGGGGCTGAGGTTCCCCTAAGACAGTGTTTTTCAGATAGATGGCCAAGATGGTGAATGTAATGTTTTTAGGTAACTAGTTCTAGATTTCAATTGTTATTTATTTAGCTATAAGGAATATTTTATTAACTGAGAATTCTATACAATGTATTTTTTATCATATCTACCTTCAACTCCTCCCCTTAACTTCTCCCAGATCCACTCCACCTCCCTGTAACTATAACTTCTTGAGGGTTTTTATTTGTTTGTTGTTATTCAATAACCCATTGACTCTAATTTGTTCTATGTACTCCTGAGTGTGGGACCTTCCACTGGAGTGTGGTCCTACCTACCTACCAGGAGCCATACCATTAAAGGAAATGGACTCTTCTTTATCAGAAGTCAATAGCCCCTCATGTAGGGGTAGGAGCTCCTGAGGCCCTTCCCCCTCCATGCTGAAATGTTGACTGCTTTGATCTTGTACTGTGGGTTCATGAGAGAAGAGATCCTGTCATGTCCAGAAGAGAAAGTTTGCCCTGGTACTCCCTGACCTCTGGCTCTTACGCATCTTTCTGCTCCCTCTTCCAAGATGATTCCTTGAGCCTTGGGGGAAGGCATGTCCCATTTGTAGCTGAGCATTCCACAGTCTCAGCACTTGAACCAGTCATGAGTTTCTGTGTTAAACACCATCCGCTGTTCACAGAAATTTCTCTGATGAAGTATGAAAGCTGCACTGATCTGGGTTCAGGACTAGTTTGTCTCCTGGGTCCTCAGTGATCTCTAGAGCGATTGGGAGGAAGGGAACTTCCCACATGCCTGGGCCCTAACCTGGAGTCAAATCTTGTCCCCACCCTGGATCTTCAGCTTCCTCTGAAGGCCCTACAAGATATGAACTCCCTAAACACCAATCTATTTACTTACCTTTTAAAAAATACTTTTATTAATTCTTTGAGAATTTCATACATTGAATTTTGATTGTATCCACCCTCTTCCTCCAATTCCTCTCAGATCCACCCCCACTCCAAAACCACCCAGTTGTGTCCTTGTTTCTTTTTAAACCCATCCAGCCCGATTAGTGCCACCCACAGACTTGTGGCTGTGGGGCCATCTACTGGAATTGTTCTATCAACCAAGGGCCACACCCTTAAAACTGCTCAGCTACAAATGGGACATGCCTTCCCCCAAGGCTCAGGCAATCATCTTGGAAGAGGGAGCAGAAAGATGCGTAAGAGCCAGAGGTCAGGGGGTACCAGGGCAAACTTTTTCCAGGCAGCCATCAATTGCCAGTAGCTCCTCAACATACTTACTTTCTAGTTATGGTAAATTGACTTCTCCCATTCATCAGAGAAGCTTCTTCTTGCAGTGGATGGTAACTAACACAGAGACCCACAAATGGACAGTGTGCAGTGAGTGAAAGACTTTGGAGTACTTGGTCCTAAATGAGATGTCTTTATCATACCCCTCCATTCAAGGCTCAGGCATCTATATAGAAGAAGAGGCTGAAAGATTGTAAAAGTCAGAGGTTGTGGATGACTCCAAGCTTGGAAGCAGTGTCTTCCAGACACAAAGGACTGATACACACTGAACTCACAGAGACTGGCAGCATGAACAGGCCTGCACAGGTTCCAGCCAGATATGGTCCCAGCACTGAGCGGGGGATGTAGCGATGAGGTCTCACCCCTAATCATGAACCTACTGAGAAAAGGAAAATCAATTTTCTTATTTTCTCCAATCGAATGCCACTGTGTATATCAACCACACTGAAGGCTAGGCCCCTTGCTCAGCCGCAGTTGAACAATACAAGATGAACTCCATAGTTGTTTAGAGAAGTTTTGGCTTCATTTTGACCTATTTTAGCTTTTAAAATTTTTTTAAAAATTTTTGTCTGTTGGTGTTTTTATTTGATTTCCATTTTGTGGTGTTTTTTGTTTTATTTTCTTAAGAGAGAGAGACCATAAGGTTGGGTGTGTAAGATGATGAGGAAAATCTGGGGAAAGTTTGGGAAGGAGAAAAACATCAAAATATATTTATTAAAAAGCTTTTAAGAAAAAAATAAATACTAAAACAAAATAGAAAATAGAAATTAACAAAAAAAAAATAGAAATCAGGTTTCTTTACAATTGGCTACCGTCTGAGGTGTTTCAATAGCGGAGTGTCCTCGGAGACGTCTCTTGGAGCTGGCACAATGGCACTCACGGTGGCCCAGCGTTTGACATACTGTCCTTGGCTTCCCACAGTGCAGCCTCTGACAACACTAGACTGTCCCAAACCCCTGGAGTGCTTTCCTTCATGGCAAGCAAGGTTGGGAAGACCAGAACCCACAGGTGGTGTGTGCCCAGGCTGTCCTCAAGGCCTTCGTGCTGGGTGGTGGAATCATCTCCTTCAGCAAGGGATCCTGTCATTGGCATTCGGACTTGACAGGAGGACATTTCACCAGGATTTATATTTAAATTTTATTAATATTTGAGAATCAGTATATGGATCATTTTTAATCTAAGTTTAACTCAGAACATTAGTGTTTACCTATAAACTTGAAAATCATATAAAACTTAAGAGTTTATACTCTAAAATTTAGATCTTTTGTGGTATTAGAAATATACTGGCTGCTCATAACTAAGTATGGGTATGTACCTGCAATTTCAGCAGTAGGGAGGCTGAGGCAAGAAGATGGCCATTAGTTCAAGGCTACCCTGGCCTAAATAGTGGGTGCTGGGCCAATTTGGACGACAGAGCCTCAAAAAGAACTGAGCATGTGGGGCTGTAAAGATGGGTCAGTGGTTAAGACACCGGCTGCTCTTGCCGAGGGCCCAGGTTCCATTTCCAGAACCAACATCATGGCTCACAACCATCTGTAACTCCAGTCCCAGGAGTTCTAACACCCTCTGCTGGCCTCCACGGGCACCAGGCATGCACATGGTACACAGTCATGCATGACATGACATACACACACATAAAATAAAAATAATAAATCTTTCAAAAACCCAAATAAGTCAGTAAGTGATACAAAAAGAGTTGTACAGTCATTCAAATGTATCCAACAGATTATTTACATTTATAATATAAAATATAGTAGATTAAGAGATTTTCAAATTTTAGTGAAACATGAAAGAGAAAGTTACTAAATTGTAACCAGTGCAGCGTATAAAGGCTTAAATCCATCGGATTCCATGTAATAAATAAAGAGATATTTAGGCATTAGGGGAAGTTATTAAAGAATTAAGTATTTAAAACATCACCTTTTACCTCCCATGTAATATATAACAAACTTACAAGCATTACATTGTAAAGAGATGGGATGTAAGACTTTCATGCTCTCAAAAGTGATGAAGAAGTGAAATGGACTTGAAGTTAGCAGATTAAGGAAAAACTGGGTGCATGAATGTGTGATTTTGATAAGTAGAGTACTAGACCAGTGAGAGAGCTGGCATAGACAAAGGTACTTGCTGCCAAGCCTGATTCCCTGAGTTCGATCCCCAGAACCTCTGTGGTGGAATCAACTCGTAAAAGATGTTCTCTGCACACCACATACACACGCACACTCACACAAAATAAATAAACGAATGTAATCTTTACAATTAGAAGTAAGGAAGTAGACCATTCACATTTTAGGTAGCTCTTCTGTGTCCTCAAAACTCTCCCAAGTTCGACTTTGTACTAGAAGGGAAAGGCTCCTTGAATACATAGTCTTTACAAAAAAATTATGAAACTATAGGTTAATTTATAAAACTAGTAGTAACAAAAAGCAAGAAACAAAATAAGTACGATGTGCATCAGATTGAGTAAAATATTGTTTTAAAATGTGGCACACACCTTTAATCCCAGCACTTGGGAGGCAGAGGCAGGCAGATCTCTGTGAGCTCGAGGCCAGCCTGATCTCCAAAGCAAGTTCCAAGAAAGACGCAAAGCTACACAGAGAAACCCTGTCTTGGAAAGGAAAAAAAAAAAAATCACCCTAGATGATACGTTACATTTCAAACACACTCACTGAATGTTCCATAGATAAAGATGCCTATTTCATTTAGTAGGAAGGTACACGGGCCAGGGAAGCGGTTTTTTGAAGGATGCTTGCTTGCCAGCTAAGTTTGAATCCCAGCTAAGGGATACTTAGCAGGCATGTTCCACTCCCTGTGGCAATGTTTGTTACCTAGCAGCAGCTTGCTTGCCGACAAAGACTTTCCCTGCCCGATCGGTTCTGCGGTTAAACCTTCTGCGCCTGTGGCTTGGAGCGGTGGCTCCCTGGCTGACTCTGGTACACGGGGTTGTGAGCGTGTCCACGTGTGTCACCCTTGGCCTGGCTCTCTCCGGTGAATGTGGTGGCTCTCATATAACACATGTATTTAAAAGCCGGTTTAAATCCTCTACAGATGGGCTGCATGGAGGATCCCAGATCCCCGCCCCACAGACACACACAGAGGCAGTTTGTCCCTCCCTCTCTTCCTGCTTCGCCACAGATAGGTGGTTGTAGGCTTTGTTAAAGGAAGCCCCCTGCCTCCAGCCAGCCTGAAGATGTGCTGAGCAGAAGCAGCTAGTCGGATATGTTCTCTGCATTCCCCAGCAACTGCTAGCCGCTCTGCCCAGAGCCCACAGCAGTTCTCGGTCCTCAGCTCACACCTGCCCATCAGCTGCTTTCTGCTTAGCGAATTAAAATGGGCTTTTGTAAGTAGCAAAGCAAAAATACAATTAGGAAGAAAATCTGTATTTTAAAAGGAGTGTGATACATTCCAGAAATAAATAGGTGTCCCAGATTATGCCTGATTTTTATCATTATGGTGAGTGGTCAAAGATTGATTCCTTTTCTTTTCTTCTTTTCTCAGAAAGCACTGCCATCCAAACAGGGCAAATGCCAATCTGTCCCAAATGTTAATAATGGGGAAATTATATGCAAATGAGAATGGACATGCATTTCATAGCTTCCGATGGGACTGAGGATGATTCGCTGTGTGCACAGTTTAGACCCTTTCCACCCTGGCACAGGGCTTTCAGAAGAGAAACACCCAGTGCCTCTCGTTCAGCAGGCAGGCCAGTGATTACAGCGAGAGCCTGGCACTCTTGAAGTTTAGTTTTCTTCTTCCTTTCTTTGAGCATAAAGCAGAAGGAGGTTTTTCTGAGAGTCCTAATAGAAGGTTTTGAATGATCTGCCGAGGTAGCCATGGGGTGAATGGACTCCATCAAGATTGGCCCGAGGTATGAAATAATTATCGAAAAGATTCCATTAGAGACGACAGCTACCTAGGCTGGCAGACAGAAAGGCCGACCCTTTCCTGCTCTTAACTTATTCTGATGGATGGCCTGAAGTTGAAATGACTCAAGTGTATCACAGATCCTCAAAGGAAAATATTGAACATAGAGGCATATAAGCAAAAGCTAGAAAAATAGACTCTTCAGTTAAAGCCTGGAACCAAAAGTGTATTTTCTTACTTTTCTGTTTGAACTCACAGGAGTGGAGGCTAAATGGAGTATCTTATCATCAAGTAAAAATTAGTTCTAATAAAGTAGGAAGTTTGCTCGTACCATGTACAATGTGGTCATCAACTCCACAAAAAGGAAGTCCACAGGTGCCATGGTTTGTGCCTTAAGGCAGGGTAGCATATCCATTCCCTTGCAGGTGACTGTAGGGAAACCCTGCCCGTTTTTCTGAGGAAAATATGAATGTGCTCTCCCCTCCACACCACCCCCACCCCCCTACCCCCCTGCTGCCCACTGAAGTCCTGGAAGCCTGTTTTGCATTTCACACTCAAGTAGCCAATATTCAAAACCCACACACATCTATTCACATTCATATACATACACAGATATGCACATGCAGGAGGAATGTGGGTCAACCTCTGTAGTTACCTAAAATTCCCTGTAATTTCGAAAGAAGCAACAGAAGCATTTACTTCTGGTTACTCCAAAGCTCTCCAGTGCTACTGGGTGCAATTGTAGGTGTCAGATCAAAAATTAAGTGGTCTGTTACGAAGAGAAAATTGCTGATAGTAAACAAACATAGTGTGTCATCTGAACTGAAGGCTGCCTGGAGGCCAGAGCATCAAGGGTAAAGGGAAGCTGGGTGAGGCAAATGTGCTGCCCTTGAAGTTAATACTAGACGGTCCCTGAAAAGTAAGTGGCCAGCAATGTGGGAGAAAATGGCTCATTTTAAAATCTCAAACACAGTACAGTGATGGATAAAACAGTCGATTACTTAAATGTTCACATCAGACTTGCAATATAACAGTTAAAAACTAGACCATTTAAAAACTGGGTGACAATACTAACAAGTATTATGAGAAACCTGGAGTCTGAGCAGGGTGTGCAGCCCCCAAGAATCCCATCATTGGTGTGATTTTACATATGGATAAAGAACAAGAATCCCATGGTTGGTGTGATTCTACATATAGTTAAAGAGCAAGAATCTCATCATTGGTGTGATTCTACACATGGATAAAGAGCAAGAATCCCATGGTTGGTGTGATTCTACACATGGATAAAGAGCAAGAATCCCATCGTTGGTGTGATTCTACACATGGATAAAGAGCAAGAATCCCATCGTTGGTGTGATTCTACACATGGATAAAGAGCAAGAATCCCATTGTTGGTGTGATTCTACATATGGATAAAGAGCAAGAATCCCATTGTTGGTGTGATTCTACATGTGGATAAACAGCAATCTGTATTCAAGACCCAGAAAGCTCTAGACATGCCTTTTATATAAAGTTTCCATTGTATTTCCTTGAAACCCACAAACTATGGTAACTTATTATTAAACATATCAATAGCTAGGTAGTGGTTAAATATAAATTACTATTTAAAGTCGGTTAAATAAAAATATATGTCTGTTTTAACCTTCCCCTTGTACAGATACAAATATTTGGTAGCATTAGATTTACATTAAAGCTGTTGGAATATCACATATATTAGTATAGAAAATGAGACTGGAAGGTTTGTTATTATGATTTTCTTGCATGGAAATCTCTAAAGTCTCATTGTTTGCAAATTATCAATGATCTACATGCTCTGGGAACAAACAGCCGTGGCACGGTGGGGGGGTGGTGGACAGGACACTTAGAAGGGAATATTTCCACCTTTTGTTGCTCAGACTCTTGCTTCTGTCTTACTTCGTTCATCTTAACACTTCAACAACTATTTCCCCTGTGTGTGATCTTGCCGCTTTCGCACACGAAACAAGCCAATGATAATGCCTTCACTTAAGATTTAGTATCAGCAGCTGTAAGGCAGCTCAGTCTACTCAGTAAAGTGCTTGTCTTGCAAGCGTGAGGACTAGAGTTTGAATCCCCAGCACCCACGCAAGATAGATGAATGTGGCTCAGCACACCTGGAGTCCCAGCGCTGTGCGCACCAGGTTCCGTGAGACAGCCTGTCTTAACAAAATAAAGCAGAGCAAGATGGAGGAATACCTCTGGCATCTACATGTGGGTGTGCAAGTGTGCACGTGTGTGCACGTGTGTGTGTGTGTGTGTGTGTGTGACACAGGGACAGACACAGAGAAACTTAATCAGATGGGTATGCCTTTAGTTGAAAAAAACAACAAGTACATTTTTAAATTACTCTTGCAAAAAGACAGCAAGAGAGGGGAAACGCTCCTCCCCATTGGCATGCTGATACGTTTTCATTTGAATAAAGAATATTGTCCCTTGACAAATAGATCTGACTCTCTGTGTCTCTGTGTTTGCATGTATCAATCAAAAGGTGCTGGAGCTGACGTGCCTGTTTCCATGACCAGCATGGATGGTGTCAAACCATGGCTGCAAGGCTCCTGGGTAGTTAGGTTCTTCATCCCCGTTTTTTCTCACGTGTATGGTTAGTTACTGCTTACAGGAGACAGGCTTTATGATAAGCCAAGTTTCAATCATGATGCCCCCATTCACCTTTCTAACTCTACAAAGCCAGTTTACTCCCATTATAATATGCCTTATTCTTTTTTTTTTGAAATTTTGGAGATTTTAATTATGTTGATTTTTTTGGTGCTGGAGTTGAACTTAGGCAAGCATGTTAAACTTCTGTCCTCTCTCTGAGCTGCACCCCAGCAAGACCTAGACATTGTTTTGTTAGTTTGTTTTTTAAAGGTACATTTTGACAGTGGACATGTTAAAGTGGACAGGAAAAAGACTCATGAGACCTCAACCCTGCACAAAGAACTACAGGCCACGGAGGGAAGCTGGGAGTGGGAGAAGTGCTCTTCCCCAGAAAAGCACACACCAATTGGTTGTCCAATACCAAATGGCCAGCCTTGAAATTTTACATACGAGTAACATTATGTGGACTGAACAGGTTGTATTAGGAATATGTACGTATTTACATGTATATGTACATGCATGCAACAGACAGTGAAAAAAGAGGCCATGAATTTGAAAGAGAATGGAGAAGGGTATATGTGAGAGTTTGTAGGGAGAAAAAGGAAGGGAGAAATTGTAATTTATAAAAAGGCAAAGGAAACATGAATAAAGTTGTATTTTGGATTAATTTTTAAAATAATAAATCTAGGTTAAAATTTAAAAGTCTGTAGAATAGTACAGATACTTTTTTTTTTTTTTTGCTGATCTCTGGCACTAAGAAATATTAGAGAATTACAAAACTTAGCCTTCACTATGACTTGCTTCTGTCCTCTCAGCTGTAGGGAATGAGACAAGAAGTCCCTGAGCTGTGCACCTTGTCTACAGTTACAGTTCACATGACCAGAGAGTGTGCTCCTTGTTATGGCGGTGGAGAACTTACTACATGTTGGCTGCAGAGAAGCATAGTAGATCCAAAGTTCTGAAGGATCCAGACCATATGTGCACCTCATAAGAAATTTGTAGGATAGCAAAGTAGGAAAACAGGCAGAAGTAACTGAATTGTAAAGAGGTTTCCATCACAAGGATGAACTAGGTAGGAGCATCCCAGGCTTGATCACTGGACATCTTGAATTCCTTCTTCCCCAGATTATCTCTACCTGTGAGGGCTTGGCCCCATGGAAACAGGGACCTTGAGTATCTTCTGGCATCTCCGCATGCTGGTGAAGTGTGAGGCACCCAGTAAGTGCTCAGTAACTGAACAACAAATGCCCCCCCATAGGAGAGCACTGCCTCCCATAGAGGGTTCTCCTCCTGCCAGCGACTGCAATGTCTGAAATTCATTCCCAGTCATGTTTAAAAGCATTCCTGACTTATACCACTAACTAGGCTTCCTTCTTGTATATATTTAAGCAACAAGCTAATGCTCTCAGGTTTGTGTGTCCATTTAAAGTGTGAGTTTTGCAAACTATGAATTTTAGAGAATTCAAATTTAAAATACTTCTGGAATGTATGATACATATGTGATGTAATTAGAAACATAGGAAGTTTCCATAATAGCAATTGAGAAAAAAGAAATTCCATGAATTTTCTTTGTGCATCATTTGACTTCAAGGATACAAAGTACTACTAAATCATCAGACATACATGCTCATAGCTAAAGAGTTTGAGATTTCCATAAGAAGAACGGACATTAGTATTACATGTGACCCTCCAAACATCCCAGTGCTTACTCATTATTAGTTTTAAAGGGCAAGATAAGGTGCTGTGTGTAGGCTGTGGAAAAGGAGCCGGGAAGTCTTCAAAGGCAGGAGATCCATTTGTGTCTCTGTATGTAAAACAGATGAAGGGCAGAGGGAACGCATTCTCCACCTACCTACCTGAAAGGTGTTCAAACCGTTCCTGTAATCTCTTCCTTATGAGTGTATTGGTATAATATACTTGTTAACTTAGTTTAGAAATATGAAAACCGCCCACTTACTGTTGTGTTCATATTGAAGAATACGAAGAGAATTTTGTAGGAAGAAAAGTAGAAAAACACTAAAAGCTGGTGGTTTTAAGTAGTATATTATTTATAGGAAAGAGATATCTTGACAGAGTGAGCCATTATGGGGTTAGGGAGAAATCTGGTGCTAGGGAAATCCCCAGGAACCCACAAGGATGTCCCCAGCTAAGACTCATAGCAATGGTGGAGAGGGTGCTTGAACTAGCCTTCCTCTGTACTCAGATCCGTGACTACCCTAATTGTCATCATAGAACCTACATCCAGCAACTGACGGAAGCACATGCAGAGACCCACAGCCAAGCACTTGGCCAAGCTCCTGGTGTTCAGTTGAAGACAGGGAGGAGGGACTTTAAGAGCAAGAGGGGACAAGATCATGATGGGAAAAACCACAGAGACAGCTGACCCAAGCTAGTGTGAGCCCACGGACTCTGGAATGACAGCTGGGAAGCCTGCATGGGACCACACTAGGCCCATTGAATGAGGGTGACAGATGTGTGGCTTGATCTGTTTGTGAGTCCCCGGGCAATAGGACCAGGACTCGTCTCAAGTACATAACTGGCTTTTTTAGAGTCTATTCCCTATGGTGCCATGCCTTACGCAGCCTTGATGCAGGGGGGAGGGTCTTGGTCCTGCCCCAACTTGGTATGCCAGCCTGTCTATGTTGAATACCCAAGGGAGGCCTTACCCTCTATGAGGAGTGGAAGGGAGTGGGATGGGAGAGGCTGTGGGGGAGCGAGAGAGGGGAGGGAGAGAGAACAGTGGGCGGTATGTAAAATGAAAAAAACTTTAAATAAACAAGTAAGCCTTGAAAAGAAAAAGAAAATATGTAGACAATGCTTTTTAAAATTTTTTGGATAATATTTAATAGCAAAGTGGCCTTCATGTTTAACAAACATCCTCTGGGTTATAAGATGTGGACACTATAGAATGTAGTATACTGCACTGACAGTTCTTATATCTAACATGTAGATTGATAGAAAATAAAAATATTTGTGTTACCTTTATCCAGATAAGAGAGATGTTGGATAATTACAGTAACCACTGTTGTTCCTATATTGTATCTATTTGAATATCATATGTATATATTAATTTAACTATGGGAATTTCACATTTAGTTATGAATAGAATACCTAAAAGAATGCATTTAAAAGTATAGTTATTAAAATGTCAGGATAATAACACTTATGCAATATTTTATGCTGAGAAATCTACATTTTAGGAAGTATTTAAGAACTGTTCAGTGATGCTGTCCTGTGGAATGTTTCCTAGTTTGGGGGATATTTTCATTATTAAATAAATAGATCAAAATCTACAACTTTTTATTTGCACATGAACATCAGGAAAGTAGTCAAGTGCCATATAAATTTTGTAAGGAACTTTAGTCACCGTATACTTCAAAATATTCTACTGATAATTAGAAGGTTTTCTTGAAATAGCATCAGACTTAGTTTATTAATAAATTATGTATTGTTGAAATTTGAAGTTAGGAAGTTTTCCAGTTCTAGCAAAAATGTTTTTTTTTTTTTTTTAGAAAAGAGAAAAAGGAAAAGAAATAAACACACACCAGTGTAATATCGAAGTGAATGCGCGCATTGCAGAGTTTAGCATTTTAAAACATTCGGATTTGGTTTGTTACATAGGTTTTGAGGTTTGCTAGTCAGCCAGCATAGTACACAAAAATTACAGGCAAAATGTACAATTTCTAACCTAATACTGTAGAAATCACTGTCTGGTGGGGTATAACCCAAAAAAGAACAGCACAAGGTACAACTTCTGGCTACAAAACAGAAATCTAGTAAGTGTGCCTTGCATGGCCAAGTTTGAAGCCCTTTCCTGCATATGAGCAACGCATTTTGCATCTTTTTGGTGATTTTTTTCCTCTAAGTGCCTTTCAGTTTTAACAATCTGAGTTCAGCTTCCTAAGAAAGATGCCCGTTTCATCCGTTGCGTCTAAGAGGCTAGAGAGTATGTTTAAACAGATATATTTTTTTTGTCTAACCTTGTCTGGAAGATATAGGAAAACTAATCTGCCTTATTTACATATGGCACAATCTATCGAGTATTCAAGGGTCTGTCAGAAACAGGAACCTTGTGCATTTCCATGGTAACCGATGGCATGCTGACAGTATCTGGCTTGTTGCAGCTTCGTCTAGGCAGGCCGGCAATTAATCAGCCATCTACATGCACAAAATTCTTTGTGAGTGAATGGCAGTGCCTCTGTATGCTGTCTGTGCTTTTACAATTCCGTATTCCTGCCGGGCAAAGTACTTTTTTGTCTCTTCTATTCATTTTCCATAGCTCGCCAAAACGTGCTAGCAAAGAGAGTGGGGGCTGGGAGAAGAAACACATCTACCTGTAATTTCAAAATGACATTATTTCTTGCCAGCCTCAAATATGCCAGGGTGTATTCCCTCCTTTTATTCTGCACCTCCTAGAGAGTTTTCTTTTTATCTTTTTCCCCCTGGGTTTTCTTAGGTTGTGCTTGATGGCCCTGTGTCTTGAGGTCCTTCATTGTCGTGAAAGTAGGACACACCTACCAGAGCAGGTATGTGCAGGAACCACAGACAGGCCTGCATCGTACAGCTGGGGGCTTTTTATATCCCACGTCGGCTTCTGTCCTCTGAGCTACATGGCATTGCTGTTACTCCCATTTTGCAGACTGAGGTGCAGATAAATTGAACAATTGTTGCATTTGCATGGTGAGCTCGGTCTGAAGGCACCAGGCTGTTGGCCACGGTCCCAAAACACACCCTGGTTCCGCTCTGTGTGCAGTGTTTCAAGGTGTAGGAATCAGTATGGCTTCATGCTTGGATCCAGATGTTTTCTCCCTCAGAAAGTAGGCTCGAGTGTTTCTACATTCAGAGGCTTTCATTGTCTAGAAGCTGGTGAGAGGGTGGGGTATACCCAGGCCTTAGGTGATTAGCAGAGATGTGGATTTGGATTTTGCCAGGAACTCTAACCAGGTCATGTCTGGGATTCTGCTTCTTTCTCTGTGAGATGAAAACAAAGGTTTAGTTGTCTTGAAGAGTCCACCCGGCATAGAGAATCTGTGATTCTCCATTTTATTTTCTGAAATGTTACCTGGAATAGTCAAAAATAATGAGCAAGTAAAAATTAATATCTACAATTTGCTCAGTCATTTGTCCTAGAGGGTTGACTGAAATTAGCAGATTTCCCCTTTGAAGGGGAAAAAGGAATCTTTGGCTTCTGAATGATTGACACATCTCTACAGGTCAAAATTCCTGAAGTCAGATTTGGACAGCTTCATTTCCACACACCGTATTCAAAGGTAACATGTTCACCTTCAGATTTTAACCCAAGCAAATTATCTACAGGAGAGGAGTCCATGGCCTAGCGTGTCAGTTTATGGATGGTTTCCCAGGTGAGTTCCCATGGTAAAGAGGGCAGCAGGTAACAAAAGTGTGTTTACAAAGTGGAGGAAAGAGAAGGGGAATATTCACATGTTGCTTTCTCTTAGTCATTTCATTAATTAGGAACATGAATGTGCAAATCCACCTGTATGCTGCGGCCTTCCTGATGCATCCTTCACTCTGCTAAATTTACTTTTCAGGGACAAATTCCCCATCGCATGTTTTCTTTTGAAATTTACAATTTCCCTGTAAAGCTGAGACTCGGTTTGACATGAGTCCTATTTCAGTAGCGTGGCAGCAGGCCCCTTCCTGCAGACCTCTCGTCACTCTACCCTTCTTCCTCACTTGCTCAGAGGACAACAGTGCTCTAACAGCAACATCGAGTTGATAAAAGATGTATTTTATAAAAGTTTAATTTAAAAGTTGGTTTGTTATAGTATCCTACTAATGGCTAATTTCCATTGTCAGATTTCAATGTGTATGCTTTTCAAATGTAAGTAAATATGAAATCATTGATGCATGACCATTTTCTTTAAAAGCTTAAATAACCTTAAAGGATAGCCTGAAAAGAAACAAAATAAAGCATCTGGGGAAGGTTTTCGAGAAATAAAAACAAAGCCGGGTCTGGTGTCGCTGTCTTCCTGTTTTAAGTACCTGTGGGAATGAGAGGCACACCTCCTATCCCAGGCTGTCTGCTCCTCTGTGAGTGGGGCCCACCGTCTTCACCTTCTCTGGCTTACTGGTCTACCCACCCAGTATACATCGTCACCCACTTTACAACATCCGCTTTCTTATGGAATTCTCATGAGTGTATTCCAAATTAGAATAATGCTCTTCTTACAATTAAGGCCCCTTTTCTCCCCTAATTAAATTTCTTTTGTTTCTACAGGAAGTATATTCATCTTAGCACAGTAACCTGATAGTATGTGGTCACTACAATCTTGTTTACAGTATTAGAAAAATCAGCCTGAATGTTCTCTACCCAGACCAAGTGCTCCGCATCTCCTTCTGCTCAGTCTCCTCGCCTGTCTTCTTTGTGTGGCTGTGGGCATCTTTTTTTTAAAGGAGAGTTTCCATTGCACCATCAGTCATTCAAACAAGTGTTTACTGTCCTCTGCTTGGGGGTGCTAATGCCACCTTCCTGACAATAACGCAAGTTGTGGGGGTCTTCTCTACAATAGAAGTTTGCTCCTTTGGTATCTAATTTTAATATGAAAACATTTGGATACAAGTGTTAATGGACAACTTTCACATATAACTCTGTATCACCTATGTTTCTCATTTCCAAGACCATAAAGTAAAAACAACCATATTTAGTTCATAGCTTTGGTGTAATGAAATAAAATGTGTAATTTACATACTCAACAATGCCTTAAAAAGTGTGAGAAATCTCAAGTGGTGAAATTCAGAGAAAAGACAGTGGAATGGGGCGGGGGAAGGGAAGAAGGAAAGGGAGGGGTGGCTATCTAATGGAAGGGACCCCCTCAGGGACCATGGGTGGGCATCAGAACAGAGGGACTAGCATACAACACCTGTGAGTACACCAAAAATCATTAAAATAAATGCCTCCCATGAGCTGGTGTGTGGCATGAAAATTAGATCTCAATTAAGGTCTGATTTTAAAATGAAATCGAATATTAAAGTTTAGAATGTTTCGCCCTCAATTCCAGACTGACTTCTCTGATGCGGCCAGCCTAAGTCCCTCATGAGGCCTCGATGAGACTGATCTCATTTGCAAATTGTGGGAAAATGAGACTCTGCGGTCTATTTCCCAGCTGTGCGAGTACACTTAACACTGCTGAACGGGCACCTCCAAACACTGAGAGAGCACATTTTATGTTGTGTGGGGTTTGATCACAATTAAAAATAAGAATGAGCAGTTTTTCCCAAGTGACAGCACGGATGTTGGTGCCGTTTTCCTGAGTCCTTCCCTAGTCATTGTCCCTGATGCTGTTAGTGTCTCACAGTCGTTCATGCACCACCAAAGTTGATAGAGTTAGAAAACACTGGATTCATAGAACTTGTATTCGATCCCCATATTCAGCCACTTTTGACCTATGAAAATGGCAATTTCATATGATTCAAACTAGCACTTAGAAAAACATTATAACTGTAGTGCAGCCTGTCACTTGACTGTAGCTACATCAGAACTCAGTGCAAAGCACTCTTCACTGGAGTTTTGCTTTTATTCTCATTTTCTATGTGTGTGCATTTAGCTATACATGTATGTGTGCATTTTGTGGGTACAGGGTATGAACACACATGTGGATATGCATGTCAGTGTTAGATGTTGTTTGTCAGGTGCTATACACCTTGTCTTTTAAGACAAGCTTTCTGTGAGACCTGGGGCTTATTGTTTAGGACAGGCTGGCTGGCCGGTGAATCCCAGGGATCTGCCTGCCTGCCTCTCCTGTGCTGGGATTACAAGTGATTACCTCCACACTCAGCTTTTAATGTCCATGCTGGGGATGAATTTGGTTGCTCATGGTGTGCAGCAAGCATGGGCAGGGTCATCTCCTCAGCCATCTTTTATCTTCTTGATGAAGTGTACTTTAGCGGCCAGTAGCAATCTTTCTGTTTGCCGAGACCTCTGGTTCTACTGTCCTGGGCTGCGTGATCTTCAGTTCCGCCTTCCTTCTCTGTGAAGTAGAACTGAAAGCCAGGACCATGGCTGGTCTTACATGAAATACATTACCAAGCACAAAACCAAGGCTCCCCTCTGCTAATAACCCGTGACTGTGTTAATAACTGGGTTCTGTGTTTTCTGTAGACACATGTGCATTCCAGCTGCCCACCTCCTGCAGATGTCTCCACTCTGCATTCCTCAGCTAGTCAGTGTTACCTCAGAGAATTTTTAGAAAAATCTAGAAAAGTACAGAATGCTTCCCTCCATTCTGAGGTGGCAGATGCTCAGCAAATCACCCTGGCAACATATTTACCATTCTAGGCTGTTTGGGCTCTGTGTTCCTATGTGTTATTGGCCCAGGAGGGAAATGCAGTGTAAGGAATGTCCCTAAGAGTTGAACATCCACCCTTCTTCTTTCTTTAGACTACTCCTACTCCCATTCCTTGCCAACATACCTTTCTGATCACAGACTTGATTTTAATTCTACGTGGACACAGTGCAGCCTCCAGCATGTGACCCTCACTCAATAAATCCAGCATCCCGAGAACAGAGCCAGTTCCTACAGTCACTCACTGGTGACTTTGGTCACTCATGGTCCTGTGACAACTTAGATCACAGTCCCTAAGCCTCAGCATTTAGACCCCAGAATGAGCTGCGTAGTAGAAAGAACCCTTCATGTCATCACAGTTCTCCCACTTTCTGTGAGGCTTGCTATCTGGCTGCTCTGGAGCCATGGCTGGCTTTCCTTAGGAAACGCTGCCTTTATGCTATGCTGAGTCCTTCCTCCTTTTAACCGAATGTCTTTTCACTCAGAAGTTCACAAGCGAGAAGGCAGTTGGCTTTATGTGATATCTTTACTTGACCACTTAGCAAAATAAAAGCCTGGCAACCATCTCTTTTCCCATAAATAGGGTTTTCTCAACCTGATGTTTCTATTCTAACTAGATTTTCTAACTAGAATTTACCTAAACTGTGGATCCTTACATGTCCAGAGGATTAGAAAGGCAGCCCCCACAGGCCCAGTGAAATCTGTACTAGTTCAGACTTCATCCCCTGCATATCTTTTGGTCACTGATTTAGGAGCAGGGGAACCTTATGGGGAAAGTGAACTTCTTCCTCATAAATTCAAGAAAAATGTGTCAACTTCCAGAAAACAGCACAGCACCTTTGACTGTACAATCAGAAAAATTGTCCCACCACTCACACGGTGAGTTCTTTCCACACAGGGCATAAGTGCAGTTCTTTCCTGGCCCTTAGAAGGACTGGCTTATTCTATATGAGATGTGTGGTTGTGGGAGTAGTCTCTGTCCTCATTGCTAGAGTTTAAGTTCCCTTAAAGTAAGGACACAATTGTGTAGCTGGAATGTAGCTCATGGTCTACATATAGCAATATGATGTGTACCAAAAGAGGGAGAGCCTTAAATCCCAATGGGAGGTCAGGGGATCCCTTCAGGGGAAATAACAAGGAGATAGGCTTAAAGGGTGGCTGTGTTTGACTTCCAGATATGAAAGATACATGTTTTGTTGTTTGAATCTTAGATGGTCTTATAATAAAAAACCTAGAGCCAGATATCAGGGTGAAAGCTGAAAGATCAGAGAAGCAGAGCAGCCAGCCATTCATTCTTACCTCTACAAAATTGTCACTCTAAAGAGAGTGAGATCCTGTTTCCTCACACCTTATATACCTTTCTCTGCCCAGACATCACTTCTTGGGATTAAAGATGTGTGTGCTTCCCAGTACTTGGATTAAAGGTGTATGCCACCACTACCTGGCTCTGTTCCCAGTGTGGCCTTGAACTCACAGAGATCCAGATAGATCTCTGCCTCCTGAGTGACAGGATTAAGGGTGTGCGCCACCACTGCCTGGCCTCTATGTCTAATCTAGCGGCTGGCTCTGTCCTCTGATCCTCAAGGCAAGCTTTATTAGGGTACACAACATATCACCAAATCTCCCCGTTTTTGTCTAAAATAATAAAGGAAAATTATAACTAGTATAAGAAAAACTATGTAAGTATATACAATATATACAGTCAAGAATTATATTAACAATATCCAGTCCATTAACATTTGACAGATTCAGAGAAAATACTCCATTAACTACCCTATTTTGGTGAGTCCAAAATGAACCTAATCCACTTTCTACCCTAACTTGTATTACCAGTCAAAAATATCTTTTGATGTCTTTCAATCTTATACACTTTATACCTCTTCAGTGAGTTTCTTTTCTGAATTTCTTGACAAGGAAAACTATAACTATCTAACCTTCAACTCCCTCAGAGACCCGAGAAGGAAATAATATTAACTGAGTAAGCAGGAAGTGCAAACAAGTGACTTCCAAAAAAATGTGAGAAATGACAAAAACAGCTGGCTGCCTGGACAGTTCCTTCACCCAAGGTTCCTTTACAACGTTGGGGCATCCATCTTTGGCCTGCAGGCCTAGCATATCTGACAGACTCATCTATGAAGCAGGACTTTCTAAAAGGCCTTCCTACTTTGTCTTGGCAAGATTCAGCAGTCTTTTCCTTTGGGTCCTGCTTGTCCATTTTGGACAGCATACTGTCAGTAGTTGATGTAAGGGCACTTTCTTGCCCAGTGGCTAATTTTTGCCACAAAGAAAGTTAACTCCATGTGGAGGTTCTTCAATACCCATCATCTTTTCTGAAGTAGATTGTTGCTGCCAGGAGCAGACATGACTCATAGTCATTAAAAAAAGAAAAAAATCTATGTTATTGAAACATCTTAAATGCCATATTCTATAGATTTCTGACATGTTTGAAGATGACCTGTCTATCTAAAATATATTTCTGTTTAACCTTGAAAACATACCTAATATGACTACAAGTTTGATTGTAATGATGATTAACTTGTATTTCTTATATCTTAATTATTTGGTAATAATAACTTTCAAGGACTAGCAATTTGCATTACATTGTTAAATGAGCTGTACAGGTACAATACCTTGAACAAGATTAGAAATATATGTACAGCATTTTCTAACAAAATTAATCTCAAATTTGTATCAATATATAAAATTTTTATACAATACACAAAAATCCAATCCAATGTAAAATATTAAAAACTAGTAGTTGCTTTCTAAAAGTGATTCAATAATCTACCTTTTATCATATCCATATTCTCTCTTTTTTCTTTTCAGAGTAGATTCAATAATCTACCCTTTATTCTATCATTTCTATATCTTTTTTCAGAATAGATTCAATAATTTACCTTTTATCTTATCATATCTGTATCCTCTTTTTTCAGAGTAGATTCAATAATTTATCTCTTATCTATATCCTCTTTTATCCTTTTTCTTTTTTTTCAAAAAAGGACCCTGAATCTAATCTCCTTGTTTAGCTTTTTTTTCTGACCATAGTCAATTAACAACTTGTAATCAACTACCTTAAACAATGACAATTACCCATAACCCATTGAAAGACCAAAGACTACCCACCCGCCTCTCACTTGGTTGTTGTACTGACATTTTCTCATGTTCTAATCCTTTGAGAGCTGTGTTCTCTTAATAGCAGGTGTCTTCTCAGTAGCACATTTTTTAAAATTAGAATTCAATAGACCTCCTGAGCCTAGAGCCAGTCTAGGAAAATGGAAGTTGTAACCATTTGAAAGGCAGACAGGAGGGACTGGTGATTCCTTCCCTGTGTTAGGAGTTAAACATCATTACAATAGTATTCACTGAAGAGACACTTGGGCACAAGCTCACGGTGATGGAGCAACCAAAGAGGATCAGGGCTTGGTGAGAGAGAAGGAGTCTTGTTTCCATCTATCTACAAAGCAACTGAGGATGCGGTGAACTTAGATACAAATTGTAGACAGAAAGCTGAGGCCTGTGTAATAAGCCTTGGTACTAAATGGATTTGGGCATTAACCTCAGCTCTGCCACCACCTGGCTGGTGACTTAAGACAAATCAGTTAAGCTAACACTGCTGTGGTAAGGTGAAGCAACAATCACTTAGACCATTGAAGACTCTAAATACCTGGTTGTCATTCTTTGTTTCATCCAAGTGAACTCTTGAGTTTTGTTCCTTTGTAGGTAGACACCCAGTCCTTGGGCTCGTGTGCCAGATTCGGGCATCTCCACATCTGGAAGGACATGTTTACATAGAATAGTAACAACTGAGAGAATGTGGCAGCAACACAGAGTTTGTTTAGCCTGGAAAAGAATCAAGCCTTGAGCTTTGATGCTCAGAATCTCCACTTCTGTAAGATGCTTAAACAGTTTATCCACTTCCTCTGCCTGTGTGCTTTCCCCATGCTGACTGAGGATTCAAAACTGGCTGATGGTCCAGATGCAGATCGCCATAGTTCAGCATCTGAGGAGGCGGCTGAGCCAGTCCCAGTGATGGGGAAGGCTTTGCTGTGGAGTAGACAGCTGAAGGAATGAGAAACCAAGCCATTTGTCATTAGGTGCTTGTAAACAACATAACCCAGGCTCTTCCAATTAGGAAGGACTCGGCTGGCGCCCCCGTTCTGCTGCTCACCAGCCTGGTGGTCTGAACAAGACCTAACTCTCAACTCCCCAAACCCCTTGAATAGTTCTGGCCTAAATTAAGTACTTATTGTTTGTTGAATAAATGCTGCAGAATGGCCTCGGTTATTTGTTTCATTTTCTCGTACTGCTGTCGCTTGCAACTGTGGCTGTAAGTACACAGTCCTCACTAAGTGAAGTTGTTCCCCATCACTAGCCAGGATATGTGAGCTCCTATCATCCAGGTGCCGGGAAGACTGGCACACAACCTGTCGTCTTCGCTGTTCCCGCCACAGCTTCATATATCCCCTGTCGGGTAATCTAGAAAAGCATGACTTTTACAATTTGTTCCCTGGTTCGGATGATGGATGAGATGGCTTAAATCATTTAATTCTCTCAATGGCACCCAAATGTTGACGAATGAATGAATGAATGAAAAGGGTGTCTGACAAATTGTTTGTTGTCACTAAGGCTTTTTTCTCACATGGGTTTGATGGGTCCCCCCACCTCACTCATTATCCAACACACAAAGATAACTATTACAAAGGATGCTCGACAAACGCTCATGGAAGCTGCCTGGTGCCCTACTCGGCAAGTGAGAACCAGGGTATGTCGTTGTTAGATGGGATGCCTTGTGTGATTATGAAGCTGTGCTTGGCTTGCATCCCTCCTCCATCCACAGCATGGCTCCCCCTGGCATCCCATTTGCTCCACAGCCACACCATCTTTGTGACAGCTGGGATCCAGCACTGAATCTTCTTTGATACCAACTTTAAAATATCCATCCAATACCCCAAAAATGGACTATTTGAATGTCACACAAGTATAAACTTTGAACAATACAATTTTTTAAAGTTGTACAAAACTGCAAATATATATAGTTCAAGGGGAGGTGGTATGCACCCAAAACCCCCACCCATGTCACCTCTGGTGTTCTTCTCTCCAGGAACAAGTCTCTTAAATCTCATGCTATTTATGTCCATTTCATAGTCAGTACTTGGAACATATTGACAGCTAATAATTGAACAATGATGGGTGGGTGGATGGATGGATGGATGGATGGATGGATGGATGGATGGATGATCAGTAGAATGCACTTGAACACTGAGGTAAAATCCACTAAGTGCACATTAATGTAAAATGTGTTGCTAATTACTTGATGGATTCATTGGCTTTCTGTGGCTGTGACAGGTACCCAGGTAAATTTTAAAGAGGAAATGTTTGTTTGGGACTCTGGCCTCAGTCACTCCCTCTGGTGCTATTGTGTCAATAACCACAGCATGGCGGGACCATGTAGTGGATGAGACTCCTTCCCTGAGATGCTTGCTTCAAGGCTACACCTTATTTCCTCCTTGAAATGCAGATAGAGGGCCAGGCATGGTGACACACAGAGTCAGTGGCCAGGGACGGTAACAGATATTATTGCTGGGGTGGTTCACAACATCTCTCAAAGAATTCTAAACACAGGTCAACGGGCCCATTCTACCAGTAAATGGGCAGAGCACAGACCGGCCCAGAAGGGACCATGCCACAATGGGATGCTATGGCCAGAGCTTCCATCACTGTGGGCATCCAGTTCTGAATGTCTCGTGGTCTCTACTACTCCCATCCTGCTCAGCATGGAACCGCTCAACACCCAAGCCTGACCTACAACCAGGTTTTATGAGGGATGAGTGGCAGGTCCTAGAAACAGCCATCTTTAAATTGCCAAGAACTTCATTCACTGTCTGGCTGGGGAGGCCCTCACCAAGTGGGGCCACTGAGAACCTGAGGTGCCACTACTGGCAGAGAGGCTGGTTCTTTGGGAAGGGGTTGTTTGGGGTTTTTTTTATTGTTGTTGTTTGTTTGGTTGGCTGGTTAATTGGCTTAGGGTTTTGTTTTTGGAGGATTTTTTTGTTGTTATTTGCTTTTTTTGTTTGTTTGTTGTTTTGTCTGAAACAGTGTTTCTTTTGGTGTCCTAACTATTCTAGAACTCAGTCTGTAGACCAGGTTAGCTTCAAACTCGGAAATCCACCTGCTTCTGCCTCCTGAGTCCTGGAGGCTAAGGGGCTGATTCTTAATCCCTAGCAAGTTAATCAACATTCAAAACCAGATCCAGTGGAAAAATTTTAAATGTCTGGAATTAATCAGTGGTTTGTTTATTAAAATGTGCTGTACATGTAAAATATACACTGGAGTTTGAAGACTTAGCTGGAAAAAAACTGTAATACCTCTGTGGTGATATATTGTGTGCCCCAAAATATTGTGCACCTAGTAAATTTATCTGAAGTCAGAGAACAGAACAGCCACCAGATATAGAGGCCAGAAAATGGTGGCAGACACACCTTTAATCCTAACATTCCAAAGGCAGAGATCCTTTTGGATCTCTGTGAGTTCAATGTCACACTGGAAATAGCCAGGCATGGTGACACACGCCTTTAATCCCAGGAATTGATGGCAGAAAGCAGAAAGGTATATAAGGTGTGAGGACCAGGAACTAGAGCTGGTTAAACTTTTAGGCTTTTAGCAGCAGTTCAGCTGAGATCCATTTGGATGAGGATGCAGAGGCTTCCAGTCTGAGAAAACAGGATCAGCTGAGAAGTTGGCGAGGTGAAGTTGGCTGTGGCTGGTTCTGTTTCTCTGATCTTTCAGCGTTCATCCCAATACCTGGCTCCAGGTTTGTTTTTATTAATAAGACCTTTTAAGATTCATGCTACATACCTCATTATATTTTATTCTGATTACATATTAAGATTACATATATGGGCCAGGTGTGATGGTGCATGCCTTTAATCCTAGCACTAGGGAGGCAGGGCCGGCGGATCTCTGAGTTTGAGGCCAGCCTGGTTCTCTGAATCCGAGACTGTGTGTGTCATCCCCTCTTTCACTGTGTACATTCTACTTACTAGAAGGTCTCATTTTAATTCACAATATCAAGCCTAAAAACACGATGCTATCCCTCAAGTTAGTCTACCCCGTTCCTAACTGTGTAGTAAGTACGCAATGGACTGAGGGTGTGGGACAAACTTACCAGCTTGCTCAGTTGACTTTCTCATACAGCCCAGGCCCAGCTGCCCAGAAGACACTTAGTGGGAAGGCCTGGGAAGAAGCCTTCCACACTATGCTGGTCATCCGCACAGCAGTGGACTCTCCATCCACCCCGCTAATGGGGAGAGAGGCATGTTCAGGAAGAAGGGGACCATTGCGGCTTGTTTCTTAGGAAACCCACCTTCTTTTCTGAGCCTCTTGTCTCGTGTGTCAAGTGGCCTCACACCACACACATCACAGGAGTGTCTAGCTTTGTGCTTACAGTCATGATGCTAGCTGCTATCCACCGAATGTGAGACTGTTGTGCATCTGTGAGCAGACAAACAGAAAAGGATCACAGCTCTAACCTACTGCAAACAATGATGAAAACTTCAAATGTGCTCATAGCCCTGGGCCACAACTCCTGCTCAGCTTCTTATTGTTCATTATGACCCATGTACCCAGTCCTCACCGACTCCCCCAAGTGCCTGCCCTACACATGCCTTTCCTGCTGTCTTTGGTTAATTTCCCCAGTATTTTCTCCAAAGGGCCCACATTTTCTCTTGTGATCATTTTCTCCACACTTAGCCCTTCCTTTTTATAAAATAAAGAATCTTACCCACTCCCACCCACGGCAGGCATTAAACCCCTGTGAACACTGAGTACAGTTTTGTGCGTGGCCACACTCCCTGGAACATGAGGTAAACCTACTCTGGGCTAATTAGGAGCGACTTGAACACATGTCAGCGGCTATAACTGTTCTTTATGAAAGGGACCCATTTTGTCCTTTTCAATGAGCCTCAGAAAAGAGCTTTGCTTCTCCATGTCTCACGGTCCCAACCCCGGAGTTCGTTCCCTCCATGACTTTAGGGGCACAGTCAAACTGCTGCTGTGTGCTGTGATCTTGGCTCGACTTCCTGGGCAAGAATTCAGTCCTTTTTTCCAACTCCATAATGTTTCCTGTCTTTTATTTTTTCAATCCCATTTTACCCAAATGCATTCCCTCTTAAGTGAAGCTTCCTCCTATTCCCCATAGTTTATTTTTTGAGGGAAATACTTCTCATTTTCTAATTTTAAAGAAATTAAACATTTATTTAGCGTGTGGTGTGTGTGTGTGTGTGTGTGTGTGTGTGTGTGTGTGTGTGTGTGTGTGTGTGTTAGTGCATGCATGTACCTATGGGCAAATGTCATGCTATATGTGGAGGTCAGAGGGCAGCTTGAAGGACTTGGTTTCCTCTTTCTACCATGTGGGTCCTGGAGACTGAAATCAGATCAGCAGGTTTGGTGGCAGGTACCTCTGTCCACAGACCCATCTCAATGGCCCAGATACATTTCTTTTCCTTTTTAATGTGTGTATGGGTATTTTGCCTGCATGTATCTCTGTGCACCACAGTGTGCCCAGTGCTGGTGGAGGCCAGGTGTCAGATACCCTGGACTAGAGTTACAGACATTTGTGAACCACAATGTGGGTACCGGAAATTGAACCTCAGTCCTCTGGAAGAGCAGCAAGTGCTCTGAATTGTGGAGCCTTCTCTCCAGCCCAGAGCTATTTCTTCTGAGGAGGCTTTCCAGAGAGTCTAGGACGGACTCGTTCCAACGGAGTTAGACAAGACCAGCTACATAGTCTGTGTGCCCCAGGAGAAACTGGAAAGGCAAGGATTTTATATTTTAAAAATATGAGTTAGAATTTCAAGACAGTAACAAGAGAACAATATTAAGTAGGCGCAGGCTCTGGGGGACAGCATGGACCCCACACTGTGAGCAGTCCTCTAACATTAATGCAAACAGAATTGGCTCACCTCATCAACCAGGTTGCCTTTGGTAATCGAGTCAATAGGCTTTTATTAGATGCACATGGTATTACTCTATTTCACAACTTTGAGTGATTCAGTTACTCTATGTAGATTTTCTTGTATGTGGGGGTTGTGCAGGTGTGAGATGCACTCACAGAAGTGTAAAAACTGCTGGTGCTCCTTGGGTACCTGCTGTCCACCTTGGCTTTGACACACTGTCTCTCATGAGTGTGAAGCTCACCTGTAGACTGGTTGTTCAGCCGTCTCTGCTTCCCAGTTGTACCGCTGCGCTTGGCTTTTGAACACGAGCATCGGCATTGAACTCGGGTCTTGATGCTTGCAAGGCCAGCACATTGCCAGCTGAGCATCTCTCTAGCCTCTTCCTGTGCATTGTCTGATGCCTTTTCTTCTTCGGCCAATATTGCTTTGACTTTGAGTCGTTAAGATTAATAGAACTTTTCAGGAAAGCAGAGTTCTCATGTGGTCAAATTTTAATGATAGCATTGAACCAGAACTTACATTTACTGTGATTTCATTTGTTAATATGTACATTTATAATGTTGTGAGTTTTAAAGTCTAAAACACTAGAAAGGCATAAACACAAGAGTAAGTAGTCTGGTGAAATCCTGGACCGATTTCCTGCATGTTTGGGGGCAGCTTGCAGTATCTCAATTGATTGTAAAATATATTTAATGCTAATCTGATGGCATCATTACAGGGCCTTGTGTTCTTACATGCATATTTTCGGACCTTTCTCCTCCTCCACCTAGGCTAGCCACCACTTAACCCGGCGGGGAGCTGAGTTTCCCTGCTTATCTGCTAGGCTGGGGAAGAGGAGTGGTGTTGATTTTGCTGTATGTGGCCAATTATCTTGACCTTTATGATAGATCAGGCTGTGGAGGGACCAGGAAGCCGAGTTTCCCTCCTGTTTCCATCTCCTCCTCAGAGCGAGGCACACAGCGATCGTGACGGTTTGTGGTCTGGCATTCCACTCCCCGGCAATGCACATCTTGAGACACCGTGATTAGCATCCCTAATTCCTAAAAATTGACTGCCTTGTTATAACTAGAGAGCTGTCGCCTAAAATACTTCCCCTGCTGTTGGAAAGGGTATTATTTTAGTGCCCTGGGGATAGGAAAAGTTTTCAACTCACCAGTGCAGGGATTAGTTTTATTTTAAAGTATTTAAAGTATTTTAGATAACTTGGCTAAGAAGGAGCCAAGTTCATCGGCCTCCCAGGAACCTTTACAGATGTATTCTAAATCCTTATCTGACAACAACCTATTAAAAATGCACATAGCAGGGCTGGTGAGACGGCTCAGCAAGAAAAAGGTGCTTGCTGCCAAGCTTGATGACCTGAGTTTGATCCCCTGGAATCTGCGTAGTAGAAGGAAAAGCAGAGAATGGGAGTCATGACACCTACACTGTTCCACATACTACACACATGCGTATGCACACATGCACACACACATACACACACACACGTAATAAAAAATGTTAATGCACATCACCTTATGTGTTTGCCCACCAAGCTCTGACTACTGAACACATTAGGAAAATCAGCATGTTTCTGCATCTAACAAATGTGGAGGATGGTTTCATCTGGACAAATAATTTTTTTTTGAGTAGGATTGCTGCCTGAATCATCTTGACTTAATCATACATCTACTGACCTTGTTCTTCATGCCCCTGTCCACAAAGCAAATAACGGCACTTCTCTTTACTGATTGAATATTCATAATTGCTTATAACAACTCTAGAGGAAAGCATAATTCCATGACTAAACTCAGATTAAGATTTTATTTTCAAGAGGCTACCTGTCCTTTAGGTGATCCTAGTCATTTCTTCTTCCCATGGAAGTCTGTGTTTAGACAGAGGCTGAATCACACAGCAAGCATGATGAGTAGGTTTTACCAAAATGATAAGAACATTGAATTGAGGCTGGAGAGATGGTTCAGTTTGGAGAGAGCTTGTAATACAAGGGTGAGGACTTCAGTGTAATCCCATAACCTTGTTTTTTTTTTGTTGTTTTTTTTTTTTTAAAAAAAAAAAAAAGCCAATCATAGTGGTACACGCTTGTAATCCCAGGGCTGAGGGAGTGATGCATGGAGTTCCCTGGGAACTTAGGGTGAATTCTAGGACAGTGAGAGATCCTATCTTCAAATTTCAAGAACTAAAAAAGGTGACCAGCTCCTTAGACATGACACTGATGTTGTTCTCTGGCTTCCACACATATGTGGCATGAGAACTGTACACATACGAACATGTACACAGAAACATGGACACAAACACATTTAATTAGCTACTCAATTCTCTTAGCTAGTTAGATAAGGTCCCTGGACTTCTCAGTGGTACCTGGCACTTTCAGTCTTAACTTGTGAGTCTGTGAAGTGAAGCCATATGGCCAGAACGTATGAAGGACTCACTGTCTTCCATGACACCATTAGTTAAAGCTGGAGTCAGAGAATTCCATCATGGTTCAATGAAAGAAACTCCCCTTCCCAAGTCCATTGATTTTGTTTTGGTTTGGGTTTTTTCCTTTTTGTTTTTAAGGGAAATTCTTAGATATGGGAAAAACAAGATTGCAATGAGTCAAATGTCACAGTCACCTTTTTAAACGTTTGCTTCTGTGTTCTCCCTGGAGGAGGGGTCACCTGATTGTCTAACCCAAGGGACAACTACTGTGCCCATAGTCCTTGACGCAAGTTGCTGGCTTCCTGGTTGTACCTGTAACTCATCGGCACTTCCCATGAAACAGCAGAAGTCTTGGTAACTTGGGTGATGGTTCTGTGGGTTTAGGTCATAGTCTTCTGCGCAGACACTCACTGGTACACATTAGAGACAGGTAGTCAGACAAAGGCAGCCTGTTCTTAAAGGTGCACTCACTGCGTTTGCGTTCCTTGGAGTTGGGGTGAAGGAAATAAGACCTGGATCCTTAACAAACAGTGCAGCCCTGAAGCCAGGGCCGCTGTTGTCCACTGAATAAGAAGAAGAAAATGGCTGGGGTTGGGAGTGCTGGGGTCACGGCTCTGTGTCATCTCTGTCTGCCACACAAGCGTGGACAGCCGACTCTGGATTGCTCGAATACCCAGAAAGGCTGGCTGGGTGTGGTGACCCACCTGAAGTCCAGTGCTGGGAACATGGAGACAGCATCCCAAGAACAACTGGCTAGTTGCATTGGTGAGCTCTGGGTTCAATTGACAGACCCTGTCTCTATAAATAAGGTAATCAAAGAAGATTCCAAAACTCAGGCTGGGGCCTCCACAGGCATTGCACCAGAACACACTCTTGAACATGCTTGCATAACACACACGCACATACCCACACACACACACACCCACACACGCACACACGAAGAAAAGGGAGTAATTATGAAAATAATTTAGAGCCCCAGAGATTCTTGGTCCAGGGACGTGACTCAGTTGGTAGAGCGCTCATCTAACACACAGGAGGTCCTGAGTTCTATCATCAGTCCCACAGGAGCCAGGCTTGGGAATTCCTCTCTGTAATCCCAACACTCAGGCAGCAGAAGCAGGGGGATAGGTTCAAGGTCGTCCTCAGCTGGGTGGTGAGTTTGAGGCCAGCTCAGGCCACAGGAGACCCAAGGACAGACCTGGCTGGGGGCAGGTATATAAAGGTTTCTGAATGTTTTTAGGCTATAGGAAGAAAAACATCTGGGAAATAACCTTATATCCAAATCATTTAGGGACTAACTTCAAGAGCTGGGAAATGACTCCATCAGTAAAAGGCTTACTGTGCAAACATGGGAACATGAATTTTGTCTCCAACACCCAAATATAAAGGCCAGGTATAAGCTTGTAATCCTAGCGCACACACATGTACCTTCGCATACCCATACATGTACACACAGGCACACCTACACAAAAATACACACACACACACACACACACACACACACATACACACACAGTCTTTAATAGAATTAATAATAAATAGGTCATGGCTCTGAGGTTCCTTTGGGATCAGAGGGAGGCTGGATACAGAATCTCTTTCCAGGCCACAGGAGCAGCAAGTACTCCATGATCTTTGCCCCAAGTATTTCACTAACAAGATGAGTAAAGCTCGTCTTTCATTGGGAATGCTTTCTTCTCAAGAAGAAGAAGGGTGGTATGGACCTACTGGTCTGACTCAGGAAGTGGATGGCTCCTGGCTCTAGCTGCCAGTAGCACTACACAAGACTAAACAGATGAGTGCATGGTTCCCCAAAGCAAATGTGAATTACTAGCAGGTCCTGGCAACTCCATCCTAAGGTATGCACTCAACATAACTGAAAAGAAAAGGCCTGGTGCTGGAACTCAGTGCTGGAGCATTTGCCCAGCATGCTCAAGGTCCTGGCACGTTTCCCTTCCCCATCACAGAAACTGAAAACAGAACTTAAACAGACCGATTTCTTTTTCAACATTGATAGCAGTGAAAGCCACAGTAGTCAATAATACATAACCCAAATATCCATCAACTGATGAGTGAATAAATGCAGTGTGAGATGTACTGGAATATTATTTAGCCATAAGAAGAACAGCACTCCGATACATGGCACTCATGGGTGAATCTTAAAAATCACTTTGCTCAGTGAAATAATCCAAATACAAAGGAAGGAACACTGTATGATTCCACTCATATGAAATATATAGAACAGTTCAAGTCGTAGAGATTGAAAGTAGATTAAAGGTTACCAGGGAAGAGGTGAGAATGAAAGCCTGCTGCTGAGTGGGTCCGAGTTTCTGTTTGGGATAAAGATGACAGTGGAGATTGTAAGACTCAGTGTGATTAGCACCTGTCAGCTCAGGCACTGAGCAACGATGCCTGTGGTACTGGTGGGTGAGGCACTGGATATGCTAATTATCTTGATTGAATCTTATTCGGTTTTGTTGTTTGGGTTAGGGCATTTTTTGTGGCCTATGCTGGCTGGAAACTTACCTTGTCTTCTTCTCTACATCCCCTGGTGCTAGAATTGCAGCCTGTGTTCCCACTAAGGCTGAGCTTTCTGCAACATGAACACAATATCCAAGAGCTCATCACACTGCTCTCCACAGACACACAACATCATGAGCTCATCACACTGCTCTCCACAGAAACACAACATCATGAGCTCATCACACTGCTCTCCACAGACACACAACATCATGAGCTCATCACACTGCTCTCCACAGACACACCATGTCCATGAGCTCATCACACTGCTCTCCACAGACACACAAGCTCATCACACTGCTCTCCACAGACATACAAGCTCATCACACTGCTCTCCACAGACACACCATGTCCATGAGCTCATCACACTGCTCTCCACAGACACATGTTGACATTGCTGCCAACTGAAATAGATAAAAATAATTTTGAAGTGGTGAGCACAGCCAATTTTATATAACATATATCATATTATGTTACATATGCCAGAAAGAAATAGAGGAAATATTCTAACATGTGTAGTGGATAAAAGACAAGTCAGTTCCTACTTGGCTGGAGAAATGGCTCAGCACTGTGGCTCTTGCAGAGGACCTGGGTTTGTTTGTTTGTTTGTTTGTTTGTTTGTTTTTTCCAAAAACCCACACTGGGATGTTCACAAATGCCTGAAACTGCAGCTCATGGCCACCTGCACAGACATGCACATGCATACACACATACACATAATTTTAATTAAATTAAGGATACTATTAAATGACAATATTTAATGGAAAAATTAATGCTGTGTTGTTAGATGAGAAGCTGCTATATAACTATCTCAACTAAACAAATGTGCATGGTGATTTTTTTTTTAAGAACTAGAAGACTGGAGAGAGAAATGTCTCAGTGGTTAAGAGCACTGGCTGCTCTTCCAGAGCACCCAGGTTTGATTGCTAGCACCCACAGGGCAGCTTACAATTGTGTGTAACTCAGTTCCAGGGAACCCAACTCTATCTTCTGGCCTCTACGGGTACCAGGCACACATGTAGGCAAAGAACTCATACACATAGAATAAAATAATAATAATAATTTTAAGTATTGGATAGAAAGAACTGTTCCAAGAAGTTAATGATTCCCCTAAAGAACTGATTTGTGTTATTTTAATTATCATGGTTTGGATAAATGTCCCTTAAAGGCCTAGTTAGTTAGGGCTTGGTGCTATCAGGCACATGGAGGAGCCCTTAAGAGGTGGGGCCTAAAGGAAACTCCTCTTACCACAGGGAACTGACCCTTGGGGCATACTGCTACTCTGGCCCTTCCTGGTTCTCAGGATTCCTAGCCATGAGGAGGGCAGTGTTCTATTCCACATGCTCGTCTCATGATGAAGGGTTAGAGGCCAATGAGTCATAATCAGAAGCTCCAAAGTTGAGCTGGAATCAACCTGTCTTCTTCATAGAAAACTGACTGACCCACATGTATCCAGACTTTCTATGGTAAAACCATGTAGCTGTATGTAAATGTAAAAGTGAAATAAAAATCATTGTACTAGGCCTGGATCCTGGATGGATGGCTCATACCTATAATCCCAGCACAGGGGAGGCTGAGGCAGGAGGATCCTGGCAAGTTTAGCTCAAGGTCATCTGGTCTTTCAACAGCATCCTGGTCTACACAGCACGACCCTCTTTCAAAACCAAAAGCAAAACAAAGAGATGTGCTTTTGATGGAGCCATATTTAGTGGCTGTGGTGGTCATGGAGCATCAGCAGGATTGGAAGTGAGAATTGCATGCCCTGTTCCCATCTTGTGAGACTGAGAAGATGGAACTGGCCTCCAAAGCTCTCAGATGAGGAGGAGGCTGGGAGCCCAGCCCACATCTGGATGCTTTCAGCCTGAGCTGGGCAACTGGTCTCAGGTCTAAGGTCATGGTGTGCCTTCCGCTGCTGAGTCCTAGTAAGGCCTGTGGGATACTGTGTGTCAGCCAGGCTAGATGAGTGTGGGAACTCACACACTTGCCTCTCAGCTGGGGTTGAGTTGCTGCATGGGTGAACTAGAAATGATTCTTCCTACTTGTTGTCATTACACTTTAAGCAAAAATAAAAATAAAGGACTTTCACCCCAAAACCAACAACAAGAAAATAAAATCCATGAGCATATTTAAATTAAACTTATGCAAACATGCGAACAGTTAAATCACATTTAAGTTTACACTTCCTTGTACTGTTCTCTCTCAGTACTGGTGAAAGGCAGATCTAAGACTTCCCCACATAACCAAAGCCACAGGTGCTCGAGTCCCTATGGGGCAGCGTGGCTTCTGCATAGAACCCATGTGGCCTCCCACATCCCTTAGAGGTCTTCAGATGACTTGTATTAACTAACCCGGCATAAACACTACACATGGAGTTCCTATACTGTGCTGTTTGGACAAAGCAGTGTTCAAAGATGAAGAAGTGCAGGCGAGCACCCCAGGCTTGGGAGGAGGTAGGGGCTGCAGCAGGCTGTGTCTCCCTGTCATGTCGTTCTTGGGGATTTAGTATAGTACTCAGCATATGGCAAGCCAAGGTTTACTTTTGAGATGTTTCTGGAAATTTTTAGAGTATTTTCAACTTGCAGTTAACTAAATACAATATACAGAACTACAGATATAGATGACCAACTGTGTCTCCTCCGTTTAAAAAAAAAAAGTCACAGTGTCCTTGGTTCATTTCTGTTTCAGTGATAAAATACCCTGACATAAGCAGTTAGTGCAAAAGGGTTTATTTCGGCTCACAGTTCCAGGTTACAGCCCATCCCATTAGGGATGTCAAGGCAGAGACTTGAAGCAGCTGGTCACATCGCAAGCGCAGTCGGGAGCAGAGAGAATGTGAATACACACACACTTGGTGTTTGGCTGGCGGCTGTCTCTGCTCCTGTTCAGTCCAGGGCCCCAAACCAGGGAACGGTGCTGCCCACTTTCAGACTGCCTCTTCCCACAGCAGTCAACATAATTCTTCAAAGACACGCCAAAGGCCAACCAGATCTAAACAACCCTCAAGTGAGACTTTTCTCACGCCGTTCTAGACTGCATTAAGTTTACAAACTAACCTCCATACCTGACTATCAGAGATATGTGACAGAACTGTAAGCCTCTTGGGGTAAAGGCGCATTTCTTGCTTCCACAGATCTCATCTTCTTAATTATAAAAAGCAGTGTCTGTCTAGTTGAAGCAATTTAGAAAATATAGAATGCATCCTCTAATGGACAGAAACATTTAATATGCCCTTCACACAGAGATTCTGTTGTAACACTGCAAAATCCATTCTTCCAGACTTTGTCTAGCGGCATCTGTCCTGTATTTACAAATAATATGCTGTAGCTAGTGGTTTCTAACACATTTACTTAAATAGTGTTGGGGGGGAACTGTCATACAAAAAAGAAGTCAGATTGGTAGATAAAAAAACCAGAATCTTACTGTTATCTGAATATGTGGGTCATTGGTGGCTTCCACAGATGAGCGTCTTTTTACGATTGTTGACCACTTAAATCATCTTTTAGACACTTCCTATTCTTACCTTTTGTTTGTTTTCATTTGCTACGCTAACCTTTTTTAAACATGATTTGTTTAAGTTTAGTAGACTAAGAACATTCCATGGAAGTCCTTTTCTCACACTTTCTGTCTCCAAAATCTAAGGAGATTGGTGAGTGGAGTGTTTCTTCCTGCATAGCCTGTGATGAAATCAAGCTCATGGGCTCCCTTGCTTAAAATCCCGTGAGAGTTGTATTATTTCTCCTTGCTGTCTTTCATGTCACACATTGGATGCGATCATTTCAGAATTTGAAGAGATAAAAATAGCCCAAGCCTCACATAAGAAATGTATAGGAATTAGTGCTACTCATCATTAACAAAAGAGATGGATTTGGGACAGAGCAGGAGGCAAAGCTAAAGAGGGAAAATTTGTATTAGTCACATGTCCTGCCATGACAGAAAAACTGACAACTTCAACTTAATAATAAACTTAAGGGGACGGTCCATCCTGACAGGGACGTCATGGCAGCTGAGCAGGAGGCAGCTGGTCACATTGCATCAAGTGAGGAAGCAGAGGTGCATGTCGTCGCTTGGCTCACTTATCCAGACCAGGACCCCAGCCCACAGGATGGTATCACTCATATTTGCCGTGAGTCTTCCCAGCCCAGTTAACCTAATCTAGAAAGCCTACCACAGACACACCCAGGTGTTTGTTTCCATGGTGATTCTAAATCCTGTCACACTGAAAATCAAGATTAACACTCAAAGAACTTAAACTGAGCGGTGTGGCTTCAGAAAGGTCCTTTGGAAGGTGCGGGTGAGTTAAGCAACGGATTGTTCTTCCATGACATCCTTGCCTTCCAAAAGCAGCAAGAGCTGGACTGAAGATTGGGTAATTTTTGTTATATTTTATTTGCTCAGTGTGTGTGTGTATGTGTGTGTATGTGTGTGTGTGTGTGTGTGTGTGTGTGTGTGTGTGTGTGCTGTAGTGTGCAGGTGAGGTCAGAGGACAGCTTGCCAGAGTCAATTTTCTCCTACCATGAAGGTCTAGGGATCAAACTCCAACCCTCAGGCTTGGCAGTGAGTGCCATTACCCACTGAATCTTCTCACCTGCCTGAGACTGACATTTTGTGTGTGTGTCACCTGTGGCTGGACACGCCTGGGTACTTAGAAGTAAGGGCGATCATGGACTCCCACACTGGTCCCTCTGCTCACACAGATCCTGCAGGGGACTGCCATGTTCAGTCTCAGACATCAGAGGTAGAGTGTCTGAGTACCAAGCCATGCCACTTGAAGGACACATCCTACTATGATTTCCTGCAGAAATGAGGTAACACGGTATTTCACCCATGCATTTGTAGCACTAATGTGTTAGGAATACTCATGTAAAAGTGAAACAAGTTTGAATAATCTGGTATAAGCATTTTTAACAAGCAGAGAGGCTTAAAATCTGAAAGGGCCTGGGCTCTGACCAACCCCTGGCAAGCGTTTATCATGGATTATCAGATTGGAAATGCTGAAAATCCCCTTGTGGGGTGTGTTGATTTGCGGGTTTTTACCTGGACGTGTAATGGAGCAATGCTGTTTCTGGCCTGCCAGATGTGATTATGGGCCCACCCAGGGGAGATTGTATTAATACCAAAATGACTTGGCTTTTCATTAATCAATTACTGGCTTCTTTATTTAAAGGATGCAGGGAGTGGGTAACAGTGGAAAATCTATTCGGCTTTCGGGTGTTTTTATTAAACCTTCCTAAAATGTGAAAATAACAGCTACCGGGCATGGCAAGGAAGCAAAATCTACCATTTTAATTCTAAAGGAAAATTACAGGTAGCTTACCTCCTAAAGCAGTGGTCACTGGGTGGCAAGAGGTCCTGAGAGAGTGCATTATACCCTCTGGCCTCTTGGCACTTCGGAGAGACTTGGCTACTTGCACTGTTTGGATGTCATGCTGAGGATGCACGATGATGGAGGGCCTGCCAGATGTGTGTTTTGACTCCGAGTGTCGGCAGGAAGGCAGTACTACCCGGTAAACATTGCCCGTCATTGACTGTTATGGTTTGGAAGTGGAACGTCACCCCATAGGCTCATGTTTGGGCACTTGTGCTCCAGTTGGTGGTGCTGTTTGGAAGACTGTGAGACCTTTAGAGATAAAGCCCAGGGAGAGGAATTGGGTCACTGGGGTTGGGGTGACGCTCTGAAGTGTTGGAGTCTGGCCCCACCTCTTGAGGGCAGACTCAATTTGGTCAGCTAGAGTCCCACTCCTGCCAACAGGCCCTCCCGGCCATGATGGCCTCTGTCCCCCTGGAACTGGGAGCCAAGATCACCTCTTCCTCCTTTAAGCTGCCTTTGTCAGGGTGTCTTTATCAGTGACAGAAAAATGATGATGATGCATAAAACACAAAGCTGAAGAGTGTGTAGGCTGTTCCTCAGAGCTCATCAGCTTATGTCAAAACACTTTGTAGGGGAAATAGCACCAGTGTGTCTTTGATGGATCTTTCTTATATCTATAGTTGATACTACTATAGCAGGGAAAATGAAGTGTTTGTCCAGTGGTAAACACACTTTGTTAAATTAACAGTTTAGCTTCACGTTGATTGGAGTACTCAAGACCCATAAAGAATAGGGCTTGGGCCTGAGAAGATGACTCAGTCAGTAAAGTGCTTGCTGACTTTAGTTAGGCCCCCTAGTACTGTGTAAGAAGCCAGACGTGGTGGCACATGCCTGTAATCCAAGTGTGAGGGACTCTCTGGATCTGACTGGCCAGCAAATCCTTGAGTTCCAGTTTCAGTGAATAGGCCTTATGTCAATAAGTAAGGTAGACAGTGCTTGAGGAGGACATCTAACATTAACCTCCAGCCTCTGCATGCATGTTCATACAAACATGCACACATATATGCCTACCCCATACAGAGAAAACTTAAAAACAAACAAATGTAGCTGAAGGTTTTTCTGTGCCCACCTGGCTCCCATGTCCTTGCATTCCCGCAGCCACTCAGACCCAAATAAACACACAGAGCCTTGTATTAATTACAAACTGTATGGCCTATTGGCTCAAGCTTCTCACTAGCTAGATCTTACATCTTAAATTAACCCATTTCTATAAATCTATACTTTGCCACGTAGCTCATGGCTTACCGGTACCTTTACATCTTACTTCTCATGGCGGTAACTGGCAGTGTCCTCTCTGTTCTGCCTTTCAACTTCCTCCTCTCTAGTTAGAATGTCCCACCTAACCCTATTCTGCCTCACCATTGGCCAAACAGCTTTATTTATCAACCAATCAGAGCAACATATTTTCATAGCCTACAAAAAGACATTCCCCCATCAAACAAACAAACAAACAAACAAAACAGCTTAGTAGTTCTGAAAAATAGGCAAAAGAGGTCAATGATATAACATATGTAGGTACTTTGTACCAAATAAGGGCCATTCACCTTAGGGTGTCATTTGCCCTGGATGTCATCAGACCTGTTCCATGGCCAATATGTGACAGTGCTAAATTCATTTGCAGCCTTTACCTAGAAACCACAAATTTAAAAAGCCAGGTGTATGATCAATATATAATTTTTCATGTACAATTCCAGGACAGAGAGCCCTAACAAAGTAATGTAAACTACTGTGACGTCTCTAACGACTTGAAAGCATTTGCTTGCTGAGTGGGTGTCATTTATGATGGAAAAGTCAGCTCATTCTTAGCCCTACAACACTGTCACATTCTGTGTTCTGTGGGACAAACTTTGAGCTTTGGAACTACTAGAAATTTGGAGAATTAAACACCAGGAATGTAAATGCATGGAGCCAATGTTATCTATCTATTTGGTATCATCATCCATTATGATACTATCTATCCTCTACTACTGTCTATCATCTATTTGTATATGTCCCTATCTATCTCTATCTAATATATGGATAAGGAATATATATTATGTAATACGCATGTAAATTTTATATATATATATATATATTAGATATATGTATGTATATTGCAAACAGACAGGATTGACTTGGTATCTGCCCAGTCTTGCTCACCTCATCTGAACAATATGCTACTTGCTCATGACCCCCAACAGCCTTTGTCACCCTCTCTCTCAAGAATGAAGGTGGGCTAGGTGGGTCCCAGAAGCCTCAGCTGGGCTAAGGACCTGTTGCCTATAGTTTCAGTTTGTTGTCCACTTGGGGAAACATTGGAAGCAAGTGCCTAAGAAAACAGTAGTCAGAATCACAGTAATCCATGCAGGGTCATTTTTCCAAGTAGAAGGTAGAGAGGTGACTGTGGTAGTTTGATTGTAATTGGCCCCCATAATCTCATAGGGAGTGGCACTATTAGGAGGTGTGGCTTTGTTGGAGTGGGTATGGCCTTGCTGGAGGAAGTGTGTCACTGTTGGGGCTGGCTCTGAGGTTTCCTATGCTCAGGATACTGCCCAGTGTTTCAGTCAACTTCTTGTTCCCTACAAGCCAAGACGTAGCCATCACCTCATCTGCCTGCACGCCACCATGCTCCCCACCATGATGATAATGGCCTTAACCTCTGACACTGTAAGTGAGCCACCCCAATTAAATGTTTTCCTTATAAGAGTTGCCATGGCCATGGTGTCTCTTCACAGCAATAAAAACCCTAAGACAACAAACAAGGAAGTTAGAGACAAGAGCAGTTGTTGCTGATGAAGAGATGGGGAGATGCCTTTGCAACAGTTTCCTGGGTCATCCAAGGCATCTCTGCAGCCTTTCCTGTCCTGTTTCTGCAGGTGGGAAACAGGCTTCTGGGGGACTGAAAACATGGCCAGAAGGAAACCATTTCCAACCACGAGCCATTGTCCCCAGCCTCAGGCAACCTTCATTCAGTCTTTAGGCAGTGAGCTCAAGATCCTGTTCCTGAGAAACTTGCCTGTCCGCCCTCAGGGGGAAACACTTGCTAGTGCTGAGGGAACAGTTTCCTTGACATACCCTTCACTCACTGGTGATGCTCTGTCTTGACTCTCAGGGATGACTTTCCCGGAGAAACTGTGAATGATGAGCCACATCCCGAAAGTCTGCTAGTAAAAGACCGTTTGAAACTGTGAAAGGTCCCAAAGGGTAGCCGCCTCTCAGGGCACCAAAACCTCTCTTCTCTGTGTTCCCAAAGCGGAGGTTTTTCTCTGGCAGTCTGGAAGAAACTCCACAGAGGAACCCCCAGCCACAAAAGTCTCCATACTTGCCCATCCTCACCCCCTTAGCATCAGATTCCCAGGGACACGATTCCCACAGGTGATCTGTCCACTAAGTTAACCTGTCTGGAAACAAAAATCGCCAACCAGGAACTCCCCATCGCTAGCAGGCTTTCCTGCCGTCGGTGATGCAGCAGGGACCGGCAGGTCCAAACCGGCCGTGTTTTGTTTCTGCCCGGAAGACTGGGGAAATGGCGCAAGCAAGCAGGGGGGAAGACGTTGGTGTTACACTTGCATCTGTTTAATTTCTCAGGAGACTGCTATTAATAGACTGTACTTTTAGAAGAAGTAAATTAATTTTACACAATGTTTAAGGAATATTGCCTGTGCAGGATCAAATGAAGGAAAGGATCATTTTGCCAAAGGCAACTGTTATCGAGGCTCTGAAATTAATTGGATGCTTTAATTGAGGTAGATTACTCGCTAATCCTTGCTTGAATACAGTAATTCTCCTATTAAATTATCTTTGAATAATTACCTGGAATCTCTCAGCTGCGGGGACTGATGGCTATTTAATTGCACCGTGATGCTGCTGTATAATTACTTAACAAGGTGTCCTGTAATAGTTTAATTCCCCTTTTACTGGAAAAAGGTGGATGATAAAGTAACTACAAATACCCCCTTTCATAAAAAAATAAATTGCTGTAAGGTTTTTTTTTCCTTCAAAGATTATTTATTATTGAAAGTAAATTAAATTATTTCTAAATTTTTTATTTATAATTCAGGTTCTGATGACTTTTTAAACAGAGCCGAGCCTCTCTAACACATTATACATTAGATAGCATTTCAAAGGACTGGAAAGTCATTTTTAATTTTTGCTTATCATGAACATCCCCTGTCTCATCATTAAGTATCCAAGAAAGCACTTCTTTCTCTTCATTTTGCTGCATATTTTATCTAAGGTTTTCAAATTAAGTGTGTGTCCATGAAGTGAAGCATTAAATACTCTTAATATATGCCCATATGTCATGTGGTAATGCTGTGACCAAAAAGTAAATGGATTGTCTGGGATTGTTTGGCAATCACTTTATGAAATCCATAGTGTTCACCAACATATCTGCTTATTGGCATTTAGTATACCACCATGGACGTGATTTGGGCATCAGCAAATACCAACAAAGACCACTGGACTTTTATCAGGTTGATCAAATTGCCCTGACAGCAAGCAGAATCTGATGCTAAAGTAAAAACTAAGGATGCTGCTTTCGACAATCTTTCTTCTTTATGTCCCTTGGGGATATAAGAGCTGGTCAAGTTGCTAAGAGTGGTAGTACACACCTGAAACCCAAGCACTCTGGAAGCTGAAGCAGGGGGATGGTAAGTTTGAAGCCAGCCTGGGCTACACAGTGAGACACTACCCACCTTCTAAAAGGGAAATCAAGAAAGAGGAAGGAGGAAGGAAGGAAAGGAGGGAGGGAGGGAGGGAGGGAGGGAGGAGAACACAGCTGATTGGAACAGTGACTAAAAGGGAAAGTTAATTTCCACAAACTGCTGTATTCCCATGTGGCACATTTGTCCTAGAATAATGTAGCCATGTCTATTAGCTCACAGCCAGAGTAACATGCCTGTGAAGAGGTGTATTAGTTCAGGTTTTCTAAAGGAAGAGTACCAAACTACTCATGAGTGGATGCCATCGCCTTGAAAGTAATCATCCTGCTGGCACAACATGGCAGTCCCAGTCAGGGTACAGGACAGCCCTCCTGAGAGGCTAGGTCCATGTTCACTTCATGAACTCCAGTAATTAACTTTGTTTTTAGCTACTTTTGTAAGCAAAAATAAAAATAGTGTAAACTTCCTGTAGACATGAAAATTTTGCATTTGTTTAACAACTGTAGATAAATATCTTGATTGTTTTTTCATTAAAGAAATATATCATGTCTTTCATCCATAAATATGGTATCATCTTTTTTAAAGCTCTTAATGTTGTTTATTTAAAATAGACCTCTGTTCCCCAGATTAGTGGGTGTGGCGGTCTAGTGCAATTGTGTGAGAGAGACTTCAGAATCAACTATGCTCATTGTTAAAAAACAGAAATAGTCCTTTAGTAACATAAATAGCCTGGTTATTAAGAAGGGACTTCATTTTCTTGTGTGGCTTTTCCTCAACTGGAACCATCTATCTCAGAAGTAATTATACAGGAAGTCTTTCCCCAGCCCTTATATCCGCTCACCCCTAAAATAAGATAAAACAAAATTTCTACATGTTGTTCCAAAGGAAGAAGACAGCATCTTTGTCCCTTGTCTCCATAATGGATCTTCTGCCAGAAGACAAATGTCAAATTGAATGGACAAGACGAAATAGACGCGTCTTCCTCAGGACCAAAGCGCTCTGTCCTGCAGGGCTGGCTGTGTACAGTAGAGTGGCTCTCTGTTCAGTGACAGATCGATTCTTCATTGGGATTCACATTTTGCCCATCAATGAGAGACCACAATTAGGTCAAACTTTGATCAATCTTCCTGCCAACAGACCTGGAATCACATTTGAAGCCTGATCTGAGATCACACTCTTCTTTTATTCTAACACAAAAGCTGGGACCACAGTGTCACTGAAGCTTCCTTGAAATTGTTTGTGTTTCGCTGGTGATGTGAGATGTGGCAAATTGGCAATTCTTTCATTCCACAAACTAGATGGGCTTTTCCCCATTGCCATCTATAGAGAATTGCTTAACCTTCTATGGCCTTGTTCTCTCATCGGTGGACCTGAGCTTTAGGCTGTAATGAGTAGTCACCAAACTTTATTGTACTTAATGATGAATGTGGAGCTGCTTAAAATGCATTTCCTGGGGTCTGCCTTTGGGATTCTGGATCAGTTGATTTGGGTTGGGGATCAGCATTCTTCACAAGCTCACCAGAGCACACTTAGGTGAGCATGACTTTAGATGCAGGCTGATGGACCAAATTATGAACTCCAAAATGAACTCAGGCAGGAATCTTCAAGTTGCAAGCTCTAAAGTCCAAATTGAATTTTTTATAAGTTGGTCAAGCAAGCAATGCAGATTTTATATAACATAGATATACAGTTACACTAAGATTAAACAGCAAACATCTATTGTGTATACCTAAGTGGAAAGCCTTATTTTAAGCCTTTCTAAGTATGAATTCTTTGAGACTCAATATCAGTGGAAAGCAACATGTTAATTTGATACATGTAGAAGTTGAGCCACATAGAAGCAAAGGTATTGTCTCAACATTGACCAGTGGGGTTTGATGAAGTGATGAGCTTGGCAAGGCCACCAAGGTGAACAGAGGAAAGTATGGGCCCACACAGAAAGAAACTTGCAGATCTGTGTCACTAAATTCTCATTGGAGACTAGCAAGGGCCTGGCTTCTCACTTAACATGACATCCTGTAGGTCTGTTTGTTGTCTCAGTGACGCGAGGGTTACCTCTTCCCATGACACTGTTGTATCTCGTATTGTACCATGCCTTTCTTATTCATTTATCTGAGGGTAACTCTCTGAGATCTAGGATTTTAAGAAGAGCACTGCTTTGAACGTGAACATGTGGCTGTCTCCTTAACATACTGAGCTGAGCTCTAGAAACCAGGCATGGAAAGATGTGTATTGTATGACCTAATTTGTGTGCTGTATCTAAGAAAAGTGAATTCACAGAAGTAGAGAGTCACGGACTGGTTCCCAGAGTCTAGAGGATGGGTATGGATGTAAAAGAGTAATACAGTGAGCCAAGCCAAGTGTTAGTGACACAGAAGGAGAAAGCTGGTGATCCACCTCAAAATATGTTGTGTACATGTGAGAAAATGTCATAATGAAACACAATATTGTTATTATTAACATATACTGATAAATGTGTAAAGAATTGTTCCTTCTCAAGACATTTCTGAGCCAGGTGGTGGTGGTGCACGACTTTAATCCCAGCACTCGGGAGGCAGAGGCAGGTAGATCTCTGTGAGTTCAAGGCCCACCTAGGCTACAGAGTGAGTTCCAGTAAAGGTATAAAGCTACACAGAGAAACCCTGACTCGGAAACAAAACAAACAAACAAACAAGACATTTCTGCTAAATTGGAAATAATAAAACTTACTTTAGTGAGGAAGTATTTAAATCTATTTATAAAATTTGGCTTATTATACAAAAATGTTATTGTGTCTACAGTAGTCCTGTAGATGGGTGGTTAAAGCAAACGGCACTCCAGAGCCATGGGTAGTCCTGCCTCCACCCCTTAGTGTGGGCTGATTCAGGCTGCTTTAGTAGTTCTTCAAGGTTCTCCACTCACAATGTGGAGGCTACTATACTATGGTGTTTAGAGAGGAGAATTATGATGAGGATTAAGCAATAGCCGTCTTATGAAACGTGACCGACTGCTGGGTTTGTGGCAAGGATTCAATAATAAAAGCAGCAATAGCAAAGAAGTGTTCGTTATAAGGGAGCTCATCCTAGTGCAGAGTCTTCCTCCATGAACCAGGAGTGCTTTGAATATGAAGAAGAGGGTACTCCCTCTCGTGGCCTCCTCACTTCTTCCTCTTGGTCAGCCTCAGTATTATCTACCCGAGTCCTCCCCTTCCCCAAACCAGATGTCCAAAGAGATCTACAACTACAAACAATCCTCAGTTCGATGTAGCATTTGTTTGGCTGTGAGAGTTTTGAATAAATGCGTCCTCACAGACAATCTGACAGGCAGATGAAAAGCTGAGGGAGTGGGATATGAAAGCTCACTCCCACTCACGTGAAGAGTTTCTTGTGTTTGGGTGAAATTTCTGTTGAGTTCTTTCTATCACTTAATTTCAGTTTTGGTAGTCTCAAGTCTATTCTTACTCTCTCACTTCTCCTCAGTCACTGCCACTTTATTTCAGAACTTTACTCACTTGAGATAAACAACAGCTGACTTCTAAGGACATCTGTGGGGTCCATGGAGGCATGAGCCCTGCCTGCCGGACACAGTCTCGGCTCACAGTCCTTCCTTCCCCTCTTAGCATGTAGCTCTGGGATCATTTGATCACGTCTTCTTTCCTTATCATGCTCTGTGGTTTTGCTCCTGGTGATGGCCATTGGCAGTGCTTCCCACCAGCTCTGACCACGACTCCCACATGTTGAGTCATAAGATAAATTCCCATTGCCAGGGCTTGGGTAGAAACTACAACACTGTCATCCACAGTGCTCTATGGAGAACATTCCATCAGTGGTCTCCAAGAACGTCAGTCTCTCAGGCACCTTAACATATTGTCTTACTCCCTTTTGAAAACCACTTGGGATTTCACAGCTGATGGAGCTGAAGAAGCAAGTGAAAGGATTCTTTCTGCCTTTGCCCCACAAAGAACACTTTCATGGTGGTCTAGGTTTACAGAAGAAGAGGAAGAGGAGGAAGAAGAAACCTATAACACTGCTATATAAGTATCCCAATAACAGATTTCCTTCATGTGTTTCCAACTCAACCAAACACTTAAAAAGATACAGTTGCTGCTGCCAAGGGTGCTGGAGCAGTTGGGGACAGAGCTGATCTTCAATCAAACTACCACAGGAAATGCAATTGGTGTGCTTTCCCCCACAGAGCACAGTTTCAGCTGAAAATTATACAGGGCCTGCTTGTCACTGCTCTGTGTGGTCCTTCCTTGGAGCCGGCCAGGTGAGATGGGAGCACCCGTGTTGGGCGACAGTAGATCCTATGTGCCCTTTGTATCCCCCAGTCCTATCTCTGCTTTTGCCCCTTTGTGTGTTTTTAATGGGGATAAGTGTGAGGCGCATGGAGTGCAATCACATTGTGGTCTTAAAAGGATCTCTGATGATAGAAAATATGTCAATTTATTATTTCCCTCAGGACAGAGAAAAAAAGTACAAAGGTTCAATGGATGAAGAAGATAATGCTTGTGCACTGTATAACATTTTTCCAACAAAGGATTTTAAGGTGATTTTCCTTTAAAAAAAAATACTTTAGTTCCATTTTGTAGATGAGGAGACAAGAAGATTTTGTAGTGACTAAAATGTCCCGGCGGTGGCCCCTGCATAGAGCCAGTAGAGGCCTCTATGGTGCTTTCCTGGCTTTTTCACTCCCTCTACTGGAATTTGGTTCTTCACAGCAGAGTTACGTTCAGTAAAAGCAAGCACTGCCCTATTGTGCATGGTATTCCATGGACCAGAACCGCAGTTCCATCAAATCTTCAAGCTGATGGCTACATCTGTGATCAGAGCCATCTCTTGTCCCCACCATCCCAGTTTCCTTAAATAGTAATTAGCCCAGTAGAGGCCTGCTGCTCCTGCAGGGGAAGGATGCTGGGGAGTTGAGCCAGGAGGTGGCCACTTGTTATTTGTCACGAGGGTCATTCATAATGAATCAACAAAGCATTGACAATGGTTTTCTTGTAAACTGAACAAACCTTATAAATGGTGTGTGGTCTCCCCTCCCCCATGAATTAGTTCCTTTGTCCTGAAATGTGTGGTTAGCCCAGATACTCTCTCTGCTTGGCTGGAAGAGGGGCAGAGTCTGGGGAGGCGCCCAGAATACCCAAGTCGGCATTTCATTTTGCTTTTCTCTATCAGGGGATAGCTCATGCGGACCGTGGGAAGTCAGGAGAAAAGCATAAGCAAAATCATAGAAAACTTTTTAGATTCTTGAGTGGTCGATTTTAGGGCTCGGTTATGATGTGTAAACACAAAAGAAATTAAGAACGTAGAAACAGTTTCTTAAATGCTTTGTGCGGCTGCTTGATAATTGTCGGTTTTTCAAACCCTAAATAAGGAGGCCTGAGTTCTCAGGAATACTCTCCCTGCCTTAAGCTTCTGCCCTCCGATGAGTGTTTCTCTCCGCTGTTATGTAACCGTGAACACTGGGCAGCTGAATGAAAGGAGCCCTGTCTTAAAGGAAATGGGCAAACGTCGCTTACTGCTGGCCTCTTCTTTGGCTCCTGAGGCAGGGCTGGGACGGCACGGGTATTTCAAAGTGAAGTTCTCCGTTGCCTAGAGCCCATATTACCAGCCTTATCATCAAGATGGTGAGACAAAATGCCCAGAACTGAACAGAACGGGTCTGCAGAGCGGCTTTGTAGAGCCGTGTGTATTCAACGACTGTGTTTGTCTTCATAAGAGCCAAATAGTGATGGCACAGTTTCTGACACTTTGTCATCAGGTAGAGTGTGTGTTGGAATGTGTATTAGATCGTACTGATGAGTGCTGTGTGAACAGAGCAAAACTGCACTTCGTGCATATGATTATTTGCAGAAATAAATAGCACTTGTTCTGTGTACTCCAGTTTCGTTATAATTTTATTTACTGGCAATTTTTTTTAAATCTAAGTATTAGAATGCATCTTTCTCCTTTAAAAATAATTGCTGAAATCATTGGTAACACATTAAAACAAGTCAGTGGCTAAGGCCACATAAACCCATGTAATATGTATATTCAACCCAGAATTATTTAGGGTCATTGTAGCCATGGAGTTTTCAAATAAATTATTTGAATATAAAAGTAGATTATGTCTTTCCCCTGTGGCTGGCCAAATGTCTTTTCAACAAAGGGTAAAATAAGAAGGCTATTTTTTTGTGTAAAAGAGTGATCTTTTTAGTCATGCTTGGCTGCCCTTTTAGGACCGTCTCCATTTATAATGAGATATTTTTAACTCCTCTGAACCAGAAGCTTTAATAAATTTATAGTATATTTTACTAAAACATTACAGTTTGTTTCAGGAGGCAGGAACTACAGTGAGGGAGAAGGGATGACTGGAAGTTTGATTTCTAGGTTATCTTCAGCTGATAGCCGTATTGGACCATACCTAGAATAATGAAAATACATGTTTATCTAGTTTACTATTTCAGACTTCCGGGCAGTTCTTCCAATTTCAGCTTCCTGTCTGCTTTAAAGGTACCTTTGCCTTTCAGAGCCCAGTTAAGCCTTAACTGAAGCCACAGGAAAGATCCAATAACAGTGTTCTCCTGGTCATTTTTCCAGGCTTCTCGATGTTGACAGGTAGGGAGAGAGTGAAGGTGTTTCCTGTGTATTTGTGGGTCACCTTTGAGATAGATCTGCCCTACATGTAAAAGTGTAAGTGCTAACTTTCTCTTACTTAGCACAGTAAAAAGAGAAATCCCAAGGCTAGAAAAGCTCCCACAGTGGTGAAAGAAATGTTTCTGAGAGCTGAAAGTACATTTTGACATGATCATTAACATATGAAAACATGCTCATGTTACTCTCTAGTGTTTTAACACTCTCTACATTCAATTAGTTTTCTATTATACCGGATCTTTTCTTAACTCCTAGTTAAATATTTTTTTTGTGCAATTACAAGTAGAAAAAAAAAATCACATGATACATCTTAACCTGGTATCAAAACTGAGTTCCACAGTGACTCATTTCCCATCTTATTTCTCTAATGACACATCACTTAGGTATTTGTGGATTTCCTTTGAGTCCCTGATTTTCTTTTTAATTATTCTACAGTGAAAGCTTTTTTTCCCCCTCTGATTAATTTGACTTTCTCAGATTTTTTACAGTAAAGCATGTGTCATATCTCTCTTGAAATTGACCATTCTTTTCAGAACAGATTTTTTTTCTTTTTGGCCTGGGGTGCTATACTGAGAAAGTCACTCAACTAAAATGAGTTACTTCATTTCCAAGTAAAAACAACGGTGTTTTCATGCCCGCACTTATTATTATTCTGAGAATGTACTAATTTGTTACATCCAAGATGACGGTTCGTTGGGTCTGTGAAAGGGGCAGTGTGCCAAGTATCAAAGAGAAGTAAAAAGAACTCCTTTCATGGGACAGAGAGTAGGGACAGCTCTTGTGGGTATCAGGAGGCACACCGCCAGCAGAGTCATCCCAATGTCAGGGTCTCCCAGTGTCGGGCTCTGAATGGAGCAAAAACTATGATTTTACTGAACGTCGGGGTGGGCAGCCTAAGCAGCAACCGGTCACTGCTTTATCCCCACAGGCCCCAGCTGACATGGCTCAAGGGTTTTTAATGTTTGCAGTACGTTATTACTTCAGCATTAAGCTTAGATAATTGTCTACTTGCTCTGAGCTGGTTAATAGCAAAATACAAGTGAAGAGGGGCATTTTTATAAAGTAAAACTGCAAAATAGAATTATCTATATTACTATGGATTTTTTTGTTGTTCCTCTCTCATGAGATTTGAATGATAATGAAGTTTGATTCTATACCTTTATTCGGCTCTGAAGCAGGGTGGTCTCATCATTTTGTTTTACGTTCATGACACTGCCTAAGGTCATGAGTTGTAAATCGTAGCATAAAAAGGCTGAAAATATATTCAGCACTTTGTAGTTTCCGAACGCGCATTTAAGAGCTTCAGTGAAGAGTCGGGACCTACATGGCAGATTTTCTGGCCCTGAGCAGTCAACTTGGTGATGTAGATGAGCAGATCTGCAGAGCGAGTGGAAAGGGCGATACCAACGCTTTGATATGCCCTCTGCGGAGATGCCTCCTGACCCATTTCTGTTATTGTAATGTTTTTCTTTGCTTTATGTCAAAATGTTCCCGACCTTCTTATTTTTTTAAGAGTATAACTCAGGAAAAAAAGAGATCAATTTAAAAAATAATTTCCATCTGCTGTGTATGATTTAATAAATGGAAAACACATTTGAATTGATGAACAGAATTCTTGTGGGGAGGATAAAAACCTCTCTGAGAACACTTGATTTTTGTTCAGTATGCATTTGTCAAATTTTCTTTTTAATGCAGAGTTTTAATTCCTGGCCCTTTTTATAAAAGGGCATATACTTTGAACAATATTTAAATAGCAACTTTTTAGGAATAATGGTCGTTATTTTATCTGGCTCTTAGAGTAGGTTGCACTTGATGACCTGATGTGGCTTGTGAGCCTGTTCACGCTCCCAGACAAGCAAACAGTGTCTGCCTTTTGTGTTGCTCGTGAGTTACAGATTTGATTTTCTTGACAACTTACCTCAAGAGTAATGGCTGTATGAGTTTTTCTGTTTAATTCCAAATGGAAGGGAACTGGCTAAATTCACAAGAAAGACAACTGGAAGTTGGGACTGTTGAAAAGTGAAAACACAAATACACACCACTGTGAGAGGTTTTAAATGAACTAGGTTACCGAGTCGGCCGCTAATTTTTGTCTTACTAAAATGTTGGATATTTAACCCTCACAATAATTAAATATTTGTAATAAAGCAGTTAATTCAAGCAGTTTATTGCTGTAATTTGCAAACGTACATTGAGCTGCTTTCTTTTCAGCTCATTGATGGCGGGACAAACATTTCTTTAATAAGACTACAGCACATTCTAATTTTGCTGCAGAAGCTTAGATAAGGATCAGGCCCCCTCTGAGTCACTGAGCTGACCTATGACATTGAAAGTGGTGAGGCTCTTTGGCAAAAGAAGAGCTAGGATTCATTATTATGCACAGGACTTCCCAGTTCTGAAGGGGCTCTGTGCTGTCTCTCAGATAGACGTTGTTTGTTGGAAATGAGAACTGCGTTTTGGCAGCAGACGACCAGAGCTGGAGCAACTCTGTAGGCCCGGTGACGATGATGCAATCCTTCAGTAATCCCGCTTCTCTATTAGTGGATTGTACAGGAGTTACATGCAATTGAGCATCTTCATTGAGGCGCTGTGCAAAAGCTTCCCTGTACAAATGCCTACCTCTGGGCGTTCATCTTTTTTAGCTGCAACGATTAATGGTGGGAATAATCTTTTGGACTTGGCTTGATATAAAAATGCAATATAGGAACCTAAAACTCTGGTGTAACTAGATCTCTGTGTTGGAGGAAAGGAGGAAAACAGTCACCTGGAAAGAAACTGTACCACTTGACAATTAGAAAACAGAAAATTCATCAGGCTGTGAAATTTCTTTCGGGTATTCTTGCTGCAGAAGCAAATGAAAATGAGTTACCGTGCAAAGTATGACTGCTCCTGCCACTCCCATCAGAACCAGTGATTTCCAGGTGTGTGTGTTGGTGGGAGGGTAAAAAGATTCATGAGCCCAAGCTCACTTTTGTCCAAACTGTTTGTCTAGATCAGAGATTGGAGCTGCAGCATCCCTGCACTAAGGTTTTCGTCACAGAATGTGGCACTACGGTAAGAAGGGGTCGGGAGTGTTTACACTGGTTCCTGTGTAAGTGGAGACGCCCTCAAAGGGAGAGCAGGCCAAAGGTTGCCGCCACCATGCATCCTAGCATCACGTTATCATCTTCAGCCCTGAGCACCAGCCTGCTGGCTTCCCAACACCACGTCTGACTCCTCCCTGTTGATAGACCCCCAATTTCGTTTGGAGGTGTAGTTCAGGGACATGAGGAGGTAATAAGGTTTCTTTTATCCTTTCAGACTCTGAATGTGACAAAGGAAAAATCTCTATGGGGAGATTACTTGGGTAAGCAGTGTGTCCATCACCCTGAAGGTGGAGAGTGGAGAGGCTCTTTCTAGGGCCCTCAGGAGGGTGCTCTGCTCAGACTGGTCTCTCTATGCTGAGTCATTCAGGGAAGTTGGCTTGCCTTGGAACTGCTGAACCTCTCATAGTGATGTCACTAATGCCCCCCATTAGAAAATCTCCAGACTGCAAGGATTATAGAACATATTTATCTTCTTGCATATACATTTTTTTGTTTGGGTAAGGGTTGTTTTTAATTTCTTTGAATGAGTGTTTTCCTGCATGTGCACCATGTATGTGTCTGGCCAGAAGAGGGCATCAGAGCCCCTGGACGTAGAGTTACAGATACCTATGTGCTATCATGTGGGTGCTCAGAACCCAACCTGGGTCCTCTGCAAGAGCAGCAAGTGCTCTTAACTACTGAGCCAGCTCTCCAGTTCTTTGCATATACTTTTGAACTGAATAAAACTCTAGGAAGCTAAAGAAGTTGTCCAAGGTTTCAAATTGTGAATAACTTAATTTGGCTTCTAATACAAATATCCCTCTCCATGCTTTTATTTATAGTCTACATAAAGAAAAGCAAGATATATTTATTGAGCAAATCTTGTAATTGGACCAGTTCCCAAGGTGTTTTTCACTTAGAAGTTCTAAATTAACTCCAAGGAGAGTTGAACAAGAATTACCATGTTGAAGCAAAAGCTTTGTTTAAGGGTAAGCAAGCTCAGAGGCTGAAGAGCTGGGCTCACAGTCAACTGCACTGGCTACTCTTCCTGAGTTCAATTCCCAGCACCCACAGCAGGTGTCTCACAACCACCTGTAACATCAGCTCCAGGGATCTGATGTCCCTTAGGACATCTCTATTTGTGCATATTCTTATACACACACACACACACACACACACACACACACACACACACACACACAATTAAAAATAAGTATTTAAAAAAATACATGAGAACTTTGCTCGAAAGTTACCTGTGTTAGAATCTGGGTTTGCAAACTCCTCCGAGCTGAACCAGAGATGGTCAGAGCACAGTCCAGTCAAGGCTCAGAAGATCAAAATATGACAGGTGCTTGTGATGTGGTGACCGTCCTTTTGTTCATCGGAAGTGGGTAACAGGGCAGCATAGACTCTATGTACGGAATACTCAGTCTTCAAAAGGAAATCTTCACAATAGCACATGTTTGTATCCTTAAAAACCCACCAAATAAAAACTTTGAAGTCACCTGGCCGAGCTGAGACCTGCAGACATGAAAAGCTAATCCGTCCCCCATGGAGGGTAGCTTTTCAGACACATTTGGCTTGATCTCTCTTTATTCTCTGTCATCTGAGGTTTGGTCTGGCAGTGATAACAGGTGACAGTTTATATTTAAGAAGATTTCATACAACAAAACTGCCATTGCATATGAAAAATGAGTATTAGAGAATGCTTAATAAATGCATTTAAGACTCAACAGAATGTGGATCACTACAATTTTATTTCCATTTGTCTTTCTCGTTGGTTTTTGCTTGGGTGTGTGTATGTTGCTTGTGTGGGTGCGCATTCATGTGCAGGTGTTTAACTTTATGAAGATTACCTGTGGTGGTGAAGGGACTTGGCAGAAGTGAGGAGTTCAGGGTCTCAAGATGGAGATGTGCACATGAAGGCCCGAGGTCAGCCTCGGTGCTGTTCCTTGAGGCCTGTCCCCCTTTCTTTCGTTGGTTTGGTGGTTGCTGAGACAGTCACTGAGAACTGCCGCTTGCTGGGCTGCTGGCCAGGGGCCCAAACTACCTACCAGTCCCAGCCTCCCCAGAGCTGGGATTACAAGAACATATCATAGTGTCTGTCTTTTTGAACATGGGTTCAGATCAAACTCCAGTCCTCACGTCTACATTTACTGATCAAGCCGTCTTCCCAGACCCCTGATCTTGACTTTCCTTGCTTAGTTTTCTGATGTTTGGATGTTAAGTAGCATAGACTTCACCATCAGATCATTACAATTTACTTGCAGACAAATTCTACCCTTCTCTAAACTGTTTTCCTGTTACTACTACAATAAACTCCCACAGTTTTAGTAGCACAGAACAACACACATTAAGCCACGGTGATGTACACCTGTGGTCTGAAGAGGCCGAGACGAGGGTCTGGAAAACAGAGCCTGGAGATCAGCCTGGGAACAGCGTGAGACCTGTCTCAAAGATAGCAAAACAAACTTAAGAAACCATCACAAATTTATTGTCTTAAAGTTCAGAATCAGAGATGTCTGAAAAGGTCTCAGGGCTACTTTCCCTTTGGGCACTCTTCCCTCTGGGCATATCTCCCTTCATCTTTCCAGCCCCCAGGGCTGCACGCACCCTTCAATTCATGGTTCTTTCCTCTAATTTCAAAATCAACAAACAGCATCTTCAAATTCTTTTCCATCCCTTAGGATGTGTCTTAGTTGGCTTTTCACTGCTGTGATGAAGACCATGGCCAACAGAAACTTGTGGAGGAAAGGAATTATTGTTCATATTGTTAGAGTAAATTATGACACTTCTGTGTTATCGTCCATCGTTGGCGGAACTTGGAGCAGAAGCCAAAGCAGGACCTGGAGCAGGAGCTGATGCAGAGGCCATGGAGGAGTGTTGTTCACTGGCTCGATCCTCATGGCCTGCTCAGCCTGCTTTCTCATAGCACCCAGGACCACCTGCCTAAGGGAGGCACTTCCCACAATGGCCTGGGTTCTCCCACATCAATCATTAGTCAAGAAAATGCCCTCCGTACTTGTCTAAATGCCTGTGTAAGGGAGGCACTTCTCCAATGAGTTTTTTTCTTCCCAGATAATGTCAGCTCGTGTCATTGACAAAATACTAACCAGGACAGGACTGTAGGTGCTTTTCTCATTGCTGTAACCAAGTACCTGACAAGAAGCCACTTAGAGAAGGAGGCTCAAGGTTTAAGGGTGTTGTCCATCAGGGCAGGAAATCCATAGTGAAGGAAGGAAGCATGGCGCTACACGCCCAATCCTCAGGCCGGAAATCAAGGCTGCCCTCGGTGACCCACTTCTTCCAGTCAGGAATTCAAGACTCCACAGTGTCTCCAAACAGCAGCACCAGTCGGAGAATGAGTGCAAACACCAGATTGTGAAGGACAGTCCACATGCAAACCTCACACTCAGCTGCCCTTGCCACTCAGACTCCACCCCACTTCCCCTGTGTCTTTCGTAAGGCCCATGTGATTCACCAGACCAGGTGGACAGCCCGGGATGGATTTTCCCATCTTGAGATCCCGAATTGATCACTTCTGCAAAGTCCCTCTGCCCTGGCAGGTAACATTCACAGACTCAGAAATTAAGGTATGAACATTCAGCCTATTACATCTGTTGACCTTCAGGGAAGAATGGAGGGCAGTTTCTCCGTTCCTTGAGCGTCAGACAGTACCACTGACGTTCTCTTTCTGGGGCTGTGTTACAGGCATCTATGGTTTTTCAAGCTCCTAAAGGTAATCCCCCTGTGCAAAGGGCTGAGAACCACTCATGTGCTTCCTTTTGTTCTGGAAGGTCCTGCTGGCTTATGGCCAAGATGCAAGCTACTTCAAAGCAGTAGTTGCTTGAAAAGCAAGTGTGGATGTTGAAGCGAATACATATGTTAATGGCTCAACATTTGGGAGGTTAGATTCCCTTTAAGGTACCCTAACCAGAAGGATGGGATGAACATTCCCTGCTCTGTAATACAGAAATCAACAGTTAATTCCAGTTATTTAAATTGATTAATCTTGTCTCCTTTGGATCTTTTGCTTTGAATTTTTCCTGGAATAGTGCAAATTCCAATCAACCTCTCCCACACTGTTTTCAGATGTAATTCAACCACACTGAATGTAGCTTCCTTCCTTAGAGTTATTGTGACAGAAACTGGCTTAAGGGATGGAAAGTATCTCATATATTCTAAGTATCTAAATTCCACAGTAAGGTTTTTTTAGTTTAGGGAAACAACAGATGAAACACTTGATATTAAAACTGTATTCTACTCTAAAAGTTAGCTTAGTCCCAAGTCACTTGTTAGATTTTGTTAATATTTTAAAGAACAGGAAATGGATTTTAAGATTTATTTTATTTTTAATTATGTGTATGTGTTTGTATCAGCTATGTGCACATAAGAGCCACACAACAGCAAACCAAACAACATTCTGGCATAGATGGACAGAGGTGTATGAGCCCCACTCCTAGCTGAGGACCTATTGACAGCTGATGGCCTTTGGGAGGGAGGGAGAGTCTGTTTTCTTTAAGCATGTGATCCCTGATAGGCTGGCCATGCTCCAGTGGGTGGCCTCACATCTCTGAGTACATGGGCAGCACAAATTAGCAGCAATGAGTTAGAGAGGGAGGGAGGGAGGGAGGGAGGGAGGGAGGGAGGGAGGGAGGGAGGGAGGGAGAGAGGGAGGGAGGGAAGGAGGGAAGAAGAGGGGGTATGAACTTGGGAAGGCAGGGAATGGACAGGTGTGGGACAGGTATGGGCAGAGTTAGAACAACAGGGGTGAATATAGCAAAAATACATTGGACATAATTTTCAAATAATAAAAATATACTATTAAAAATAAACAATCACTAGTCTAACAAGTAATACTGTATACTAATACCAACTCATCTGACTGTGGGGTGGCTGTATATTTGGACAATGGTATTTGTTCACTAGAATTTCGGGTAAATACTAAAATACACACAGAAAATATTATATATCAAAGTACATGCTTTGAACAACAGATCATTAGAACTTTTAATAAATTATCTTATTTATAATCCTCACAGCTGTTTGGAATAATTGTATTTCATTTTATAGAAGAGAAAAATGAATACTAAGTGGATTTAAAAACTCCAAAAATCATGAATGATGAGTGTGAAACACAGAGGCACAGCTAAGTATGGTTCTCAGTGGCCTGGGATACTTTAACTTTTCTTTTGGAATTATGTATTGGGTTTGTATAACCACCCTCCACATAACACACGGATTCATCTTTGCAGATGTAAACTGATAGTAAATTAATGTAGTCCATTCTATTCCCAACCTACAGACAGAATGTCGCAGTTCTGTTTTTATGAACCAGTGTTTCTTAAAATGATATTTAAATTGTCAGATTGGAATTTCCTATTCGTGTAAAAAAAAAAAAAAAAAGGCATACTTCCTGAATTTTATTTTCTATCTCCTGAACCAATTCTCTGAAGTCCGGCAGCCCTGGGTTTCCTGTTTCTATTTTTGTTTTGAGATAGGGTCTTATTTTGCAATCCTTGAACTCATAGGCACCGTATCTGTTTTGTAAAAACCTCATCCAGTTCTTTGAGGTAGAAAAAGATTCCATTTGCCCACTGTGGGTCCTGATTGTTAGAGAAACAACATGATCTCCAGAGAGGCACAGGGAAATGAGAAAGGTGTGCTCCATATTTTATGACCTTCTGTCCCCTTGTGTGGATATGAACATCCCCAGTCCCTTTCTTCCCTTGGGGAATGTGAGCTAAGGTTCCCGCCACACATAGTCACCTTGTTGGCCTGGAATATGAGACCATCTCTCATCAAGTCCTGGGCAATACGACACTCACCCCTGCCCTTGCATGTCAGAGAAGTCTTGCTGTGAGGAAACTGGATATTGCTAAATTTTGTAAATCCATTTATTCAGAGTAAATATATATTTTTAAAAATAATACTGTAAAGTAAAACGTAAATATTTATCTATTTTACATATCTTTTTTTCTTTTTCAATACAGGGTTTCTCTGTGTAGCTTTGCTCCTTTCCTGGAACTCACTCTGTAGCCCAGGCTGGCCTCGAACTCACAGAGATCCACCTGCCTCTGCCTCCTGAGTGCTGGGATTAAAGGCGTGCGCTACCGCCGCCCAGCTATTTTACATATCTTAACATGTAATGAATAGGCATGCTCAGATTCTGTCCTGCAGAATACCTTTAGAAGAAGTGTGCACTCTGCTACATTTTCCAAAGGGAAAACACGTATTCACAGGTTTGCAGAATACGCAATGGCCATTCATCCCCAACTAGAAACAAATGGCATGCTCATGCCGTAGCAACCTCCCTCCTGGGAGGTCAGAAAGTATCTGTCTCCGTGGGAATACTCACTGCTCAAGAGTGCCTAAAAGTGAGTATTTGTGGTAGGAGGGAAATTGTGAAGCCACAGACCACTGTAAGACCGACTAGCTGTGACATCATGGCTCAATGATCTCGCCACTAGGATTTTTTTCTAAAAACAGGGTTTCTCTGTGTAGTCCTGGCTGTCCTGGAACTCACTCTGTAGACCATGTCAACCTTGAACTCACAGAGATCCACCTGCCTTTGCCTCCCGAGCTCTGTGCTTAAAGGCATGCGCCATCGTGGCCCAGCTCACTACTATGATTTTAACCTGAGAACATTCCTCAGAAAAGGAAATTGCTATAATCATTAGGACCTTCCTAAAACCTTTGGTTTTAATTAGAAAGTTTGAAAGTAGCCTAGCACTAGGGATGATGAGGAGTGATGGCAGGCGTAACAGGTCATTGTAATGCAGATGGAGAGCATCAAAGCCATGTTACAGCACAGTGGTGTGACCCGGTCCTTTGAAGGTTTGGTCATCGTCTCTGTTCTGCAGATGAAGGAACAGACCCACCAGGTCAAGCAGCCAAGGTGGAGGAAGCACCAACTCCCTTTCACTGTCTGACGAGGTCTGTGTGCCAAGCATCACATGGCCAATGCCCCGAGTTCAGCATGCATCTGAAACCTGAGCCAATAATGTGCAAGTCAGCTGTGTGCATTCCAAAGCAATAAAGCTGCTCACCTGGGAATTAGTCACTAGCCACTCATGAAGATGTGATCCCACTACACCTGGGACTCCACAGCTAAAATGCCACAAGTGACTTCCGGTGTCTGCTCCCCAGATCCCCAGGAACGTGTGCTCAGGTATCCTGATGGCGGCTGTCCCGCTACAGCTGTATTGAGAGTGCTGCTGCTTTGTAGAACACCAGGACTCAGGGCTCAGGTGTTGAATAGTCAGCTTCACTTTCATTTCTAGGTGTTTTGTTTTGTCCCTGATGATGCCAGGCCTCTTCCGAATCATCAGTTTGACCAAGTTCAGGGGGCTCAGGCTAGTCTCCCAGGGGTCTATTTTCGGAGACTTGGCCGTATGTGTTTGTACATAGTCCTGTGACTATTAATTATAGTCATAATTATAGTTCATATGTTATGAACGAGAGCACTGAAGACCCAGAATATTATCTTTCTACCCCACCCCCGCCCCCAGTGTTGTTTAACTTGAGGTCTTTACTTCTTTGAAAATTCAGCTTTGGTCACTTAGAAGTCACATTTTATAAATTTTTATAAAATTTCCTCTCCTATTAGTCAATAAAACAGAACAAATAGAACCTACTCAGAGGTCAGCCACAGCAAACGAAAAAGCCTGTGATTCATTGTAGAGAGAGAGGGGACAGGAGATCATGGTGACTGACCAAGGGCTGAAGACTAGCCAACAAAGAAAAAGACACAATATTCACAGTCTACACAAGGAAACAGACAAGCCCGACACACAGAAGGCAAAGCCAGCCACCGGAATGGTGTGATGAAGAGATTGCTCCCGATGGTGTAGGACAGATTAGGAAACCGTGGAGACAATGATAGCGTTGGAGAACAAACTTAGATAATGGACAGGGATTGGAGATGTCAGTGAAGGGCGAAGAGGGTGTGAGAGAGAGCATAGCAATGCTGAAACATCCCACAGAACTGGGAGTGTAAGAGGCATGGGGGCGGGGCGGGGCGGGGCGGGGCGGGGCGTGGGCGGGGCTGCGGCGGGGCGGGGGGCAGGGCTGGGGCGGGGCGGGGGGCGGGACATGGGACGGGGCATGGGGTTGGATAGAGACACCAGCCAGGCCTGTGGACAAGGAAGTAGGAAAGGAAATGAATTGTTTATGACAAGAATCCAAGGCCAGTGTTTTCACACTAAAAACCTGTCTCTTCTCACGGGCCTCTGAACTGAGAGCCTCTACTCCTGGTTGTAAAACCCTGAATTTCTTGGGAGACACAAATAAGGTGGTTTTTATTCTCCTTCTGGACTCCATAGCTACATCTCCAGAATAGTTTCCCTTCCCCCTTGTAGGTACTGTTCTGATTTCTGCGTTCTGAAATGTAGCCTTCCCTCCTGGACCCACGTCTGTGTGTGTGGAGGTGAGGTGGATAGCACGCTTTGGTCAGAGCTTTATGAAAAGAGACCATAAGTCACCGGCCCATGTTTTCTTTCTCCTGGCTCTGTTGACCTATTTTATTCCATCACGTACATCCTGTGGGACAGACCCTTTTCCATTATGAGACTCATTGGAAGAATTCTCCCGGAGTTAGTATGGCTGGAGCCTAGATGACCGTATGCTAGTTTTCCCAGGGCCCCACTCTTTATGTTTGATGCTAAGCATCACCAGGTACAAATTCAAAATCGCCATTTTCTCTCTAATTCCAACTAACTTCTGTCATCTGAGCTAATAGAGCTATCTGGGCCTCAGTTACTCCCACGGGAATTTGGGCATCGTGGATTTCTCAGAACACAAATTATTCTAAGTATATGTAAAGTATCTCATTCTCCAAGTTTGTCTTTGAACCATATACTAACTATTTAGTAACATTTTGAGGAAGGGTTAGGACAGGATAGAAATTGAAGTATTCCCAGCAGCTAGCGACCCCTCCTTTACATCCTCACTTCAAAACCCACGTTTTGATAGCAAGAGGTTTGCTTTGCTTAAGGTTTTTTTTTTTTTTAATTTTTAAAAAGTTTCTTGATTTTTTTTTTTTTTTTTACTCTATTTCCTTAACTTAAAAATTCTTCACTACCTTGGGAACCGGAAGTTGTATTTAGGAAGCTGTGTCATCAGTCTATTTGAATTCATGAAACTGTATCTCTCGGTCTAGTGTCCCTTTTACACGGTCTGGTAAGGTGGTGAGCAGAGCCAGGGGCAGAGGGAGAGGAGGTGAAGCAGCTGATGGCAGCAGAGTCCAGTGAGCTGCAGGACTTAGAGAACCTGTTGTACCGCATTAATAACATGTTTTCAGAATTGCTCAGAGAACAGACTGCTCACATCCTCACCACACACACACACACACACACACACACACACACACACACACACACACGCAGTTGTTGATAGGATAGATGTGTTACTTAGCGTGACCAAACCTTTCTACAGTGGATACATACATCAAAATCTCACATTGGTCTGGGTAAATGTACACACTTGTTCATTAAAAATTTAAAACTATGATAGTTCAAATTACTGTGTTATTTCTGGTGACCATTCCCATCATCGGCCACAGTCAATTTTTCACTTAGATATTTCCTGCAAAGGGGAGTCACCCTCCATGTTCCCAGTCATTTTCCCCTCTTCTCTAAGCCCACACCTGCCCCCTCACCCCCTTCTTGGCTCACAGCATGGGAACAACAGCTACAGCTTAGTGCATTTTGCTCATGGAACGGTGCCAGGAAGCTGTTTGAAGGTGTTTTAAAAATGAAGACATCTGGCAGCTGGCAGGCTTGCGGTGGTCTGCCAAAGACAAGTTGCGAGCTGCCAGGGGATTCTCAGCTGAAGGTCACGCCCCAGGTAGGAGTACAGTCCCATGGAGCTGGGACACTGCAAAGCCACACGCTGAATGGGAATCGCTGGCTCTGTGAGGTCAGGGCCAGCTCAGCCCAGAAGCAGGCTGTCCACCAGGTTGCCATATCCCTTTAAAGGAGGCGAAAGAAAAATGACCAAAACTCAGAAAACTGACAAGGCCACACCATGCCAGGAGAAGTCCTGGCTGGTAGACAAGAGGGATGCATGTGAGGGAAAACAGAAGCAATGTGTTGCACAAACAAGCTCCTGTCAGCTGAGAGACCCAGTTTTCCAAACAGCAGTGGCCCGTGGCTTCGGGGTTCATGGCTCTCCTTTAAATCAGTTAGAATTAGAAAACCAATGAACCGTCTCCAGACCAGGATCATGATATTATCAAACGGTGGCGTTGCTAGAGTCGATTTTGTTCCCTGGTTTATAATCTTGGCTTGCAGCAGGGTGTTACCAAATGGCCCTGGTGCTGCTGGTTCCTTCCCAGTCCGCTGGTGTCTGTGATTTTAGACTTGCATGAAATGGGGCTGTGGTCACTACATTTTGCTTTGTTTATTTGAAGTTTGGGATTTAGCATGTGAAGATGAGAGATTCCTGAGATGATTAACAACCACCTCACAGCTGTGGGGAGAAATCGCTTCCCACAGTGACAGTCTCTCTCCAGAAGATGTGAGCATTTTAAAGGTGAGGTGGGCCATGTTGAACACATAAGCCATGAGGTTTACACTGATAAGGCAAGACCACAAGATATCAATAGTAGGTCCTGATGCTCCTGGTAACAAAGCTAGGGTGTTGCTCCTTTCGGCAAGGTTCCTTGTGCAGGCCTCTGGCTGGTGCCACCTCAGGAGGAAGAAGGAAGTGGCTTGAGAGGAACAGTTGATCCCAGACTCACCTCAGGTGGCCTCCAAGTCACTGGGCTGAGTGCAAATGAGTCCACAAACGCTTGCCAATGTGCTATCGACCTCCAGGATCTGCCTTTGAAAAATAATTTACAGGCACATTTGCATTCTGGAAAAAAAAAAAAGAGAATTTTTTTTTGAGACAGGGTCTCACTACCTAGCCCTGGCTGTCCTGGAACTCACTAAATAGATATGTAGACCACACTACACTAGCTTTGAACTCACAGAGATGTGCCTGCTTCTGCCTCCCAAGTGCTGGGATTAAAGGTGTGTGCCATCACAATGGGTCCCTAACTCCTCATTAAAAGAATCCCAAGTGCTGGCTTTCCCTCCACAGGCCTGTAGTCCTGGCTGACTGCAGACAACACAGGAAGTGGGTGGGGAAAGAACTCAGTCTCTCCCCAGGCTCAGAGCAAACTGCCTCTTCTCCACTTTCTCTTTGTCATCCAGGGAGAGCCAAGTGACGACAAGAGGGAAATACTCCTGTGTCTTTGGCTGTGTCAAAGACGCAGAAATGAAAACAGACAGCAGGCAGGCTTTCCATAGGCCTGCCCTGCCCTTTGGGCCTCCTCTGCAGCATGTGACTCTAGGGACTCAGCTTCCAGGGGTCATGGCTGATGGTCTGAATCAGAACCACAAGAGGAGTCTCTGTAAGGGTGTCCAGCATGTGGACATGCCCCGACTTCCAGTGTGGGAGCAGCATTTAATACGAGATTTCCTAACAATGTCCTTTGAGTGCATGAACTGGCAATTAGTCAGTGCTGCCTTTGTGAGGTTTTTCACTGACTCTTAACTATGAAAACTGAACACATGATCCACTTGGTTCTTAAGAAGCTGCTGGCAGCACGTGGCCCTTGCTGGCACGGAGGAGTCTAGAGTAGAGTGACTTCGGGGGCCAGATGCGAAGTTAGTGGCACAGCAGCTGCTTTTCTCCAGGACCGAGCACTTGGCGAAATTTCTCCCTGAGAAGAATTTCATAAACTATGTGAAGTACCTGCAAACTGGGCCGTGTGCCGTTTTACCAGGGAAGACCCGTCTACCCTTCCTCGCGTCTTTGAAATTCACTTATTTGTTTTTTGTCTGGTCAGCTGGGGCCGGTCCACAGTCTCTGGAGAGTTCTCTGTCACTCTGGATCCTTCTGAAGGATGAGCAGGACCTGGAAGAGTATTTCAGTGCAGAGAGTCTCCGATGGATGGTTGTGAGCTGGGTGCTACGGGCCTTTCTTTACTCAGAGGACACTCATCACTGGGTTAGAGGGAAGAAAATACTGTTTATAAACAGCAAATACCATTTCCACTAAGAAGAGTCAAAGGGGAGTTTAGAAATTTGGAAATACAAGTATTAGAAAACGTGTTTTCAAAAAAAACAATTGTGTGTGTGTGTGTGTGTGTGTGTGTGCTGTGTACATGTATGTGTATATATGTGTATGTGTGTGAGGTGTGCATGGGGTGTGTGTGTATACGTGTGTGTGGTGTATGTATGTACATGTTGTGTGTGTGTGTGTACATGTGTACTTGTGGTGTATTGTGTTTTTGTACATGTATGTGTGGTGTATATGTATATATACATGTATATGAGGCTATGTGTGTAATGTATGTGTGTATGTACATGTGAGGTTGTGGTTTGTGTGTGGGGTATATGTGTGTGAAGGTGGGAGGGAGTGGTGGTATATGTGTGTATGTACATGTGCGTGGAATATATATGTATTGTGTGTGTGTCTGTGTGTGTGTGTCTGTGTGTGTGTGTGTGTGTGTGTGTGTGTGTGTGTGTGTGTATGTGTGTCCTCGCATGCTGGCAATAGAATTTCAGGAACTTGCCGGGCGGTGGTGGCGCACGCCTTTAATCCCAGCACTCGGGAGGCAGAGCCAGGCGGATCTCTGTGAGTTCGAGGCCAGCCTGGGCTACCAAGTGAGTCCCAGGAAAGGCGCAAAGCTACACAGAGAAACCCTGTCTCGAAAAACCAAAAAAAAAAAAAACCAAAAAAAAAAAAAAAAAACCAAAAAAAAAAAAAAAAAAAGAATTTCAGGAACTTGGTTTATTCTTTTGAATATTCTATTAAAAAATAAAGTCAATGTACATTGAAAGGGAAGTACATATAAATTGAATGAATGGTAGGAAATCTGCACAGGATCATTTAAAAGGTAACCAAGCTGGGAGTAATGGCATATATCTGAACCCCAGCATTTGAGAGGCTGAGACAGGAGGATTGTCATGAATCCCAAGGCAGCCTGAACTAAAAAACAAGACCCTGTCTCAAAAATAAGTAAATAAATAAAATAAATGAACGAGTCAATAAAATAAAATGGAAACTAAAAATCTAGAAAACGGGAAATTGCATGTTTTTAACCTTGAGAATGTTCTATAGCATCCTTGCAAAACCTTCACAGGGTACACACTGTGTATAAAGCTGCCAACTCAATTCTGAAAGCATTTATAACATTTATCAGAAACACATTTTGTGCTTCTATTGAGATGATTTTTATACATTGTGAATCTGCAACTATTTCCTTCATATTGGTATTTACTGACAGACAGCAATTCTGGATAGTTGACTAATGATAGCATGTACCCGTGTGCCGTGTTGTGTAATTGTCTTATGGCATTTGTCTTGATATCATATCTGTGGACTAAGCAACAAGGTGAGAATTATTGCCTTGGTTTTGTGGTTCAGTAGGAGTAAGTGGCTCATTTAAGAAGGCCCGGCAGGCCTAGGGTTGTAGCTTGGAGTAGAGAGCTTACCTTGCACGTGCAAGACCCAGGACTCAAGCTCCGTGCTCTGCATGCCGTTCCACAAGATGGCCACATTCTCCTCCTTATTACTATTGATGCTAAAAAGATCGGTGAGTTTAGGTAGTGATGCATAAGGTTTTAGCTTCAAATCCAGGGTCATTTATTCCCTCGGTTAATTGTGCACACACCATGTGCCGTGGCAGGTGCTGGGCGTGGCAGAGTGTGCACTTGTCACACTTGTGGGCTGAGAAGACTGACATTAGTGAACTAGCTCACGTGCATCTATTCCAGGGCACCAGTGTGCTGGCGCCTTCACTCAGACCGCCCTCCCCACAGACAGCCACGCTGCTGCCACCTAACTGTCCCTTCTCTGCTCGGAGGCCATCTTCTCAGTCCAAGGATGTGTCAGTATGGAAATCAGAAAAGGAGTGTTCTGGTGTGAGCACAGAATGAAAGCATTTCAGTAAAGAAATAGTCAAGGAAGTAATCAAGAAAACAATGAGGAAGGTGTCGGGAGCAAGATTATGAATGTCAAAAATAAGAGAAAAAACAATAAAACTCATAAATAAGCATATACACTTATAGTCATGAATTGTTAAATTATATTTTAGTGTGTGTATGTGTGTGTGTGTGTGTGTGTGTGTGTGAGAGAGAGAGAGAGAGAGAGAGAGAGAGAGAGAGAGAGAGAAAGGGAGAAAGACAGAGACAGAGAGAAAGTGCTTGTGTGGAGGTCAGGTGACAACTTGCAGGAGTTGGTGCTCCCTTTCCATGGGGTGGGGGTGGGGGTGAAACTCCAGCTGCCTGTCTTGGCTGCAATCACCTCTATGCACTGAGCCATCACTCCAGCCCAGTCACGTGAGTTTTTTAAATATCTGTGTAATGTTAAATAAAACATAAAAACCAGTTCTTGAATTAATCTAAGAATGAGAGGGTTTGCTATAAAGAGGACAGGAATAA